>NW_026061807.1:1942934-2314401 GCF_023897955.1 Schistocerca gregaria | reverse complement strand
CGTTGCACGGGAGAATGTGAAAAGTGTTCATATGTAGTAAAAACCGTAGAAAACCGTCAGTTTTCGTCATTTGTTATCGAATCGACTTAAAGCCAGATCGTCACATTGGCCGCTCTTCTCTCTGAAACGGTTGTACTTATCGTCTGCAAAGCTATGTCGCGTGCTGCGGTAAGCGGAGACTCTAAAAGCACCATAGTAGAACACAGATGCAGCTTCTAAGTTAATGTAATAGCCAGTAAGAAGTAGTGCAATTCAAGTTTTCGTTATGGATTATTGACTTTTTACCCTTCTTTCGTGCCTTGGACATGAGCTAGAAACTTAAGATTTTGCATGAAACGAGGACTAGCAGCTGCGTTGCACGGGAGAATGTGAAAAGTGTTCATATGTAGTAAAAACCTAAGAAATTCGTCCGTTTTCGTAATTTGTTATCGAATATACTTAAAGCCAGATCGCCACATTGGCCGCTCTTCTCTCTGAAACGGTTGTACTTATCGTCTGCAAAGCTATGTCGCGTGCTGCGGTATGCGAAGACACTAAAAGCACCATAGTAGAACACAGATGAAGCTTCTAAGTTGATGTAATAGCCAGTAAGAAGTAGTACAATTCAAGTTTTAGTTCTGGATTATTGACTTTTTACCCTTCTTTGGTGCCTTGGACATGAGCTAGGAACTTAAGATTTTGCATGAAAGGAGGACTAGCAGCCGCGTTGCACGGGAGAATGTGAAAAGTGTTCATATGTAGTAAAAACCGTAGAAAACCGTCAGTTTTCGTCATTTGTTATCGAATCGACTTAAAGCCAGATCGTCACATTGGCCGCTCTTCTCTCTGAAACGGTTGTACTTACCGTCTGCCAAGCTATGTCGCGTGCTGCGGTATGCGGAGACTCTAAAAGCACCATAGTAGAACACAGATGATGCTTCTACGTTGATGTAATAGCCAGTAAGAAGTAGTACAATTCATGTTTTAGTTATGGATTATTTACTTTTTACCCTTCTTTGGTGCCTTGGACATGAGCTAGGAACTTAAGATTTTGCATGAAAGGAAGACTAGCAGCCGCGTTGCAGTGGAGAATGTGAAAAGTATTCATATGTAGTAAAAACCTGAGAAATCCGTCCGTTTTCGTCATTTGTTATCGAATCGACTTAAAGCCAGATCGCCACATTGGCCGCTCTTCTCTCTGAAACGGTTGTACTTATCGTCTGCAAAGCTATGTCGCGTGCTGCGGTATGCGGAGACTCTAAAAGCACCATAGTAGAACACAGATGATGCTTCTACGTTGATGTAATAGCCAGTAAGAAGTAGTACAATTCATGTTTTAGTTATGGATTAATTACTTTTTACCCTTCTTTGGTGCCTTGGACATGAGCTAGGAACTTAAGATTTTGCATGAAAGGAAGACTAGCAGCCGCGTTGCAGTGGAGAATGTGAAAAGTATTCATATGTAGTAAAAACCTGAGAAATCCGTCCGTTTTCGTCATTTGTTATCGAATCGACTTAAAGCCAGATCGCCACATTGGCCGCTCTTCTCTCTGAAACGGTTGTACTTATCGTCTGCAAAGCTATGTCGCGTGCTGCGGTATGCGGAGACACTAAAAGCACCATAGTAGAACACAGATGAAGCTTCTAAGTTGATGTAATAGCCAGTAAGAAGTAGTACAGTTCAAGTTTTAGTTATGGATTATTTACTTTTTACCCTTCTTTGGTGCCTTGGACATGAGCTAGGAACTTAAGATTTTTCATGAAAGGAGGACTAGCAGCCGCGTTGCACGTGAGAATGTGAAAATTGTTCATATGTACTAAAAACGTGAGAAATCCGTCCGTTTTCGTAATATGTTATCGAATCGACTTAAAGCCAGATCGTGACATTGGCCGCTCTTCTCTCTGAAACGGTTGTACTTATCGTCTGCCAAGCTATGTCGCGTGCTGCGGTATGCGGAGACTCCAAAAGCACCATAGCAGAACACAGATGCAGCTTCTAAGTTAATGTAATAGCCAGTAAGAAGTAGTACAATTCAAGGTTTAGTTATGGATTATTGACTTTTCACCCTTCTTTCGCGCCTTGGACATGAGCTAGAAACTTAAGATTTTGCATGAAAGGAGGACTGGCAGCCGCGTTGCACGGAAGAATGTGAAAAGTGTTCATATGTAGTAAAAACCTAAGAAATTCGTCCGTTTTCGTAATTTGTTATCGAATATACCTAAAGCCAGATCGCCACATTGGCCGCTCTTCTCTCTGAAACGGTTGTACTTATCGTCTGCAAAGCTATGTCGCGTGCTGCGGTATGCGAAGACACTAAAAGCACCATAGTAGAACACAGATGAAGCTTCTAAGTTGATGTAATAGCCAGTAAGAAGTAGTAAAATTCAAGTTTTAGTTCTGGATTATTGACTTTTTACCCTTCTTTGGTGCCTTGGACATGAGCTAGGAACTTAAGATTTTGCATGAAAGGAGGACTAGCAGCCGCGTTGCACGGGAGAATGTGAAAAGTGTTCATATGTAGTAAAAACCGTAGTAAACCGTCAGTTTTCGTCATTTGTTATCGAATCGACTTAAAGCCAGATCGTCACATTGGCCGCTCTTCTCTCTGAAACGGTTGTACTTATCGTCTGCCAAGCTACGTCGCGTGCTGCGGTATGCGGAGACTCTAAAAGCACCATAGTAGAACACAGATGCAGCTTCTAAGTTAATGTAATAGCCAGTAAGAAGTAGTACAATTCAAGTTTTCGTTATGGATTATTGACTTTTTACCCTTCTTTCGTGCCTTGGACATGAGCTAGAAACTTAAGATTTTGCATGAAAGGAGGACTAGCAGCCGCGTTGCACGGGAGTATGTGAAAAGTGTTCATATGTAGTAAAAACCTTAGAAATCCGTCTGTTTTCGTCATTTGTTATCGAATCGACTTAAAGCCAGATCGTCACATTGGCCGCTCTTCTCTCTGAAACGGTTGTACTTACCGTCTGCCAAGCTATGTCGCGTGCTGCGGTATGCGGAGACTCTAAAAGCACCATAGTAGAACACAGATGATGCTTCTACGTTGATGTAATAGCCAGTAAGAAGTAGTACAATTCATGTTTTAGTTATGGATTAATTACTTTTTACCCTTCTTTGGTGCCTTGGACATGAGCTAGGAACTTAAGATTTTGCATGAAAGGAAGACTAGCAGCCGCGTTGCAGTGGAGAATGTGAAAAGTGTTCATATGTAGTAAAAACCTGAGAAATCCGTCCGTTTTCGTCATTTGTTATCGAATCGACTTAAAGCCAGATCGTCACATTGGCCGCTCTTCTCTCTGAAACGGTTGTACATATCGTCTGCAAAGCTATGTCGCGTGCTGCGGTATGCGGAGACACTAAAAGCACCATGGTAGAACACAGATGAAGCTTCTAAGTTGATGTAATAGCCAGTAAGAAGTAGTACAGTTCAAGTTTTAGTTATGGATTATTTACTTTTTACCCTTCTTTGGTGCCTTGGACATGAGCTAGGAACTTAAGATTTTTCATGAAAGGAGGACTAGCAGCCCCGTTGCACGTGAGAATGTGAAAATTGTTCATATGTACTAAAAACGTGAGAAATCCGTCCGTTTTCGTAATATGTTATCGAATCGACTTAAAGCCAGATCGTGACATTGGCCGCTCTTCTCTCTGAAACGGTTGTACTTATCGTCTGCCAAGCTATGTCGCGTGCTGCGGTATGCGGAGACTCCAAAAGCACCATAGCAGAACACAGATGCAGCTTCTAAGTTAATGTAATAGCCAGTAAGAAGTAGTACAATTCAAGGTTTAGTTATGGATTATTGACTTTTCACCCTTCTTTCGCGCCTTGGACATGAGCTAGAAACTTAAGATTTTGCATGAAAGGAGGACTGGCAGCCGCGTTGCACGGAAGAATGTGAAAAGTGTTCATATGTAGTAAAAACCTAAGAAATTCGTCCGTTTTCATAATTTGTTATCGAATATACCTAAAGCCAGATCGCCACATTGGCCGCTCTTCTCTCTGAAACGGTTGTACTTATCGTCTGCAAAGCTATGTCGCGTGCTGCGGTATGCGAAGACACTAAAAGCACCATAGTAGAACACAGATGAAGCTTCTAAGTTGATGTAATAGCCAGTAAGAAGTAGTAAAATTCAAGTTTTAGTTCTGGATTATTGACTTTTTACCCTTCTTTGGTGCCTTGGACATGAGCTAGGAACTTAAGATTTTGCATGAAAGGATGACTAGCAGCCGCGTTGCACGGGAGAATGTGAAAAGTGTTCATATGTAGTAAAAACCGTAGTAAACCGTCAGTTTTCGTCATTTGTTATCGAATCGACTTAAAGCCAGATCGTCACATTGGCCTCTCTTCTCTCTGAAACGGTTGTACTTATCGTCTGCCAAGCTACGTCGCGTGCTGCGGTATGCGGAGACTCTAAAAGCACCATAGTAGAACACAGATGCAGCTTCTAAGTTAATGTAATAGCCAGTAAGAAGTAGTACAATTCAAGTTTTCGTTATGGATTATTGACTTTTTACCCTTCTTTCGTGCCTTGGACATGAGCTAGAAACTTAAGATTTTGCATGAAAGGAGGACTAGCAGCCGCGTTGCACGGGAGTATGTGAAAAGTGTTCATATGTAGTAAAAACCTTAGAAATCCGTCTGTTTTCGTCGTTTGTTATCGAATCGACTTAAAGCCAGATCGTCACATTGGCCGCTCTTCTCTCTGAAACGGTTGTACTTACCGTCTGCCAAGCTATGTCGCGTGCTGCGGTATGCGGAGACTCTAAAAGCACCATAGTAGAACACAGATGATGCTTCTACGTTGATGTAATAGCCAGTAAGAAGTAGTACAATTCATGTTTTAGTTATGGATTAATTACTTTTTACCCTTCTTTGGTGCCTTGGACATGAGCTAGGAACTTAAGATTTTGCATGAAAGGAAGACTAGCAGCCGCGTTGCAGTGGAGAATGTGAAAAGTGTTCATATGTAGTAAAAACCTGAGAAATCCGTCCGTTTTCGTCATTTGTTATCGAATCGACTTAAAGCCAGATCGTCACATTGGCCGCTCTTCTCTCTGAAACGGTTGTACATATCGTCTGCAAAGCTATGTCGCGTGCTGCGGTATGCGGAGACACTAAAAGCACCATGGTAGAACACAGATGAAGCTTCTAAGTTGATGTAATAGCCAGTAAGAAGTAGTACAGTTCAAGTTTTAGTTATGGATTATTTACTTTTTACCCTTCTTTGGTGCCTTGGACATGAGCTAGGAACTTAAGATTTTTCATGAAAGGAGGACTAGCAGCCCCGTTGCACGTGAGAATGTGAAAATTGTTCATATGTACTAAAAACGTGAGAAATCCGTCCGTTTTCGTAATATGTTATCGAATCGACTTAAAGCCAGATCGTGACATTGGCCGCTCTTCTCTCTGAAACGGTTGTACTTATCGTCTGCCAAGCTATGTCGCGTGCTGCGGTATGCGGAGACTCCAAAAGCACCATAGCAGAACACAGATGCAGCTTCTAAGTTAATGTAATAGCCAGTAAGAAGTAGTACAATTCAAGGTTTAGTTATGGATTATTGACTTTTCACCCTTCTTTCGCGCCTTGGACATGAGCTAGAAACTTAAGATTTTGCATGAAAGGAGGACTGGCAGCCGCGTTGCACGGAAGAATGTGAAAAGTGTTCATATGTAGTAAAAACCTAAGAAATTCGTCCGTTTTCGTAATTTGTTATCGAATATACCTAAAGCCAGATCGCCACATTGGCCGCTCTTCTCTCTGAAACGGTTGTACTTATCGTCTGCAAAGCTATGTCGCGTGCTGCGGTATGCGAAGACACTAAAAGCACCATAGTAGAACACAGATGAAGCTTCTAAGTTGATGTAATAGCCAGTAAGAAGTAGTAAAATTCAAGTTTTAGTTCTGGATTATTGACTTTTTACCCTTCTTTGGTGCCTTGGACATGAGCTAGGAACTTAAGATTTTGCATGAAAGGATGACTAGCAGCCGCGTTGCACGGGAGAATGTGAAAAGTGTTCATATGTAGTAAAAACCGTAGTAAACCGTCAGTTTTCGTCATTTGTTATCGAATCGACTTAAAGCCAGATCGTCACATTGGCCGCTCTTCTCTCTGAAACGGTTGTACTTATCGTCTGCCAAGCTACGTCGCGTGCTGCGGTATGCGGAGACTCTAAAAGCACCATAGTAGAACACAGATGCAGCTTCTAAGTTAATGTAATAGCCAGTAAGAAGTAGTACAATTCAAGTTTTCGTTATGGATTATTGACTTTTTACCCTTCTTTCGTGCCTTGGACATGAGCTAGAAACTTAAGATTTTGCATGAAAGGAGGACTAGCAGCCGCGTTGCACGGGAGTATGTGAAAAGTGTTCATATGTAGTAAAAACCTTAGAAATCCGTCTGTTTTCGTCATTTGTTATCGAATCGACTTAAAGCCAGATCGTCACATTGGCCGCTCTTCTCTCTGAAACGGTTGTACTTACCGTCTGCCAAGCTATGTCGCGTGCTGCGGTATGCGGAGACTCTAAAAGCACCATAGTAGAACACAGATGATGCTTCTACGTTGATGTAATAGCCAGTAAGAAGTAGTACAATTCATGTTTTAGTTATGGATTAATTACTTTTTACCCTTCTTTGGTGCCTTGGACATGAGCTAGGAACTTAAGATTTTGCATGAAAGGAAGACTAGCAGCCGCGTTGCAGTGGAGAATGTGAAAAGTGTTCATATGTAGTAAAAACCTGAGAAATCCGTCCGTTTTCGTCATTTGTTATCGAATCGACTTAAAGCCAGATCGTCACATTGGCCGCTCTTCTCTCTGAACCGGTTGTACATATCGTCTGCAAAGCTATGTCGCGTGCTGCGGTATGCGGAGACACTAAAAGCACCATGGTAGAACACAGATGAAGCTTCTAAGTTGATGTAATAGCCAGTAAGAAGTAGTACAGTTCAAGTTTTAGTTATGGATTATTTACTTTTTACCCTTCTTTGGTGCCTTGGACATGAGCTAGGAACTTAAGATTTTTCATGAAAGGAGGACTAGCAGCCGCGTTGCACGTGAGAATGTGAAAATTGTTCATATGTACTAAAAACGTGAGAAATCCGTCCGTTTTCGTAATATGTTATCGAATCGACTTAAAGCCAGATCGTGACATTGGCCGCTCTTCTCTCTGAAACGGTTGTACTTATCGTCTGCCAAGCTATGTCGCGTGCTGCGGTATGCGGAGACTCCAAAAGCACCATAGCAGAACACAGATGCAGCTTCTAAGTTAATGTAATAGCCAGTAAGAAGTAGTACAATTCAAGGTTTAGTTATGGATTATTGACTTTTCACCCTTCTTTCGCGCCTTGGACATGACCTAGAAACTTAAGATTTTGCATGAAAGCAGGACTGGCAGCCGCGTTGCACGGGAGAATGTGAAAAGTGTTCATATGTAGTAAAAACCCAAGAAATTCGTCCGTTTTCGTAATTTGTTATCGAATATACTTAAAGCCAGATCGCCACATTGGCCGCTCTTCTCTCTGAAACGGTTGTACTTATCGTCTGCAAAGCTATGTCGCGTGCTGCGGTATGCGAAGACACTAAAAGCACCATAGTAGAACACAGATGAAGCTTCTAAGTTGATGTAATAGCCAGTAAGAAGTAGTACAATTCAAGTTCTAGGTATCGATTATTGACTTTTTACCCTTCTTTGGTGCCTTGGACATGAGCTAGGAACTTAAGATATTTCATGAAAGGAGGACTAGCAGCCTCGTTGCACGCGAAAATGTGAAAAGTGTTCATATGTAGAAAAAACCTGAGAAATCCGTCCGTGTTCGTCATTTGTTATCGAATTGACTTAAAGCCAGATCGTCACATTGGCCGCTCTTCTCTCTGAAACGGTTGTACTTATCGTCTGCAAAATTATGTCGCGTGCTGCGGTATGCGGAGACACTAAAAGCACCATAGTAGAACACTGATGAAGCTTCTAAGTTGATGTAATAGCCAGTAAGAAGTAGTACAATTCAAGTTTTAGGTATCGATTTTTGACTTTTTACCCTTCTTTGGTGCCTTGGACATGAGCTAGGAACTTAAGATTTTGCATGAAACGAGGACTAGCAGCCGCGTTGCACGTGAGAATGTGAAAAGTGTTCATATGTAGTAAAAACCTTAGAAATCCGTCTGTTTTCGTCATTTGTTATCGAATCGACTTAAAGCCAGATCGTCACATTGGCCGCTCTTCTCTCTGAAACGGTTGTACTTACCGTCTGCCAAGCTATGTCGCGTGCTGCGGTATGCGGAGACTCTAAAAGCACCATAGTAGAACACAGATGATGCTTCTACGTTGATGTAATAGCCAGTAAGAAGTAGTACAATTCATGTTTTAGTTATGGATTATTTACTTTTTACCCTTCTTTGGTGCCTTGGACATGAGCTAGGAACTTAAGATTTTGCATGAAAGGAAGACTAGCAGCCGCGTTGCAGTGGAGAATGTGAAAAGTATTCATATGTAGTAAAAACCTGAGAAATCCGTCCGTTTTCGTCATTTGTTATCGAATCGACTTAAAGCCAGATCGCCACATTGGCCGCTCTTCTCTCTAAAATGGTTCTACTTATCGTGTGCAAAGCTATGTCGCGTGCTGCGGTATGCGGAGACACTAAAAGCACCATAGTAGAACACAGATGAAGCTTCTACGTTGATGTAATAGCCAGTAAGAAGTAGTACAATTCAAGTTTTCGTTATGGATTATTGACTTTTTACCCTTCTTTCGTGCCTTGGACATGAGCTAGAAACTTAAGATTTTGCATGAAAGGAGGACTAGCAGCCGCGTTGCACGGGAGTATGTGGAAAGTGTTCATATGTAGTGAAAACCTTAGAAATCCGTCTGTTTTCGTCATTTGTTATCGAATCGACTTAAAGCCAGATCGTCACATTGGCCGCTCTTCTGTCTGAAACGGTTACATTTATCGTCTGCAAAGCTATGTCGCTTGCTGCGGTATGCGGAGACACTAAAAGCACCATAGTAGAACACAGATGAAGCTTCTAAGTTGATGTAATAGCCAGTAAGAAGCAGTAAAATTCAAGTTTTCGTTATGGATTATTGACTTTTTACCCTTCTTTCGTGCCTTGGACATGAGCTAGAAACTTAAGATTTTGCATGAAAGGAGGACTAGCAGCCGCGTTGCACGGGAGTATGTGAAAAGTGTTCATATGTAGTAAAAACCTTAGAAATCCGTCTGTTTTCGTCATTTGTTATCGAATCGACTTAAAGCCAGATCGTCACATTGGCCGCTCTTCTCTCTGAAACGGTTGTACTTACCGTCTGCCAAGCTATGTCGCGTGCTGCGGTATGCGGAGACTCTAAAAGCACCATAGTAGAACACAGATGATGCTTCTACGTTGATGTAATAGCCAGTAAGAAGTAGTACAATTCATGTTTTAGTTATGGATTAATTACTTTTTACCCTTCTTTGGTGCCTTGGACATGAGCTAGGAACTTAAGATTTTGCATGAAAGGAAGACTAGCAGCCGCGTTGCAGTGGAGAATGTGAAAAGTGTTCATATGTAGTAAAAACCTGAGAAATCCGTCCGTTTTCGTCATTTGTTATCGAATCGGCTTAAAGCCAGATCGTCACATTGGCCGCTCTTCTCTCTGAAACGGTTGTACATATCGTCTGCAAAGCTATGTCGCGTGCTGCGGTATGCGGAGACACTAAAAGCACCATGGTAGAACACAGATGAAGCTTCTAAGTTGATGTAATAGCCAGTAAGAAGTAGTACAGTTCAAGTTTTAGTTATGGATTATTTACTTTTTACCCTTCTTTGGTGCCTTGGACATGAGCTAGGAACTTAAGATTTTTCATGAAAGGAGGACTAGCAGCCGCGTTGCACGTGAGAATGTGAAAAGTGTTCATATGTAGTAAAAACCTGAGAAATCCGTCCGTTTTCGTCATATGTTATCGAATCGACTTAAAGCCAAATCGTCACATTGGCCGCTCTTCTCTCTAAAATGGTTCTACTTATCGTCTGCAAAGCTATGTCGCGTGCTGCGGTATGCGAAGACACTAAAAGCACCATAGTGGAACACAGATGAAGCTTCTAAGTTGATGTAATAGCCAGTAAGAAGTAGTACAATTCAAGTTTTAGGTATCGATTATTGACTTTTTACCCTTCTTTGGTGCCTTGGACATGAGCTAGGAACTTAAGATTTTGCATGAAAGGAGGACTAGCAGCCGCGTTGCACGGGAGAATGTGAAAAGTGTTCATATGTAGTAAAAACCGTAGAAAACCGTCAGTTTTCGTCATTTGTTATCGAATCGACTTAAAGCCAGATCGTCACATTGGCCGCTCTTCTCTCTGAAACGGTTGTACTTATCGTCTGCAAAGCTATGTCGCGTGCTGCGGTAAGCGGAGACTCTAAAAGCACCATAGTAGAACACAGATGCAGCTTCTAAGTTAATGTAATAGCCAGTAAGAAGTAGTGCAATTCAAGTTTTCGTTATGGATTATTGACTTTTTACCCTTCTTTCGTGCCTTGGACATGAGCTAGAAACTTAAGATTTTGCATGAAAGGAGGAGTAGCAGCTGCGTTGCACGGGAGAATGTGAAAAGTGTTCATATGTAGTAAAAACCTAAGAAATTCGTCCGTTTTCGTAATTTGTTATCGAATATACTTAAAGCCAGATCGCCACATTGGCCGCTCTTCTCTCTGAAACGGTTGTACTTATCGTCTGCAAAGCTATGTCGCGTGCTGCGGTATGCGAAGACACTAAAAGCACCATAGTAGAACACAGATGAAGCTTCTAAGTTGATGTAATAGCCAGTAAGAAGTAGTACAATTCAAGTTTTAGTTCTGGATTATTGACTTTTTACCCTTCTTTGGTGCCTTGGACATGAGCTAGGAACTTAAGATTTTGCATGAAAGGAGGACTAGCAGCCGCGTTGCACGGGAGAATGTGAAAAGTGTTCATATGTAGTAAAAACCGTAGAAAACCGTCAGTTTTCGTCATTTGATATCGAATCGACTTAAAGCCAGATCGTCACATTGGCCGCTCTTCTCTCTGAAACGGTTGTACTTACCGTCTGCCAAGCTATGTCGCGTGCTGCGGTATGCGGAGACTCTAAAAGCACCATAGTAGAACACAGATGATGCTTCTACGTTGATGTAATAGCCAGTAAGAAGTAGTACAATTCATGTTTTAGTTATGGATTATTTACTTTTTACCCTTCTTTGGTGCCTTGGACATGAGCTAGGAACTTAAGATTTTGCATGAAAGGAAGACTAGCAGCCGCGTTGCAGTGGAGAATGTGAAAAGTGTTCATATGTAGTAAAAACCTGAGAAATCCGTCCGTTTTCGTCATTTGTTATCGAATCGACTTAAAGCCAGATCGTCACATTGGCCGCTCTTCTCTCTGAAACGGTTGTACATATCGTCTGCAAAGCTATGTCGCGTGCTGCGGTATGCGGAGACACTAAAAGCACCATGGTAGAACACAGATGAAGCTTCTAAGTTGATGTAATAGCCAGTAAGAAGTAGTACAGTTCAAGTTTTAGTTATGGATTATTTACTTTTTACCCTTCTTTGGTGCCTTGGACATGAGCTAGGAACTTAAGATTTTTCATGAAAGGAGGACTAGCAGCCGCGTTGCACGTGAGAATGTGAAAAGTGTTCATATGTAGTAAAAACCTGAGAAATCCGTCCGTTTTCGTCATATGTTATCGAATCGACTTAAAGCCAAATCGTCACATTGGCCGCTCTTCTCTCTAAAATGGTTCTACTTATCGTCTGCAAAGCTATGTCGCGTGCTGCGGTATGCGAAGACACTAAAAGCACCATAGTGGAACACAGATGAAGCTTCTAAGTTGATGTAATAGCCAGTAAGAAGTAGTACAATTCAAGTTTTAGGTATCGATTATTGACTTTTTACCCTTCTTTGGTGCCTTGGACATGAGCTAGGAACTTAAGATTTTGCATGAAAGGAGGACTAGCAGCCGCGTTGCACGGGAGAATGTGAAAAGTGTTCATATGTAGTAAAAACCGTAGAAAACCGTCAGTTTTCGTCATTTGTTATCGAATCGACTTAAAGCCAGATCGTCACATTGGCCGCTCTTCTCTCTGAAACGGTTGTACTTATCGTCTGCAAAGCTATGTCGCGTGCTGCGGTAAGCGGAGACTCTAAAAGCACCATAGTAGAACACAGATGCAGCTTCTAAGTTAATGTAATAGCCAGTAAGAAGTAGTGCAATTCAAGTTTTCGTTATGGATTATTGACTTTTTACCCTTCTTTCGTGCCTTGGACATGAGCTAGAAACTTAAGATTTTGCATGAAAGGAGGAGTAGCAGCTGCGTTGCACGGGAGAATGTGAAAAGTGTTCATATGTAGTAAAAACCTAAGAAATTCGTCCGTTTTCGTAATTTGTTATCGAATATACTTAAAGCCAGATCGCCACATTGGCCGCTCTTCTCTCTGAAACGGTTGTACTTATCGTCTGCAAAGCTATGTCGCGTGCTGCGGTATGCGAAGACACTAAAAGCACCATAGTAGAACACAGATGAAGCTTCTAAGTTGATGTAATAGCCAGTAAGAAGTAGTACAATTCAAGTTTTAGTTCTGGATTATTGACTTTTTACCCTTCTTTGGTGCCTTGGACATGAGCTAGGAACTTAAGATTTTGCATGAAAGGAGGACTAGCAGCCGCGTTGCACGGGAGAATGTGAAAAGTGTTCATATGTAGTAAAAACCGTAGAAAACCGTCAGTTTTCGTCATTTGATATCGAATCGACTTAAAGCCAGATCGTCACATTGGCCGCTCTTCTCTCTGAAACGGTTGTACTTACCGTCTGCCAAGCTATGTCGCGTGCTGCGGTATGCGGAGACTCTAAAAGCACCATAGTAGAACACAGATGATGCTTCTACGTTGATGTAATAGCCAGTAAGAAGTAGTACAATTCATGTTTTAGTTATGGATTATTTACTTTTTACCCTTCTTTGGTGCCTTGGACATGAGCTAGGAACTTAAGATTTTGCATGAAAGGAAGACTAGCAGCCGCGTTGCAGTGGAGAATGTGAAAAGTATTCATATGTAGTAAAAACCTGAGAAATCCGTCCGTTTTCGTCATTTGTTATCGAATCGACTTAAAGCCAGATCGCCACATTGGCCGCTCTTCTCTCTGAAACGGTTGTACTTATCGTCTGCAAAGCTATGTCGCGTGCTGCGGTATGCGGAGACTCTAAAAGCACCATAGTAGAACACAGATGATGCTTCTACGTTGATGTAATAGCCAGTAAGAAGTAGTACAATTCATGTTTTAGTTATGGATTATTTACTTTTTACCCTTCTTTGGTGCCTTGGACATGAGCTAGGAACTTAAGATTTTGCATGAAAGGAAGACTAGCAGCCGCGTTGCAGTGGAGAATGTGAAAAGTATTCATATGTAGTAAAAACCTGAGAAATCCGTCCGTTTTCGTCATTTGTTATCGAATCGACTTAAAGCCAGATCGCCACATTGGCCGCTCTTCTCTCTGAAACGGTTGTACTTATCGTCTGCAAAGCTATGTCGCGTGCTGCGGTATGCGGAGACACTAAAAGCACCATAGTAGAACACAGATGAAGCTTCTAAGTTGATGTAATAGCCAGTAAGAAGTTGTACAGTTCAAGTTTTAGTTATGGATTATTTACTTTTTACCCTTCTTTGGTGCCTTGGACATGAGCTAGGAACTTAAGATTTTTCATGAAAGGAGGACTAGCAGCCGCGTTGCACGTGAGAATGTGAAAATTGTTCATATGTACTAAAAACGTGAGAAATCCGTCCGTTTTCGTAATATGTTATCGAATCGACTTAAAGCCAGATCGTGACATTGGCCGCTCTTCTCTCTGAAACGGTTGTACTTATCGTCTGCAAAGCTATGTCGCGTGCTGCGGTATGCGGAGACTCCAAAAGCACCATAGCAGAACACAGATGCAGCTTCTAAGTTAATGTAATAGCCAGTAAGAAGTAGTACAATTCAAGGTTTAGTTATGGATTATTGACTTTTCACCCTTCTTTCGCGCCTTGGACATGAGCTAGAAACTTAAGATTTTGCATGAAAGGAGGACTGGCAGCCGCGTTGCACGGAAGAATGTGAAAAGTGTTCATATGTAGTAAAAACCTAAGAAATTCGTCCGTTTTCGTAATTTGTTATCGAATATACCTAAAGCCAGATCGCCACATTGGCCGCTCTTCTCTCTGAAACGGTTGTACTTATCGTCTGCAAAGTTATGTCGCGTGCTGCGGTATGCGAAGACACTAAAAGCACCATAGTAGAACACAGATGAAGCTTCTAAGTTGATGTAATAGCCAGTAAGAAGTAGTAAAATTCAAGTTTTAGTTCTGGATTATTGACTTTTTACCCTTCTTTGGTGCCTTGGACATGAGCTAGGAACTTAAGATTTTGCATGAAAGGAGGACTAGCAGCCGCGTTGCACGGGAGAATGTGAAAAGTGTTCATATGTAGTAAAAACCGTAGAAAACCGTCAGTTTTCGTCATTTGTTATCGAATCGACTTAAAGCCAGATCGTCACATTGGCCGCTCTTCTCTCTGAAACGGTTGTACTTATCGTCTGCCAAGCTACGTCGCGTGCTGCGGTATGCGGAGACTCTAAAAGCACCATAGTAGAACACAGATGCAGCTTCTAAGTTAATGTAATAGCCAGTAAGAAGTAGTACAATTCAAGTTTTCGTTATGGATTATTGACTTTTTACCCTTCTTTCGTGCCTTGGACATGAGCTAGAAACTTAAGATTTTGCATGAAAGGAGGACTAGCAGCCGCGTTGCACGGGAGTATGTGAAAAGTGTTCATATGTAGTAAAAACCTTAGAAATCCGTCTGTTTTCGTCATTTGTTATCGAATCGACTTAAAGCCAGATCGTCACATTGGCCGCTCTTCTCTCTGAAACGGTTGTACTTACCGTCTGCCAAGCTATGTCGCGTGCTGCGGTATGCGGAGACTCTAAAAGCACCATAGTAGAACACAGATGATGCTTCTACGTTGATGTAATAGCCAGTAAGAAGTAGTACAATTCATGTTTTAGTTATGGATTAATTACTTTTTACCCTTCTTTGGTGCCTTGGACATGAGCTAGGAACTTAAGATTTTGCATGAAAGGAAGACTAGCAGCCGCGTTGCAGTGGAGAATGTGAAAAGTGTTCATATGTAGTAAAAACCTGAGAAATCCGTCCGTTTTCGTCATTTGTTATCGAATCGACTTAAAGCCAGATCGTCACATTGGCCGCTCTTCTCTCTGAAACGGTTGTACATATCGTCTGCAAAGCTATGTCGCGTGCTGCGGTATGCGGAGACACTAAAAGCACCATGGTAGAACACAGATGAAGCTTCTAAGTTGATGTAATAGCCAGTAAGAAGTAGTACAGTTCAAGTTTTAGTTATGGATTATTTACTTTTTACCCTTCTTTGGTGCCTTGGACATGAGCTAGGAACTTAAGATTTTTCATGAAAGGAGGACTAGCAGCCGCGTTGCACGTGAGAATGTGAAAATTGTTCATATGTACTAAAAACGTGAGAAATCCGTCCGTTTTCGTAATATGTTATCGAATCGACTTAAAGCCAGATCGTGACATTGGCCGCTCTTCTCTCTGAAACGGTTGTACTTATCGTCTGCCAAGCTATGTCGCGTGCTGCGGTATGCGGAGACTCCAAAAGCACCATAGCAGAACACAGATGCAGCTTCTAAGTTAATGTAATAGCCAGTAAGAAGTAGTACAATTCAAGGTTTAGTTATGGATTATTGACTTTTCACCCTTCTTTCGCGCCTTGGACATGACCTAGAAACTTAAGATTTTGCATGAAAGCAGGACTGGCAGCCGCGTTGCACGGGAGAATGTGAAAAGTGTTCATATGTAGTAAAAACCCAAGAAATTCGTCCGTTTTCGTAATTTGTTATCGAATATACTTAAAGCCAGATCGCCACATTGGCCGCTCTTCTCTCTGAAACGGTTGTACTTATCGTCTGCCAAGCTATGTCGCGTGCTGCGGTATGCGAAGACACTAAAAGCACCATAGTAGAACACAGATGAAGCTTCTAAGTTGATGTAATAGCCAGTAAGAAGTAGTACAATTCAAGTTCTAGGTATCGATTATTGACTTTTTACCCTTCTTTGGTGCCTTGGACATGAGCTAGGAACTTAAGATATTTCATGAAAGGAGGACTAGCAGCCTCGTTGCACGCGAAAATGTGAAAAGTGTTCATATGTAGAAAAAACCTGAGAAATCCGTCCGTGTTCGTCATTTGTTATCGAATTGACTTAAAGCCAGATCGTCACATTGGCCGCTCTTCTCTCTGAAACGGTTGTACTTATCGTCTGCAAAATTATGTCGCGTGCTGCGGTATGCGGAGACACTAAAAGCACCATAGTAGAACACTGATGAAGCTTCTAAGTTGATGTAATAGCCAGTAAGAAGTAGTACAATTCAAGTTTTAGGTATCGATTTTTGACTTTTTACCCTTCTTTGGTGCCTTGGACATGAGCTAGGAACTTAAGATTTTGCATGAAACGAGGACTAGCAGCCGCGTTGCACGTGAGAATGTGAAAAGTGTTCATATGTAGTAAAAACCTGAGAAATCCGTCCGTTTTCGTCATTTGTTATCGAATCGACTTAAAGCCAAATCGTCACATTGGCCGCTCTTCTCTCTAAAATGGTTGTACTTATCGTCTGCAAAGCTATGTCGCGTGCTGCGGTATGCGAAGACACTAAAAGCACCATAGTAGAACACAGATGATGCTTCTAAGTTGATGTAATAGCCAGTAAGAAGTAGTACAATTCATGTTTTAGTTATGGATTATTGACTTTTTACCCTTCTTTGGTGCCTTGGACATGAGCTAGGAACTTAAGATTTTGCATGAAAGGAGGACTAGCAGCTGCGTTGCATGTGAGAATGTGAAAAGTGTTCCTATGTAGTAAAAACCTGACAAAACCGTCCGTTTTCGTCATTTGTTATCGAATCGACTTAAATCCAAATCGTCACATTGGCCGCTCTTCTCTCTAAAATGGTTGTACCTATCGTCTGCAAAGCTATGTCGCGTGCTGCGGTATGCGAAGGCACTAAAAGCACCATAGTAGAACACAGATGAAGCTTCTAAGTTGATGTAATAGCCAGTAAGAAGTAGTACAATTCAAGTTTTAGGTATCGATTATTGACTTTTTACCCTTCTTTGGTGCCTTGGACATGAGCTAGGAACTTAAGATTTTGCATGAAAGGAGGACTAGCAGCCGCGTTGCACGGGAGAATGTGAAAAGTGTTCATATGTAGTAAAAACCGTAGAAAACCGTCAGTTTTCGTCATTTGTTATCGAATCGACTTAAAGCCAGATCGTCACATTGGCCGCTCTTCTCTCTGAAACGGTTGTACTTATCGTCTGCCAAGCTACGTCGCGTGCTGCGGTATGCGGAGACTCTAAAAGCACCATAGTAGAACACAGATGCAGCTTCTAAGTTAATGTAATAGCCACTAAGAAGTAGTACAATTCAAGTTATCGTTATGGATTATTGACTTTTTACCCTTCTTTCGTGCCTTGGACATGAGCTAGAAACTTATGATTTTGCATGAAAGGAGGACTAGCAGCCGCGTTGCGCGGGAGTATGTGGAAAGTGTTCATATGTAGTGAAAACCTTAGAAATCCGTCTGTTTTCGTCATTTGTTATCGAATCGACTTAAAGCCAGATCGTCACATTGGCCGCTCTTCTGTCTGAAACGGTTACATTTATCGTCTGCAAAGCTATGTCGCTTGCTGCGGTATGCGGAGACACTAAAAGCACCATAGTAGAACACAGATGAAGCTTCTAAGTTGATGTAATAGCCAGTAAGAAGCAGTAAAATTCAAGTTTTAGTTATGGATTATTTACTTTTTACCCTTCTTTGGTGCCTTGGACATGAGCTAGGAACTTAAGATATTTCATGAAAGGAGGACTAGCAGCGTCGTTGCACGCGAGAATGTGAAAAGTGTTCATATGTAGTAAAAACCTGAGAAATCCGTCCGTTTTCGTCATTTGTTATCGAATCGACTTAAAGCCAGATCATCACATTGGTCGCTCTTCTCTCTGAAACGGTTGTACTTATCGTCTGCAAAATTATGTCGCGTGCTGCGGTATGCGGAGACACTAAAAGCACCATAGTAGAACACAGATGAAGCTTCTAAGTTGATGTAATAGCCAGTAAGAAGTAGTAAAATTCAAGTTTTGGGTATCGATTATTGACTTTTTACCCTTCTTTAGTGCCTTGGACATGAGCTAGGAACTTAAGATTTTGCATGAAACGAGGACTAGCAGCCGCGTTGCACGTGAGAATGTGAAAACTGTTCATATGTAGTAAAAACCTTAGAAAACCGTCCGTTTTTGTCATTTGTTATCGAATCGACTTAAAGCCAGATCGTCACATTGGCCGCTCGTCTCTCTGAAACGGTTGTACTTATCGTCTGCCAAGCTACGTCGCGTGCTGCGGTATGCGGAGACTCTAAAAGCACCATAGTAGAACACAGATGCAGCTTCTAAGTTAATGTAATAGCCAGTAAGAAGTAGTACAATTCAAGTTTTCGTTATGGATTATTGACTTTTTACCCTTCTTTCGTGCCTTGGACATGAGCTAGAAACTTAAGATTTTGCATGAAAGGAGGACTAGCAGCCGCGTTGCACGGGAGTATGTGAAAAGTGTTCATATGTAGTAAAAACCTTAGAAATCCGTCTGTTTTCGTCATTTGTTATCGAATCGACTTAAAGCCAGATCGTCACATTGGCCGCTCTTCTCTCTGAAACGGTTGTACTTACCGTCTGCCAAGCTATGTCGCGTGCTGCGGTATGCGGAGACTCTAAAAGCACCATAGTAGAACACAGATGATGCTTCTACGTTGATGTAATAGCCAGTAAGAAGTAGTACAATTCATGTTTTAGTTATGGATTAATTACTTTTTACCCTTCTTTGGTGCCTTGGACATGAGCTAGGAACTTAAGATTTTGCATGAAAGGAAGACTAGCAGCCGCGTTGCAGTGGAGAATGTGAAAAGTGTTCATATGTAGTAAAAACCTGAGAAATCCGTCCGTTTTCGTCATTTGTTATCGAATCGACTTAAAGCCAGATCGTCACATTGGCCGCTCTTCTCTCTGAAACGGTTGTACATATCGTCTGCAAAGCTATGTCGCGTGCTGCGGTATGCGGAGACACTAAAAGCACCATGGTAGAACACAGATGAAGCTTCTAAGTTGATGTAATAGCCAGTAAGAAGTAGTACAGTTCAAGTTTTAGTTATGGATTATTTACTTTTTACCCTTCTTTGGTGCCTTGGACATGAGCTAGGAACTTAAGATTTTTCATGAAAGGAGGACTAGCAGCCGCGTTGCACGTGAGAATGTGAAAATTGTTCATATGTACTAAAAACGTGAGAAATCCGTCCGTTTTCGTAATATGTTATCGAATCGACTTAAAGCCAGATCGTGACATTGGCCGCTCTTCTCTCTGAAACGGTTGTACTTATCGTCTGCCAAGCTATGTCGCGTGCTGCGGTATGCGGAGACTCCAAAAGCACCATAGCAGAACACAGATGCAGCTTCTAAGTTAATGTAATAGCCAGTAAGAAGTAGTACAATTCAAGGTTTAGTTATGGATTATTGACTTTTCACCCTTCTTTCGCGCCTTGGACATGACCTAGAAACTTAAGATTTTGCATGAAAGCAGGACTGGCAGCCGCGTTGCACGGGAGAATGTGAAAAGTGTTCATATGTAGTAAAAACCCAAGAAATTCGTCCGTTTTCGTAATTTGTTATCGAATATACTTAAAGCCAGATCGCCACATTGGCCGCTCTTCTCTCTGAAACGGTTGTACTTATCGTCTGCCAAGCTATGTCGCGTGCTGCGGTATGCGAAGACACTAAAAGCACCATAGTAGAACACAGATGAAGCTTCTAAGTTGATGTAATAGCCAGTAAGAAGTAGTACAATTCAAGTTCTAGGTATCGATTATTGACTTTTTACCCTTCTTTGGTGCCTTGGACATGAGCTAGGAACTTAAGATATTTCATGAAAGGAGGACTAGCAGCCTCGTTGCACGCGAAAATGTGAAAAGTGTTCATATGTAGAAAAAACCTGAGAAATCCGTCCGTGTTCGTCATTTGTTATCGAATTGACTTAAAGCCAGATCGTCACATTGGCCGCTCTTCTCTCTGAAACGGTTGTACTTATCGTCTGCAAAATTATGTCGCGTGCTGCGGTATGCGGAGACACTAAAAGCACCATAGTAGAACACTGATGAAGCTTCTAAGTTGATGTAATAGCCAGTAAGAAGTAGTACAATTCAAGTTTTAGGTATCGATTTTTGACTTTTTACCCTTCTTTGGTGCCTTGGACATGAGCTAGGAACTTAAGATTTTGCATGAAACGAGGACTAGCAGCCGCGTTGCACGTGAGAATGTGAAAAGTGTTCATATGTAGTAAAAACCTGAGAAATCCGTCCGTTTTCGTCATTTGTTATCGAATCGACTTAAAGCCAAATCGTCACATTGGCCGCTCTTCTCTCTAAAATGGTTGTACTTATCGTCTGCAAAGCTATGTCGCGTGCTGCGGTATGCGAAGACACTAAAAGCACCATAGTAGAACACAGATGATGCTTCTAAGTTGATGTAATAGCCAGTAAGAAGTAGTACAATTCATGTTTTAGTTATGGATTATTGACTTTTTACCCTTCTTTGGTGCCTTGGACATGAGCTAGGAACTTAAGATTTTGCATGAAAGGAGGACTAGCAGCTGCGTTGCATGTGAGAATGTGAAAAGTGTTCCTATGTAGTAAAAACCTGACAAAACCGTCCGTTTTCGTCATTTGTTATCGAATCGACTTAAATCCAAATCGTCACATTGGCCGCTCTTCTCTCTAAAATGGTTGTACCTATCGTCTGCAAAGCTATGTCGCGTGCTGCGGTATGCGAAGGCACTAAAAGCACCATAGTAGAACACAGATGAAGCTTCTAAGTTGATGTAATAGCCAGTAAGAAGTAGTACAATTCAAGTTTTAGGTATCGATTATTGACTTTTTACCCTTCTTTGGTGCCTTGGACATGAGCTAGGAACTTAAGATTTTGCATGAAAGGAGGACTAGCAGCCGCGTTGCACGGGAGAATGTGAAAAGTGTTCATATGTAGTAAAAACCGTAGAAAACCGTCAGTTTTCGTCATTTGTTATCGAATCGACTTAAAGCCAGATCGTCACATTGGCCGCTCTTCTCTCTGAAACGGTTGTACTTATCGTCTGCCAAGCTACGTCGCGTGCTGCGGTATGCGGAGACTCTAAAAGCACCATAGTAGAACACAGATGCAGCTTCTAAGTTAATGTAATAGCCACTAAGAAGTAGTACAATTCAAGTTATCGTTATGGATTATTGACTTTTTACCCTTCTTTCGTGCCTTGGACATGAGCTAGAAACTTATGATTTTGCATGAAAGGAGGACTAGCAGCCGCGTTGCGCGGGAGTATGTGGAAAGTGTTCATATGTAGTGAAAACCTTAGAAATCCGTCTGTTTTCGTCATTTGTTATCGAATCGACTTAAAGCCAGATCGTCACATTGGCCGCTCTTCTGTCTGAAACGGTTACATTTATCGTCTGCAAAGCTATGTCGCTTGCTGCGGTATGCGGAGACACTAAAAGCACCATAGTAGAACACAGATGAAGCTTCTAAGTTGATGTAATAGCCAGTAAGAAGCAGTAAAATTCAAGTTTTAGTTATGGATTATTTACTTTTTACCCTTCTTTGGTGCCTTGGACATGAGCTAGGAACTTAAGATATTTCATGAAAGGAGGACTAGCAGCGTCGTTGCACGCGAGAATGTGAAAAGTGTTCATATGTAGTAAAAACCTGAGAAATCCGTCCGTTTTCGTCATTTGTTATCGAATCGACTTAAAGCCAGATCATCACATTGGTCGCTCTTCTCTCTGAAACGGTTGTACTTATCGTCTGCAAAATTATGTCGCGTGCTGCGGTATGCGGAGACACTAAAAGCACCATAGTAGAACACAGATGAAGCTTCTAAGTTGATGTAATAGCCAGTAAGAAGTAGTAAAATTCAAGTTTTGGGTATCGATTATTGACTTTTTACCCTTCTTTAGTGCCTTGGACATGAGCTAGGAACTTAAGATTTTGCATGAAACGAGGACTAGCAGCCGCGTTGCACGTGAGAATGTGAAAACTGTTCATATGTAGTAAAAACCTTAGAAAACCGTCCGTTTTTGTCATTTGTTATCGAATCGACTTAAAGCCAGATCGTCACATTGGCCGCTCGTCTCTCTGAAACGGTTGTACTTATCGCCTGCCAAGCTATGTCGCGTGCTGCGGTATGCTGAGACACTAAAAGCACCATAGTAGAACACAGATGAAGCTTCTAAGTTGATGTACTAGCCAGTAAGAAGTAGTACAATTCAAGTATTAGTTATGGATTATTTACTTTTTACCCTTCTTTCGTGCCTTTGACATGAACTAGGAACTTAAGATTTTTCATGAAAGGAGGACTAGCTGCCGCGTTGCACGCGAGAATGTGAAAAGTGTTCATATGTAGAAAAAACCTGAGAAATCCGTCCGTTTTCGTCATTTGTTATCGAATCGACTTAAAGCCAAATCGTCACATTGGCCGCTCTTCTCTCTAAAATGGTTCTACTTATCGTCTGCAAAGTTATGTCGCGTGCTGCGGTATGCGAAGACACTGAAAGCACCATAGTAGAACACAGATGAAGCTTCTAAGTTGATGTAATAGCCAGTAAGAAGTAGTACAATTCAAGTTTTCGTTATGGATTATTGACTTTTTACCCTTCTTTCGTGCCTTCGACATGAGCTAGAAACTTAAGATTTTGCATGAAAGGAGGACTAGCAGCCGCGTTGCACGGGAGTATGTGAAAAGTGTTCATATGTAGTAAAAACCTTAGAAATCCGTCTGTTTTCGTCATTTGTTATCGAATCGACTTAAAGCCAGATCGTCACATTGGCCGCTCTTCTCTCTGAAACGGTTGTACTTACCGTCTGCCAAGCTATGTCGCGTGCTGCGGTATGCGGAGACTCTAAAAGCACCATAGTAGAACACAGATGATGCTTCTACGTTGATGTAATAGCCAGTAAGAAGTAGTACAATTCATGTTTTAGTTATGGATTAATTACTTTTTACCCTTCTTTGGTGCCTTGGACATGAGCTAGGAACTTAAGATTTTGCATGAAAGGAAGACTAGCAGCCGCGTTGCAGTGGAGAATGTGAAAAGTGTTCATATGTAGTAAAAACCTGAGAAATCCGTCCGTTTTCGTCATTTGTTATCGAATCGACTTAAAGCCAGATCGTCACATTGGCCGCTCTTCTCTCTGAAACGGTTGTACATATCGTCTGCAAAGCTATGTCGCGTGCTGCGGTATGCGGAGACACTAAAAGCACCATGGTAGAACACAGATGAAGCTTCTAAGTTGATGTAATAGCCAGTAAGAAGTAGTACAGTTCAAGTTTTAGTTATGGATTATTTACTTTTTACCCTTCTTTGGTGCCTTGGACATGCGCTAGGAACTTAAGATTTTTCATGAAAGGAGGACTAGCAGCCGCGTTGCACGTGAGAATGTGAAAATTGTTCATATGTACTAAAAACGTGAGAAATCCGTCCGTTTTCGTAATATGTTATCGAATCGACTTAAAGCCAGATCGTGACATTGGCCGCTCTTCTCTCTGAAACGGTTGTACTTATCGTCTGCCAAGCTATGTCGCGTGCTGCGGTATGCGGAGACTCCAAAAGCACCATAGCAGAACACAGATGCAGCTTCTAAGTTAATGTAATAGCCAGTAAGAAGTAGTACAATTCAAGGTTTAGTTATGGATTATTGACTTTTCACCCTTCTTTCGCGCCTTGGACATGACCTAGAAACTTAAGATTTTGCATGAAAGCAGGACTGGCAGCCGCGTTGCACGGGAGAATGTGAAAAGTGTTCATATGTAGTAAAAACCCAAGAAATTCGTCCGTTTTCGTAATTTGTTATCGAATATACTTAAAGCCAGATCGCCACATTGGCCGCTCTTCTCTCTGAAACGGTTGTACTTATCGTCTGCAAAGCTATGTCGCGTGCTGCGGTATGCGAAGACACTAAAAGCACCATAGTAGAACACAGATGAAGCTTCTAAGTTGATGTAATAGCCAGTAAGAAGTAGTACAATTCAAGTTCTAGGTATCGATTATTGACTTTTTACCCTTCTTTGGTGCCTTGGACATGAGCTAGGAACTTAAGATATTTCATGAAAGGAGGACTAGCAGCCTCGTTGCACGCGAAAATGTGAAAAGTGTTCATATGTAGAAAAAACCTGAGAAATCCGTCCGTGTTCGTCATTTGTTATCGAATTGACTTAAAGCCAGATCGTCACATTGGCCGCTCTTCTCTCTGAAACGGTTGTACTTATCGTCTGCAAAATTATGTCGCGTGCTGCGGTATGCGGAGACCCTAAAAGCACCATAGTAGAACACTGATGAAGCTTCTAAGTTGATGTAATAGCCAGTAAGAAGTAGTACAATTCAAGTTTTAGGTATCGATTTTTGACTTTTTACCCTTCTTTGGTGCCTTGGACATGAGCTAGGAACTTAAGATTTTGCATGAAACGAGGACTAGCAGCCGCGTTGCACGTGAGAATGTGAAAAGTGTTCATATGTAGTAAAAACCTGAGAAATCCGTCCGTTTTCGTCATTTGTTATCGAATCGACTTAAAGCCAAATCGTCACATTGGCCGCTCTTCTCTCTAAAATGGTTGTACTTATCGTCTGCAAAGCTATGTCGCGTGCTGCGGTATGCGAAGACACTAAAAGCACCATAGTAGAACACAGATGATGCTTCTAAGTTGATGTAATAGCCAGTAAGAAGTAGTACAATTCATGTTTTAGTTATGGATTATTGACTTTTTACCCTTCTTTGGTGCCTTGGACATGAGCTAGGAACTTAAGATTTTGCATGAAAGGAGGACTAGCAGCTGCGTTGCATGTGAGAATGTGAAAAGTGTTCATATGTAGTAAAAACCTGACAAAACCGTCCGTTTTCGTCATTTGTTATCGAATCGACTTAAATCCAAATCGTCACATTGGCCGCTCTTCTCTCTAAAATGGTTGTACCTATCGTCTGCAAAGCTATGTCGCGTGCTGCGGTATGCGAAGGCACTAAAAGCACCATAGTAGAACACAGATGAAGCTTCTAAGTTGATGTAATAGCCAGTAAGAAGTAGTACAATTCAAGTTTTAGGTATCGATTATTGACTTTTTACCCTTCTTTGGTGCCTTGGACATGAGCTAGGAACTTAAGATTTTGCATGAAAGGAGGACTAGCAGCCGCGTTGCACGGGAGAATGTGAAAAGTGTTCATATGTAGTAAAAACCGTAGAAAACCGTCCGTTTTCGTCATTTGTTATCGAATCGACTTAAAGCCAGATCGTCACATTGGCCGCTCTTCTCTCTGAAACGGTTGTACTTATCGTCTGCCAAGCTACGTCGCGTGCTGCGGTATGCGGAGACTCTAAAAGCACCATAGTAGAACACAGATGCAGCTTCTAAGTTAATGTAATAGCCAGTAAGAAGTAGTACAATTCAAGTTATCGTTATGGATTATTGACTTTTTACCCTTCTTTCGTGCCTTGGACATGAGCTAGAAACTTATGATTTTGCATGAAAGGAGGACTAGCAGCCGCGTTGCGCGGGAGTATGTGGAAAGTGTTCATATGTAGTGAAAACCTTAGAAATCCGTCTGTTTTCGTCATTTGTTATCGAATCGACTTAAAGCCAGATCGTCACATTGGCCGCTCTTCTGTCTGAAACGGTTACATTTATCGTCTGCAAAGCTATGTCGCTTGCTGCGGTATGCGGAGACACTAAAAGCACCATAGTAGAACACAGATGAAGCTTCTAAGTTGATGTAATAGCCAGTAAGAAGCAGTAAAATTCAAGTTTTAGTTATGGATTATTTACTTTTTACCCTTCTTTGGTGCCTTGGACATGAGCTAGGAACTTAAGATATTTCATGAAAGGAGGACTAGCAGCGTCGTTGCACGCGAGAATGTGAAAAGTGTTCATATGTAGTAAAAACCTGAGAAATCCGTCCGTTTTCGTCATTTGTTATGGAATCGACTTAAAGCCAGATCATCACATTGGCCGCTCTTCTCTCTGAAACGGTTGTACTTATCGTCTGCAAAATTATGTCGCGTGCTGCGGTATGCGGAGACACTAAAAGCACCATAGTAGAACACAGATGAAGCTTCTAAGTTGATGTAATAGCCAGTAAGAAGTAGTAAAATTCAAGTTTTAGGTATCGATTATTGACTTTTTACCCTTCTTTGGTGCCTTGGACATGAGCTAGGAACTTAAGATTTTGCATGAAACGAGGACTAGCAGCCGCGTTGCACGTGAGAATGTGAAAACTGTTCATATGTAGTAAAAACCTTAGAAAACCGTCCGTTTTTGTCATTTGTTATCGAATCGACTTAAAGCCAGATCGTCACATTGGCCGCTCGTCTCTCTGAAACGGTTGTACTTATCGCCTGCCAAGCTATGTCGCGTGCTGCGGTATGCTGAGACACTAAAAGCACCATAGTAGAACACAGATGAAGCTTCTAAGTTGATGTACTAGCCAGTAAGAAGTAGTACAATTCAAGTATTAGTTATGGATTATTTACTTTTTACCCTTCTTTCGTGCCTTTGACATGAACTAGGAACTTAAGATTTTTCATGAAAGGAGGACTAGCTGCCGCGTTGCACGCGAGAATGTGAAAAGTGTTCATATGTAGAAAAAACCTGAGAAATCCGTCCGTTTTCGTCATTTGTTATCGAATCGACTTAAAGCCAAATCGTCACATTGGCCGCTCTTCTCTCTAAAATGGTTCTACTTATCGTCTGCAAAGTTATGTCGCGTGCTGCGGTATGCGAAGACACTGAAAGCACCATAGTAGAACACAGATGAAGCTTCTAAGTTGATGTAATAGCCAGTAAGAAGTAGTACAATTCAAGTTTTCGTTATGGATTATTGACTTTTTACCCTTCTTTCGTGCCTTCGACATGAGCTAGAAACTTAAGATTTTGCATGAAAGGAGGACTAGCAGCCGCGTTGCGCGGGAGTATGTGAAAAGTGTTCATATGTAGTAAAAACCTTAGAAATCCGTCAGTTTTCGTCATTTGTTATCGATTCGACTTAAAGCCAGATCGTCACATTGGCCGCTCTTCTCTCTGAAACGGTTGTACTTATCGTCTGCCAAGCTACGTCGCGTGCTGCGGTAAGCGGAGACTCTATAAGCACCATAGTAGAACACAGATGCAGCTTCTAAGTTAATGTAATAGCCAGTAAGAAGTAGTACAATTCAAGTTTTCGTTATGGATTATTGACTTTTCACCCTTCTTTCGTGCCTTGGACATGAGCTAGAAACTTAAGATTTTGCATGAAAGGAGGACTAGCAGCCGCGTTGCACGGGAGAATGTGAAAAGTGTTCATATGTAGTAAAAACCTAAGAAATTCGTCCGTTTTCGTAATTTGTTATCGAATATACTTAAAGCCAGATCGCCACATTGGTCGCTCTTCTCTCTGAAACGGTTGTACTTATCGTCTGCAAAGCTATGTCGCGTGCTGCTGTATGCGAAGACACTAAAAGCACCATAGTAGAACACAGATGAAGCTTCTAAGTTGATGTAATAGCCAGTAAGAAGTAGTACAATTGAAGTTTTAGGTATCGATTATTGACTTTTTACCCTTCTTTGGTGCCTTGGACATGAGCTAGGAACTTAAGATTTTGCATGAAAGGAAGACTAGCAGCCGCGTTGCAGTGGAGAATGTGAAAAGTGTTCATATGTAGTAAAAACCTGAGAAATCCGTCCGTTTTCGTCATTTGTTATCGAATCGACTTAAAGCCAGATCGCCACGTTGGCCGCTCTTCTCTCTGAAACGGTTGTACTTATCGCCTGCCAAGCTATGTCGCGTGCTGCGGTATGCTGAGACACTAAAAGCACCATAGTAGAACACAGATGAAGCTTCTAAGTTGATGTAATAGCCAGTAAGAAGTAGTACAATTCAAGTTTTAGGTATCGATTATTGACTTTTTACCCTTCTTTGGTGCCTTGGACATGAGCTAGGAACTTAAGATTTTGCATGAAAGGAGGACTAGCAGCTGCGTTGCACGCGAGAATGTGAAAAGTGTTCATATGTAGTAAAAACCTTAGAAAACCGTCCGTTTTCGTCATTTGTTATCGAATCGACTTAAAGCCAGATCGTCACATTGGCCGCTCTTCTCTCTGAAACGGTTGTACTTATCGCCTGCCAAGCTATGTCGCGTGCTGCGGTATGCTGAGACACTAAAAGCACCATAGTAGAACACAGATGAAGCTTCTAAGTTGATGTAATAGCCAGTAAGAAGTAGTACAATTCAAGTATTAGTTATGGATTATTTACTTTTTACCCTTCTTTGGTGCCTTGGACATGAGCTAGGAACTTAAGATTTTTCATGAAAGGAGGACTAGCAGCCGCGTTGCACGTGAGAATGTGAAAATTGTTCATATGTAGTAAAAACCTGAGAATCCGTCCGTTTTCGTCATTTGTTATCGAATCGACTTAAAGCCAGATCGTCACATTCGCCGCTCTTCTCTCTGAAACTGTTGTACTTATCGTCTGCCAAGCTATGTCGCGTGCTGCGGTATGCGGAGACTGCAAAAGCACCATAGTAGAACACAGATGCAGCTTCTAAGTTAATGTAATAGCCAGTAAGAAGTAGTACAATTCAAGTTTTAGGTATCGATTATTGACTTTTTACCCTTCTTTGGTGCCTTGGACATGAGCTAGGAACTTAAGATATTTCATGAAAGGAGGACTAGCAGCGTCGTTGCACGCGAGAATGTGAAAAGTGTTCATATGTAGAAAAAACCTGAGAAATCCGTCCGTGTTCGTCATTTGTTATCGAATCGACTTAAAGCCAGATCGTCTCATTGGCCTCTCTTCTCTCTGAAACGGTTGTACTTATCGCCTGCCAAGCTATGTCGCGTGCTGCGGTATGCTGAGACACTAAAAGCACCATAGTAGAACACAGATGAAGCTTCTAAGTTGATGTAATAGCCATTAAGAAGTAGTACAGTTCAAGTTTTAGTTATGGATTATTTACTTTTTACCCTTCTTTGGTGCCTTGGACATGAGCTAGGAACTTAAGATTTTTCATGAAAGGAGGACTAGCAGCCGCGTTGCACGTGAGAATGTGAAAATTGTTCATATGTAGTAAAAACCTGAGAAATCCGTCCGTTTTCGTAATTTGTTATCGAATATACTTAAAGCCAGATCGCCACATTGGCCGCTCCTCTCTCTGAAACGGTTGTACTTATCGTCTGCAAAGCTATGTCGCGTGCTGCGGTATGCGAAGACACTAAAAGCACCATAGTGGAACACAGATGAAGCTTCTAAGTTTATGTAATAGCCTGTAAGAAGTAGTACAATTCAAGTTTTAGGTATCGATTATTGACTTTTTACCCTTCTTTGGTGCCTTGGACATGAGCTAGGAACTTAAGATTTTGCATGAAAGGAGGACTAGCAGCTGCGTTGCACGCGAGAATGTGAAAAGTGTTCATATGTAGTAAAAACCTTAGAAAACCGTCCGTTTTCGTCATTTGTTATCGAATCGACTTAAAGCCAGATCGTCACATTGGCCGCTCTTCTCTCTGAAACGGTTGTACTTATCGCCTGCCAAGCTATGTCGCGTGCTGCGGTATGCTGAGACACTAAAAGCACCATAGTAGAACACAGATGAAGCTTCTAAGTTGATGTAATAGCCAGTAAGAAGTAGTACAATTCAAGTATTAGTTATGGATTATTTACTTTTTACCCTTCTTTCGTGCCTTGGACATGAGCTAGGAACTTAAGATTTTTCCTGAAAGGAGGACTAGCAGCCGCGTTAACGCGAGAATGTGAAAAGTGTTCATATGTAGAAAAAACCTGAGAAATCCGTCCGTGTTCGTTATTTGTTATCGATTCGACTTAAAGCCAGATCGTCACATTGGCCGCTCTTCTCTCTGAAACGGTTGTACTTATCGTCTGCAAAGCTATGTCGCGTGCTGCGGTATGCGGAGACACTAAAAGCACCATAGTAGAACACAGATGATGCTTCTAAGTTGATGTAATAGCCAGTAAGAAGTAGTACAATTCATGTTTTAGTTATGGATTATTGACTTTATACCCTTCTTTGGTGCCTTGGACATGAGCTAGGAACTTAAGATTTTGCATGAAAGGAGGACTAGCAGCCGCGTTGCACGGGAGAATGTGAAAAGTGTTCATATGTAGTAAAAACCTTAGAAAACCGTCCGTTTTCGTCATTTGTTATCGAATCGACTTAAAGCCAGATCGTCACATTGGCTGCTCTTCTCTCTGAAACGGTTGTACTTATCGCCTGCCAAGCTATGTCGCTTGCTGCGGTATGCTGAGACACTAAAAGCACCATAGTAGAACACAGATGAACCTTCTAAGTTGATGTAATAGCCAGTAAGAAGTAGTACAATTCAAGTATTAGTTATGGATTATTTACTTTTTACCCTTCTTTCGTGCCTTGGACATGAGCTAGGAACTTAAGATTTTTCATGAAAGGAGGACTAGCAGCCGCGTTGCACGCGAGAATGTGAAAAGTGTTCATATGTAGAACAAACCTGAGAAATCCGTCCGTGTTCTTCATTTGTTATCGAATCGACTTAGAGCCAAATTGTCACATTGGCCGCTCTTCTCTCTAAAATGGTTCTACTTATCGTCTGCAAAGCTATGTCGCGTGCTGCGGTATGCGGAGACACTAAAAGCACCATAGTAGAACACAGATGATGCTTCTAAGTTGATGTAATAGCCAGTAAGAAGTAGTAAAATTCAAGTTTTCGTTATGGATTATTGACTTTTTACCCTTCTTTCGTGCCTTGGACATGAGCTAGGAACTTAAGATTTTGCATGAAACGAGGACTAGCAGCCGCGTTGCACGTGAGAATGTGAAAAGTGTTCATATGTAGTAAAAACCTGAGAAATCCGTCCGTTTTCGTCATTTGTTATCGAATCGACTTAAAGCCAAATCGTCACATTGGCCGCTCTTCTCTCTAAAATGGTTGTACTTATCGTCTGCAAAGCTATGTCGCGTGCTGCGGTATGCGAAGACACTAAAAGCACCATAGTAGAACACAGATGAAGCTTCTAAGTTGATGTAATAGCCAGTAAGAAGTAGTACAATTCAAGTTTTAGGTATCGATTATTGACTTTTTACCCTTCTTTGGTGCCTTGGACATGAACTAGGAACTTAAGATTTTGCATGAAAGGAGGACTAGCAGCCGCGTTGCACGTGAGAATGTGAAAAGTGTTCATATGTAGTAAAAACCTGAGAAATCCGTCCGTTTTCGTCATTTGTTATCGAATCGACTTAAAGCCAAATCGTCACATTGGCCGCTCTTCTCTCTAAAATGGTTGTACTTATCGTCTGCAAAGCTATGTCGCGTGCTGCGGTATGCGAAGACACTAAAAGCACCATAGTAGAACACAGATGAAGCTTCTAAGTTGATGTAATAGCCAGTAAGAAGTAGTAAAATTCAAGTTTTAGTTATGGATTGTTGACTTTTTACCCTTCTTTGGTGCCTTGGACATGAGCTAGGAACTTAAGATTTTGCATGAAAGGAGGACTAGCAGCCGCGTTGCACGGGTTAATGTGAAGAGTGTTCATATGTAGTAAAAACCTTAGAAAACCGTTCGTTTTCGTCATTTGTTATCGAATCGACTTAAAGCCAGACCGTCACATTGGCCGCTCTTCTCTCTGAAACTGTTGTACTTATCGCCTGCCAAGCTATGTCGCGTGTTGCGGTATGCTGAGACACTAAAAGCACCATAGTAGAACACAGATGGAGCTTCTAAGTTTATGTAATAGCCAGTAAGAAGTAGTACAATTCAAGTTTTAGTTATGGATTATTTACTTTTTACCCTTCTTTGGTGCCTTGGACATGAGCTAGGAACTTAAGATATTTCATGAAAGGAGGACTAGCAGCGTCGTTGCACGCGAGAATGTGAAAAGTGTTCATATGTAGAAAAAACCTGAGAAATCCGTCCGTGTTCGTCATTTGTTATCGAATCGACTTAAAGCCAGATCGTCACATTGGCCGCTCTTCTCTCTGAAACGGTTGTACTTATCGACTGCAAAGCTATGTCGCGTGCTGCGGTATGCGGAGACTCTAAAAGCACCATAGTAGAACACAGATGCAGCTTCTAAGTTGATGTAATAGCCAGTAAGAAGTAGTACAATTCAAGTTTTAGGTATCGATTATTGACTTTTTACCCTTCTTTGGTGCCTTGGACATGAGCTAGGAACTTAAGATTTTTCATGAAAGGAGGACTATCAGCCGCGTTGCACGCGAGAATGTGAAAAGTGTTCATATGTAGTAAAAACCTGAGAAATCCGTCCGTTTTCGTCATTTGTTATCGAATCGACTTAAAGCCAGATCGTCACAATGGCCGCTCTTCTCTCTGAAACGGTTGTACTTATTGTCTGCAAAGCTATGTCGCGTGCTGCGGTATGCGGAGACACTAAAAGCACCATAGTAGAAGACAGATAAAGCTTATAAATTGATGTAATAGCCAGTAAGAAATAGTACAATTCAAGTTTTAGTTATGGATAATTGACTTTTTACCCTTCTTTGGTGCCTTGGACATGAGCTACGAACTTAAGATTTTGCATGAAAGGAGGACTAGCAGCCGCGTTGCACGGGAGAATGTGAAAAGTGTTCATATGTAGTAAAAACCTGAGAAATCCGTCCGTTTTCAACATTCGTTATCGAATCGACTTAAAGCCAGATCGTCACATTGGCCGCTCTTCTCTCTGAAACTGTTGTACTTATCGTCTGCAAAGCTATGTCGCGTGCTGCGGTATGTGGATACACTAAAAGCACCATAGTAGAACACAGATGAAGCATCTAAGTTGATGAAATAGCCAGTAAGAAGTAGTACAATTCAAGTTTTAGTTATGGATTATTGACTTTTTACCCTTCTTTGGTGCGTTGGACATGAGCTAGGAACTTAAGATTTTGCATGAAAGGAGGACTAGCATCCGCGTTGCACGGGAGAATGTGAAAAGTGTTCGTATGTAGGAAAAACCTGAGAAATCCGTCCGTGCTCGTCATTTGTTATCGAATCGACTTAAAGCCAGAACTTCACATTGGCCGCTCTTCTCTCTGAAACGGTTGTACTTATCGTCTGCAAAGCTATGTCGCGTGCTGCGGTATGTGGATACACTAAAAGCACCATAGTAGAACACAGATGAAGCATCTAAGTTGATGTAATAACCAGTATGAAATACTACAATTCAAGTTTTAGGTATCGATTATTGATTTTTTACACTTCTTTGGTGCCTTGGACATGAGGTAGGAACTTAAGATTTTGCATGAAAGGAGGACTAGCAGCCGCGTTGCACGGGAGAATGTGAAAAGTGTTCGTATGTAGTAAAAACCTGAGAAATCTGTCCGTTTTCGTCATTTGTTATCGAATCGACTTAAAGCCAGATCGTGACATTGGCCGCTCTTCTCTCTGAAACGGTTGTACTTATCGTCTGCAAAGCTTTGTTGCGTGCTGCGGTATACGGAGACACTCAAACCACCATAGTAGAACACAGATGAAGCATCTAAGTTGATGCAATAGCCAGTAAGAAGTAGTACAATTCAAGTTTTAGTTACGGAATATTGACTTTTAACCTTCTTTGGTGCCTTGGACATGATCTAGGAACTTAAGGTTTTGCATGAAAGGAGGACTAGCCGCCGCGTTGCACGAGAGAATGTGAAAAGTGTTCATATGTAGTAAAAACCTTAGAAATCCGTCCGTTTTCGTCATTTGTTATCGAATCGACTTAAAGCCAGATCGTCAAATTGGCCGCTCTTCTGTCTGAAACGGTTACATTTATCGTCTGCAAAGCTATGTCACGTGCTGCGGTATGCGGAGACACTAAAAGCACCATAGTAGAACACAGATGAAGCTTCTAAGTTGAAGTAATAGCCAGTAAGATGTAGTACATTTCAAGTTTTAGTTATGGATTATTGACTTTTTACCCTTCTTTGGTGCCTGGGACACGAGCTAGGAACTTAAGATTTTGCATGAAAGGAGGACTAGCAGAAGCATTGCACGGGAGAATGTGAAAAGTGCCATATGTAGTAAAAACCTTAGAAATCCGTCCGTTTTCGTCATTTGTTATCGAATCGACTAAAAGCCAGATCGTCACATTGGCCGCTTATCTCTCTGTAACAGTTGTACTGATCGTCTGCAAAGCTATGGCGCGTGCTGCGGTATGCGGAGACTCTAAAAGCACCATAGTAGAACACAGATGAAGCTTCTAAGTTGATGTAATAGCCAGTAAGAAGTAGTACAAATCAAGTTTTAGATATGGATAATTGACTTTTTCCCGTCTTTGGTGCCTTGGACGTGAGCAAGGAACTTAAGATTTTGCATGAAAGGAGGACTAGCATCCGCGATGCACGGGAGAATGTGAAAAGTGTTCGTATGTAGTAAAAACCTGAGAATCCGTCCGTTTTCGTCATTTGTTATCGAATCGACTTAAAGCCAGATCGTCACATTGGCCGCTCTTCTCTCTGAAACGGTTGTACTTATCGTCTGCAAAGCTATGTCGCGTGCTGCGGTATGTGGATACACTAAAAGCACCATAGTAGAACACAGATGAAGCATCTAAGTTGATGTAATAACCAGTATGAAATACTACAATTCAAGTTTTAGGTATCGATTATTGATTTTTTACACTTCTTTGGTGCCTTGGACATGAGGGACGAACTTAAGAATTTGCATGAAAGGAGGACTAGCAGCCGCGTTGCACGGGAGAATGTGAGAAGTGTTCATATGTAGTAGAAACCTGAGAAATCCGTCCGTGTTCGTCATTTGTTATCGAATCGACTTAAAGACAGATCGTCACATTGGCCGCTCTTCTGTCTGAAACGGTTACATTTAACGTCTGCAAAGCTATGTCACGTGCTGCGGTATGCGGAGACACTAAAAGCACCATAGTAGAACACAGATGAAGCTTCTAAGTTGATGTAATAGCCAGTAAGATGTAGTACAATTCAAGTTTTAGTTATGGATTATTGACTTTTTACCCTTCTTTGGTGCCTGGGACACGAGGTAGGAACTTAAGATTTTGCATGAAAGGAGGACTAGCTGAAGCATTGCACGGCAGAATGTGAAAAGTGTTCATATGTAGTAAAAACCTGAGAAATCCGTCCGTGTTCGTCATTTGTTATCGAATCGACTTAAAGCCAGATCGTCACATTGGCCGCTTATCTGTCTGAAACAGTTGTACTGATCGTCTGCAAAGCTATGTCGCGTGCTGCGGTATGCGGAGACACTAAAAGCACCATAGTAGAACACAGATGAAGCTTCTAAGTTGATGTAATAACCAGTAAGAAGTAGTACAATTCAAGTTTTATGTATAGATTATTGACTGTTTACCTTTCTTTGGTGCCTTGGACATAAGCTAGGAACTTAAGATTTTGCATGAAAGGAGGACTAGCCTCCGCGTTGCACGGGAGAATGTGAAAAGTGTTCATATGTAGAAAAAACCTTAGAAATCCGTCCGTTTTCGTCATTTGTTATCGAATCGACTTAAAGCCAGATCGTCACATTGGCCGCTCTTCTCTCTGAAACGGTTGTACTTATCGTCTGCCAAGCTACGTCGCGTGCTGCGGAATGCGGAGACTCTAAAAGCACCATAGTAGAACACAGATGAAGCTTCTAAGTTGATGTAATAGCCAGTAAGAAGTAGTACAAATCAAGTTTTAGATATGGATAATTGACTTTTTCCCGTCTTTGGTGCCTTGGACGTGAGCAAGGAACTTAAGATTTTGCATGAAAGGAGGACTAGCAGCCACGTGGCACGGGAGAATGTGAAAAGTGTTCATATGTAGTAAAAACCTGAGAAATCCGTCCGTTTTCGTCATTTGTTATCGAATCGACTTAAAGATCGTCACAATGGCCGCTCTTCTCTCTGAAACGGTTACATTTATCGTCTGCAAAACTATGTCGCGTGCTGCGGTATGCGGAGACACTAAAAGCACCATAGTAGAACACAGATGCAGCTACTAAGTTAATGTAATAGCCAGTAAGAAGTAGTACAGTTCAAGTTTTAGGTATCGATTTTTGACTTTTTACCATTCTTTGGTGACTTGGACATGAGCTAGGAACTTAAGATTTTGCATGAAAGGAGGACTAGCAGCCCCGTTGCACGGGAGAATGTGAAAAGTGTTCATATGTAGTAAAAACCTTAGAAATCCGTCCGTTTTCGTCATTTGTTATCGAATCGACTTAAAGCCAGATCGTCATATTGGCCGCTCTTCAGTCTGAAACGGTTACATTTATCGTCTGCAAAGCTATGTCGCTTGCTGCGGTATGCGGAGACACTAAAAGCACCATAGTAGAACACAGATGAAGCTTCTAAGTTGATGTAATAGCGAGTAAGAAGTAGTACAATTCAAGTTTTAGGTATCGATTATTGACTTTTTACCCTTCTTTGGTGCCTTGGACATGACCTAGGAACTTAAGATTTTGCATGAAAGGAGGAATAGCAGCCGCGTTGCACGGGAGAATGTGAAAAGTGTTCATATGTAGTAAAAACCTGAGAATCCGTCCGTTTTCGTCATTTGTTATCGAATCGACTTAAAGCCAGATCGTCACATTGGCCGCTCTTCTCTCTGAAACGGTTGTACTTATCGCCTGCAAAGCTATGTCGCGTGCTGCGGTATGTGGATACAGTAAAAGCACCATAGTAGAACACAGATGAAGCATCTAAGTTGATGTAATAACCAGTATTAAATACTACAATTCAAGTTTTAGGTATCGATTATTGATTTTTTACACTTCTTTGGTGCCTTGGACATGAGCTAGGAACTTAAGATTTTGCATGAAAGCAGGACTAGCAGCCACGTTGGACGGGAGAATGTGAAAAGTGGTTATATGTAGTAAAAACCTGAGAAATCCGTCCGTTTTCGTCATTTGTTATCGAATCGACTTAAAGCCAGATCGACACATTGGCCGCTCTTCTGTCTGAAACGGTTACATTTATCGTCTGCAAAGCTATGTCGCGTGCTGCGGTATGCGGAGACACTAAAAGCACCATAGTAGAACACAGATGAAGCTTCTAAGTTGATGTAATAGCCAGTAAGAAGTAGTACAATTCAAGTTTTAGTTATGGATTATTGACTTTTTACCCTTCTTTGGTGCCTTGGACATGAGCTAGGAACTTAAGATTTTGCATGAAAGGAGGACTAGCATCCGCGTTGCACGGGAGAATGTGAAAAGTGTTCGTATGTAGTAAAAACCTGAGAATCCGTCCGTTTTCGTCATTTGTTATCGAATCGACTTAAAGCCAGATCGACACATTGGCCGCTCTTCTGTCTGAAACGGTTACATTTATCGTCTGCAAAGCTATGTCGCGTGCTGCGGTATGCGGAGACACTAAAAGCACCATAGTAGAACACAGATGAAGCTTCTAAGTTGATGTAATAGCCAGTAAGATGTAGTACAATTCAAGTTTTAGTTATGGATTATTGACTTTTTACCCTTCTTTGGTGCCTGGGACACGAGCTAGGAACTTAAGATTTTGCATGAAAGGAGGACTAGCTGAAGCATTGCACGGGAGAATGTGAAAAGTGTTCATTTGTAGTAAAAACCTGAGAAATCCGTCCGTGTTCGTCATTTGTTATCAAATCGACTTAAAGCCAGATCGTCACATTGGCCGCTTATCTGTCTGAAACAGTTGTACTGATCGTCTGCAAAGCTATGTCGCGTGCTGCGGTATGCGGAGACACTAAAAGCACCATAGTAGAACACAGATGAAGCTTCTAAGTTGATGTAATAACCAGTAAGAAGTAGTACAAATCAAGTTTTAGATATGGATAATTGACTTTTTCCCGTCTTTGGTGCCTTGGACGTGAGCAAGGAACTTAAGATTTTGCATGAAAGGAGGACTAGCAGCCACGTGGCACGGGAGAATGTGAAAAGTGTTCATATGTAGTAAAAACCTGAGAAATCCGTCCGTTTTCGTCATTTGTTATCGAATCGACTTAAAGCCAGATCGTCACAATGGCCGCTCTTCTCTCTGAAACGGTTACATTTATCGTCTGCAAAACTATGTCGCGTGCTGCGGTATGCGGAGACACTAAAAGCACCATAGTAGAACACAGATGCAGCTACTAAGTTAATGTAATAGCCAGTAAGAAGTAGTACAGTTCAAGTTTTAGGTATCGATTTTTGACTTTTTACCATTCTTTGGTGACTTGGACATGAGCTAGGAACTTAAGATTTTGCATGAAAGGAGGACTAGCAGCCCCGTTGCACGGGAGAATGTGAAAAGTGTTCATATGTAGTAAAAACCTTAGAAATCCGTCCGTTTTCGTCATTTGTTATCGAATCGACTTAAAGCCAGATCGTCATATTGGCCGCTCTTCAGTCTGAAACGGTTACATTTATCGTCTGCAAAGCTATGTCGCTTGCTGCGGTATGCGGAGACACTAAAAGCACCATAGTAGAACACAGATGAAGCTTCTAAGTTGATGTAATAGCGAGTAAGAAGTAGTACAATTCAAGTTTTAGGTATCGATTATTGACTTTTTACCCTTCTTTGGTGCCTTGGACATGACCTAGGAACTTACGATTTTGCATGAAAGGAGGAATAGCAGCCGCGTTGCACGGGAGAATGTGAAAAGTGTTCATATGTAGTAAAAACCTGAGAATCCGTCCGTTTTCGTCATTTGTTATCGAATCGACTTAAAGCCAGATCGTCACATTGGCCGCTCTTCTCTCTGAAACGGTTGTACTTATCGCCTGCAAAGCTATGTCGCGTGCTGCGGTATGTGGATACAGTAAAAGCACCATAGTAGAACACAGATGAAGCATCTAAGTTGATGTAATAACCAGTATTAAATACTACAATTCAAGTTTTAGGTATCGATTATTGATTTTTTACACTTCTTTGGTGCCTTGGACATGAGCTAGGAACTTAAGATTGTGCATGAAAGCAGGACTAGCAGCCACGTTGGACGGGAGAATGTGAAAAGTGGTTATATGTAGTAAAAACCTGAGAAATCCGTCCGTTTTCGTCATTTGTTATCGAATCGACTTAAAGCCAGATCGACACATTGGCCGCTCTTCTGTCTGAAACGGTTACATTTATCGTCTGCAAAGCTATGTCGCGTGCTGCGGTATGCGGAGACACTAAAAGCACCATAGTAGAACACAGATGAAGCTTCTAAGTTGATGTAATAGCCAGTAAGAAGTAGTACAATTCAAGTTTTAGTTATGGATTATTGACTTTTTACCCTTCTTTGGTGCCTTGGACATGAGCTAGGAACTTAAGATTTTGCATGAAAGGAGGACTAGCATCCGCGTTGCACGGGAGAATGTGAAAAGTGTTCGTATGTAGTAAAAACCTGAGAATCCGTCCGTTTTCGTCATTTGTTATCGAATCGACTTAAAGCCAGATCGACACATTGGCCGCTCTTCTGTCTGAAACGGTTACATTTATCGTCTGCAAAACTATGTCGCGTGCTGCGGTATGCGGAGACACTAAAAGCACCATAGTAGAACACAGATGAAGCTTCTAAGTTGATGTAATAGCCAGTAAGATGTAGTACAATTCAAGTTTTAGTTATGGATTATTGACTTTTTACCCTTCTTTGGTGCCTGGGACACGAGCTAGGAACTTAAGATTTTGCATGAAAGGAGGACTAGCTGAAGCATTGCACGGGAGAATGTGAAAAGTGTTCATTTGTAGTAAAAACCTGAGAAATCCGTCCGTGTTCGTCATTTGTTATCAAATCGACTTAAAGCCAGATCGTCACATTGGCCGCTTATCTGTCTGAAACAGTTGTACTGATCGTCTGCAAAGCTATGTCGCGTGCTGCGGTATGCGGAGACACTAAAAGCACCATAGTAGAACACAGATGAAGCTTCTAAGTTGATGTAATAACCAGTAAGAAGTAGTACAATTCAAGTTTTATGTATAGATTATTGACTTATTACCCTTCTTTGGTGCCTTGGACATGAGCTAGGAACTTAAGATTTTGCATGAAAGGAGGACTAGCCGCCGCGTTGCACGGGAGAATGTGAAAAGTGTTCATATGTAGAAAAACCTGAGAAATCCGTCCGTTTTCGTCATTTGTTATCGAATCGACTTAAAGCCAGATCGTCACATTGGCCGCTCTTCTCTCTGAAACGTTTGTACTTATCGTCTGACAAGCTATGTCGCGTGCTGCGGAATGCGGAGACTCTAAAAGCACCATAGTAGAACACAGATGAAGCTTCTAAGTTGATGTAATAGCCAGTAAGAAGTAGTACAAATCGAGTTTTAGATATGGATAATTGACTTTTTCCCGTCTTTGGTGCCTTGGACGTGAGCAAGGAACTTAAGATTTTGCATGAAAGGAGGACTAGCAGCCACGTGGCACGGGTGAATGTGAAAAGTGTTCATATGTAGTAAAAACCTGAGAAATCCGTCCGTTTTCGTCATTTGTTATCGTATCGACTTAAAGCCAGATCGTCACATTGGCCGCTCTTCTCTCTGAAACGGTTACATTTATCGTCTGCAAAACTATGTCGCGTGCTGCGGTATGCGGAGACACTAAAAGCACCATACTAGAACACAGATGCAGCTACTAAGTTAATGTAATAGCCAGTAAGAAGTAGTACAGTTCAAGTTTTAGGTATCGATTTTTGACTTTTTACCATTCTTTGGTGCCTTGGACATGAGCTAGGAACTTAAGATTTTGCATGAAAGGAGGACTAGCAGCCCCGTTGCACGGGAGAATGTGAAAAGTGTTCATATGTAGTAAAAACCTTAGAAATCCGTCCGTTTTCGTCATTTGTTGACGAATCGACTTAAAGCCAGATCGACACATTGGCCGCTCTTCTGTCTGAAACGGTTACATTTATCGTCTGCAAAGCTATGTCGCTTGCTGCGGTATACGGAGACACTAAAAGCACCATAGTAGAACACAGATGAAGCTTCTAAGTTTATGTAATAGCGAGTAAGAAGTAGTACAATTCAAGTTTTAGGTATCGATTATTGACTTTTTACCCTTCTTTGGTGCCTTGGACATGACCTAGGAACTTAAGATTTTGAATGAAAGGAGGAATAGCAGCCGCGTTGCACGGGAGAATGTGAAAAGTGTTCATATGTAGTTAAAACCTGAGAATCCGTCCGTTTTCGTCATTTGTTATCGAATCGACTTAAAGCCAGATCGTCACATTGGCCGCTCTTCTCTCTGAAACGGTTGTACTTATCGTCTGCAAAGCTATGTCGCTTGCTGCGGTATGCTGAGACACTAAAAGCACCATAGTAGAACACAGATGAAGAATCTAAGTTGATGTAATAACCATTATTAAATACTACAATTCAAGTTTTAGGTATCGATTATTGATTTTTTACACTTCTTTGGTGCCTTGGACATGAGCTAGGAACTTAAGATTTTGCATGAAAGGAGGACTAGCAGCCGCGTTGCACGGGAGAATGAGAAAAGTGTTCATATGTAGTAAAAACCTTAGAAATCCGTCCGTTTTCGTCATTTGTTATCGAATCGACTTAAAGCCAGATCGTCACATTGGCCGCTCTTCTCTCTGAAACGGTGGTACTTATCGTCTGCAAAGCTATGTCGCGTGTTGCGGTATGCGGAGACTCTAAAACCACCATAGTAGAACACAGATGAATCTTCTAAGTTGATGTAATAGCCAGTAAGAAGTAGTACAAATCAAGTTTTAGATATGGATAATTGACTTTTTCCCGTCTTTGGTGCCTTGGACGTGAGCAAGGAACTTAAGATTTTGCATGAAAGGAGGACTAGCAGCCACGTTGCACGGGAGAATTTGAAAAGTGGTTATATGTAGTAAAAACCTGAGAAATCCGTCCGTTTTCATCATTTGTTATCGAATCGACTTAAAGCCAGATCGACACATTGGCCGCTCTTCTGTCTGAAACGGTTACATTTATCGTCTGCAAAGCTATGTCGCGTGCTGCGGTATGCGGAGACACTAAAAGCACCATAGTAGAACACAGATGAAGCTTCTAAGTTGATGTAATAGCCAGTAAGAAGTAGTACAATTCAAGTTTTAGTTATGGATTATTGACTTTTTACCCTTCTTTGGTGCCTTGGACATGAGCTAGGAACTTAAGATTTTGCATGAAAGGAGGACTAGCATCCGCGTTGCACGGGAGAATGTGAAAAGTGTTCGTATGTAGTAAAAACCTGAGAATCCGTCCGTTTTCGTCATTTGTTATCGAATCGACTTAAAGCCAGATCGTCACATTGGCCGCTCTTCTCTCTGAAACGGTTGTACTTATCGTCTGCAAAGCTATGTCGCGTGCTGCGGTATGTGGATACACTAAAAGCACCATAGTAGAACACAGATGAAGCATCTAAGTTGATGTAATAACCAGTAAGAAGTAGTACAATTCAAGTTTTATGTATAGATTATTGACTTTTTACCCTTCTTTGGTGCCTTGGACATGAGCTAGGAACTTAAGATTTTGCATGAAAGGAGGACTAGCAGCCGCGTGCACGGGAGAATGTGAAAAGTGTTCATATGTAGTAAAAACCTGAGAATCCGTCCGTTTTCGTCATTTGTTATCGAATTGACTTAAAGCCAGATCGTCACATTGGCCGCTCTTCTCTCTGAAACGGTTACATTTATCGTCTGCAAAACTATGTCGCGTGCTGCGGTATGCGGAGACACTAAAAGCACCATAGTAGAACACAGATGAAGCTTCTAAGTTGATGTAATAGCCAGTAAGAAGTAGTACAATTCAAGTTTTAGTTATGGATTATTGACTTTTTACCCTTCTTTGGTGCCTTGGACATGAGCTAGGAACTTAAGATTTTGCATGAAAGGAGGACTAGCATCCGCGTTGCACGGGGGAATGTGAAAAGTGTTCATATGTAGAAAAAACCTTAGAAATCCGTCCGTTTTCGTCATTTGTTATCGAATCGACTTAAAGCCAGATCGTCACATTGGCCGCTCTTCTCTCTGAAACGGTTGTACTTATCGTCTGACAAGCTATGTCGCGTACTGCGGAATGCGGAGACTCTAAAAGCACCATAGTAGAACACAGATGAAGCTTCTAAGTTGATGTAATAGCCAGTAAGAAGTAGTACAAATCAAGTTTTAGATATGGATAATTGACTTTTTCCAGTCTTTGGTGCCTTGGACGTGAGCAAGGAACTTAAGATTTTGCATGAAAGGAGGACTAGAAGCCACGTGGCACGGGAGAATGTGAAAAGTGTTCATATGTAGTAAAAACCTGAGAAATCCGTCCGTTTTCGTCATTTGTTATCGAATCGACTTAAAGCCAGATCGTCACATTGGCCGCTCTTCTCTCTGAAACGGTTACATTTATCGTCTGCAAAACTATGTCGCGTGCTGCGGTATGCGGAGACACTAAAAGCACCATAGTAGAACACAGATGCAGCTACTAAGTTAATGTAATAGCCAGTAAGAAGTAGTACAATTCAAGTTTTAGGTATCGATTTTTGACTTTTTACCATTCTTTGGTGCCTTGGACATGACCTAGGAACTTAAGATTTTGCATGAAAGGAGGAATAGCAGCCGCGTTGCACGGGAGAATGTGAAAAGTGTTCATATGTAGTAAAAACCTGAGAATCCGTCCGTTTTCGTCATTTGTTATCGAATCGACTTAAAGCCAGATCGTCACATTGGCCGCTCTTCTCTCTGAAACGGTTGTACTTATCGTCTGCAAAGCTATGTCGCGTGCTGCGGTATGTGGATACAGTAAAAGCACCATAGTAGAACACAGATGAAGCATCTAAGTTGATGTAATAACCAGTATTAAATACTACAATTCAAGTTTTAGGTATCGATTATTGATTTTTTACACTTCTTTGGTGCCTTGGACATGAGCTAGGAACTTAAGATTTTGCATGAAAGCAGGAATAGCAGCCGCGTTGCACGGGAGAATGTGAAAAGTGTTCATATGTAGTTAAAACCTGAGAATCCGTCCGTTTTCGTCATTTGTTATCGAATCGACTTAAAGCCAGATCGTCACATTGGCCGCTCTTCTCTCTGAAACGGTTGTACTTATCGTCTGCAAAGCTATGTCGCTTGCTGCGGTATGCTGAGACACTAAAAGCACCATAGTAGAACACAGATGAAGAATCTAAGTTGATGTAATAACCATTATTAAATACTACAATTCAAGTTTTAGGTATCGATTATTGATTTTTTACACTTCTTTGGTGCCTTGGACATGAGCTAGGAACTTAAGATTTTGCATGAAAGGAGGACTAGCAGCCGCGTTGCACGGGAGAATGAGAAAAGTGTTCATATGTAGTAAAAACCTTAGAAATCCGTCCGTTTTCGTCATTTGTTATCGAATCGACTTAAAGCCAGATCGTCACATTGGCCGCTCTTCTCTCTGAAACGGTGGTACTTATCGTCTGCAAAGCTATGTCGCGTGTTGCGGTATGCGGAGACTCTAAAACCACCATAGTAGAACACAGATGAATCTTCTAAGTTGATGTAATAGCCAGTAAGAAGTAGTACAAATCAAGTTTTAGATATGGATAATTGACTTTTTCCCGTCTTTGGTGCCTTGGACGTGAGCAAGGAACTTAAGATTTTGCATGAAAGGAGGACTAGCAGCCACGTTGCACGGGAGAATTTGAAAAGTGGTTATATGTAGTAAAAACCTGAGAAATCCGTCCGTTTTCATCATTTGTTATCGAATCGACTTAAAGCCAGATCGACACATTGGCCGCTCTTCTGTCTGAAACGGTTACATTTATCGTCTGCAAAGCTATGTCGCGTGCTGCGGTATGCGGAGACACTAAAAGCACCATAGTAGAACACAGATGAAGCTTCTAAGTTGATGTAATAGCCAGTAAGAAGTACTACAATTCAAGTTTTAGTTATGGATTATTGACTTTTTACCCTTCTTTGGTGCCTTGGACATGAGCTAGGAACTTAAGATTTTGCATGAAAGGAGGACTAGCATCCGCGTTGCACGGGAGAATGTGAAAAGTGTTCGTATGTAGTAAAAACCTGAGAATCCGTCCGTTTTCGTCATTTGTTATCGAATCGACTTAAAGCCAGATCGTCACATTGGCCGCCCTTCTCTCTGAAACGGTTGTACTTATCGTCTGCAAAGCTATGTCGCGTGCTGCGGTATGTGGATACACTAAAAGCACCATAGTAGAACACAGATGAAGCATCTAAGTTGATGTAATAACCAGTAAGAAGTAGTACAATTCAAGTTTTATGTATAGATTATTGACTTTTTACCCTTCTTTGGTGCCTTGGACATGAGCTAGGAACTTAAGATTTTGCATGAAAGGAGGACTAGCAGCCGCGTGCACGGGAGAATGTGAAAAGTGTTCATATGTAGTAAAAACCTGAGAATCCGTCCGTTTTCGTCATTTGTTATCGAATTGACTTAAAGCCAGATCGTCACATTGGCCGCTCTTCTCTCTGAAACGGTTACATTTATCGTCTGCAAAACTATGTCGCGTGCTGCGGTATGCGGAGACACTAAAAGCACCATAGTAGAACACAGATGAAGCTTCTAAGTTGATGTAATAGCCAGTAAGAAGTAGTACAATTCAAGTTTTAGTTATGGATTATTGACTTTTTACCCTTCTTTGGTGCCTTTGACATGAGCTAGGAACTTAAGATTTTGCATGAAAGGAGGACTAGCATCCGCGTTGCACGGGGGAATGTGAAAAGTGTTCATATGTAGAAAAAACCTTAGAAATCCGTCCGTTTTCGTCATTTGTTATCGAATCGACTTAAAGCCAGATCGTCACATTGGCCGCTCTTCTCTCTGAAACGGTTGTACTTATCGTCTGACAAGCTATGTCGCGTACTGCGGAATGCGGAGACTCTAAAAGCACCATAGTAGAACACAGATGAAGCTTCTAAGTTGATGTAATAGCCAGTAAGAAGTAGTACAAATCAAGTTTTAGATATGGATAATTGACTTTTTCCAGTCTTTGGTGCCTTGGACGTGAGCAAGGAACTTAAGATTTTGCATGAAAGGAGGACTAGAAGCCACGTGGCACGGGAGAATGTGAAAAGTGTTCATATGTAGTAAAAACCTGAGAAATCCGTCCGTTTTCGTCATTTGTTATCGAATCGACTTAAAGCCAGATCGTCACATTGGCCGCTCTTCTCTCTGAAACGGTTACATTTATCGTCTGCAAAACTATGTCGCGTGCTGCGGTATGCGGAGACACTAAAAGCACCATAGTAGAACACAGATGCAGCTACTAAGTTAATGTAATAGCCAGTAAGAAGTAGTACAATTCAAGTTTTAGGTATCGATTTTTGACTTTTTACCATTCTTTGGTGCCTTGGACATGACCTAGGAACTTAAGATTTTGCATGAAAGGAGGAATAGCAGCCGCGTTGCACGGGAGAATGTGAAAAGTGTTCATATGTAGTAAAAACCTGAGAATCCGTCCGTTTTCGTCATTTGTTATCGAATCGACTTAAAGCCAGATCGTCACATTGGCCGCTCTTCTCTCTGAAACGGTTGTACTTATCGTCTGCAAAGCTATGTCGCGTGCTGCGGTATGTGGATACAGTAAAAGCACCATAGTAGAACACAGATGAAGCATCTAAGTTGATGTAATAACCAGTATTAAATACTACAATTCAAGTTTTAGGTATCGATTATTGATTTTTTACACTTCTTTGGTGCCTTGGACATGAGCTAGGAACTTAAGATTTTGCATGAAAGCAGGACTAACAGCCACGTAGCACGGGAGAATGTGAAAAGTGGTTATATGTAGTAAAAACCTGAGAAATCCGTCCGTTTTCGTCATTTGTTATCGAATCGACTTAAAGCCAGATCGACACATTGGCCGCTCTTCTGTCTGAAACGGTTACATTTATCGTCTGCAAAGCTATGTCGCGTGCTGCGGTATGCGGAGACACTAAAAGCACCATAGTAGAACACAGATGAAGCTTCTAAGTTGATGTAATAGCCAGTAAGAAGTAGTACAATTCAAGTTTTAGTTATGGATTATTGACTTTTTACCCTTCTTTGGTGCCTTGGACATGAGCTAGGAACTTAAGATTTTGCATGAAAGGAGGACTAGCATCCGCGTTGCACGGGAGAATGTGAAAAGTGTTCGTATGTAGTAAAAACCTGAGAATCCGTCCGTTTTCGTCATTTGTTATCGAATCGACTTAAAGCCAGATCGTCACATTGGCCGCTCTTCTGTCTGAAACGGTTACATTTATCGTCTGCTAAGCTATGTCACGTGCTGCGGTATGCGGAGACACTAAAAGCACCATAGTAGAACACAGATGAAGCTTCTAAGTTGATGTAATAGCCAGTAAGATGTAGTACAATTCAAGTTTTAGTTATGGATTATTGACTTTTTACCCTTCTTTGGTGCCTGGGACACGAGCTAGGAACTTAAGATTTTGCATGAAAGGAGGACTAGCTGAAGCATTGCACGGGTTAATTTGAAAAGTGTTCATATGTAGTAAAAACCTGAGAAATCCGTCCGTGTTCGTCATTTGTTATCGAATCGACTTAAAGCCAGATCGTCACATTGGCCGCTTATCTGTCTGAAACAGTTGTACTGATCGTCTGCAAAGCTATGTCGCGTGCTGCGGTATGCGGAGACACTAAAAGCACCATAGTAGAACACAGATGAAGCTTCTAAGATGATGTAATAACCAGTAAGAAGTAGTACAATTCAAGTTTTATGTATAGATTATTGACTTTTTACCCTTCATTGGTGCCTTGGACATGAGCTAGGAACTTAAGATTTTGCATGAAAGGAGGACTAGACGCCGCGTTGCACGGGAGAATGTGAAAAGTGTTCATATGTAGAAAAAACCTTAGAAATCCGTCCGTTTTCGTCATTTGTTATCGAATCGACTTAAAGCCAGATCGTCACATTGGCCGCTCTTCTCTCTGAAACGGTTGTACTTATCGTCTGCCAAGCTATGTCGCGTGCTGCGGAATGCGGAGACTCTAAAAGCACCATAGTAGAACACAGATGAAGCTTCTAAGTTGATGTAATAGCCAGTAAGAAGTAGTACAAATCAAGTTTTAGATATGGATAATTGACTTTTTCCCGTCTTTGGTGCCTTGGACGTGAGCAAGGAACTAAAGATTTTGCATGAAAGGAGGACTAGCAGCCACGTGGCACGGGAGAATGTGAAAAGTGTTCATATGTAGTAAAAACCTGAGAAATCCGTCCGTTTTCGTCATTTGTTATCGAATCGACTTAAAGCCAGATCGTCACATTGGCCGCTCTTCTCTCTGAAACGGTTACATTTATCGTCTGCAAAACTATGTCGCGTGCTGCGGTATGCGGAGACACTAAAAGCACCATAGTAGAACACAGATGCAGCTACTAAGTTAATGTAATAGCCAGTAAGAAGTGGTAAAGTTCAAGTTTTAGGTATCGATTTTTGACTTTTTACCATTGTTTGGTGCCTTGGACATGAGCTAGGAACTTAAGATTTTGCATGAAAGGAGGACTAGCAGCCCCGTTGCACGGGAGAATGTGAAAAGTGTTCATATGTAGTAAAAACCTTAGAAATCCGTCCGTTTTCGTCATTTGTTAACGAATCGACTTAAAGCCAGATCGTCATATTGGCCGCTCTTCTGTCTGAAACGGTTACATTTATCGTCTGCAAAGCTATGTCGCTTGCTGCGGTATGCGGAGACACTAAAAGCACCATAGTAGAACACAGATGAAGCTTCTAAGTTGATGTAATAGCGAGTAAGAAGTAGTACAATTCAAGTTTTAGGTATCGATTATTGACTTTTTACCCTTCTTTGGTGCCTTGGACATGACCTAGGAACTTAAGATTTTGCATGAAAGGAGGAATAGCAGCCGCGTTGCACGGGAGAATGTGAAAAGTGTTCATATGTAGTAAAAACCTGAGAATCCGTCCGTTTTCGTCATTTGTTATCGAATCGACTTAAAGCCAGATCGTCACATTGGCCGCTCTTCTCTCTGAAACGGTTGTACTTATCGTCTGCAAAGCTATGTCGCGTGCTGCGGTATGTGGATACAGTAAAAGCACCATAGTAGAACACAGATGAAGCATCTAAGTTGATGTTATAACCAGTAAGAAGTAGTACAATTCAAGTTTTATGTATAGATTATTGACTTTTTACCCTTCTTTGGTGCCTTGGACATGAGCTAGGAACTTAAGATTTTGCATGAAAGGAGGACTAGCCGCCGCGTGCAAGGGAGAATGTGAAAAGTGTTCATATGTAGTAAAAACCTTAGAAATCCGTCCGTTTTCGTCATTTGTTATCGAATCGACTTAAAGCCAGATCGTCACATTGGCCGCTCTTCTCTCTGAAACGGTTGTACTTATCGTCTGCAAAGCTATGTCGCGTGCTGCGGTATGCGGAGACTCTAAAAGCACCATAGTAGAACACAGATGAATCTTCAAAGTTGATGTAATAGCCAGTAAGAAGTAGTACAAATCAAGTTTTAGATATGGATAATTGACTTTTTCCCGTCTTTGGTGCCTTGGACGTGAGCAAGGAACTTAAGATTTTGCATGAAAGGAGGACTAGCAGCCACGTTGCACGGGAGAATTTGAAAAGTGGTTATATGTAGTAAAAACCTGAGAAATCCGTCCGTTTTCGTCATTTGTTATCGAATCGACTTAAAGCCAGATCGCCACATTGGCCGCTCCTCTCTCTGAAACGGTTGTACTTATCGTCTGCAAAGCTATGTCGCGTGCTGCGGTATGCGAAGACACTAAAAGCACCATAGTGGAACACAGATGAAGCTTCTAAGTTTATGTAATAGCCTGTAAGAAGTAGTACAATTCAAGTTTTAGGTATCGATTATTGACTTTTTACCCTTCTTTGGTGCCTTGGACATGAGCTAGGAACTTAAGATTTTGCATGAAAGGAGGACTAGCAGCCGCGTTGCACGCGAGAATGTGAAAAGTGTTCATATGTAGTAAAAACCTTAGAAAACCGTCCGTTTTCGTCATTTGTTATCGAATCGACTTAAAGCCAGATCGTCACATTGGCCGCTCTTCTCTCTGAAACGGTTGTACTTATCGCCTGCCAAGCTATGTCGCGTGCTGCGGTATGCTGAGACACTAAAAGCATCATAGTAGAACACAGATGAAGCTTCTAAGTTGATGTAATAGCCAGTAAGAAGTAGTACAATTCAAGTATTAGTTATGGATTATTTACTTTTTACCCTTCTTTCGTGCCTTGGACATGAGCTAGGAACTTAAGATTTTTCATGAAAGGAGGACTAGCAGCCGCGTTGCACGCGAGAATGTGAAAAGTGTTCATATGTAGAACAAACCTGAGAAATCCGTCCGTGTTCGTCATTTGTTATCGAATCGACTTAAAGCCAAATCGTCACATTGGCCGCTCTTCTCTCTAAAATGGTTCTACTTATCGTCTGGAAAGCTATGTCGCGTGCTGCGGTATGCGGAGACACTAAAAGCACCATAGTAGAACACAGATGATGCTTCTAAGTTGATGTAATAGCCAGTAAGAAGTAGTACAATTCAAGTTTTCGTTATGGATTATTGACTTTTTACCCTTCTTTCGTGCCTTGGACATGAGCTAGAAACTTAAGATTTTGCATGAAACGAGGACTAGCAGCCGCGTTGCGCGGGAGTATGTGAAAAGTGTTCATATGTAGTAAAAACCTTAGAAAACCGTCCGTTTTCGTCATTTGTTATCGAATCGACTTAAAGCCAGATCGTCACATTGGCCGCTCTTCTCTCTGAAACGGTTGTACTTATCGCCTGCCAAGCTATGTCGCTTGCTGCGGTATGCTGAGACACTAAAAGCACCATAGTAGAACACAGATGAAGCTTCTAAGTTGATGTAATAGCCAGTAAGAAGTAGTACAATTCAAGTATTAGTTATGGATTATTTACTTTTTACCCTTCTTTCGTGCCTTGGACATGAGCTAGGAACTTAAGATTTTTCCTGAAAGGAGGACTAGCAGCCGCGTTAACGCGAGAATGTGAAAAGTGTTCATATGTAGAAAAAACCTGAGAAATCCGTCCGTGTTCGTTATTTGTTATCGATTCGACTTAAAGCCAGATCGTCACATTGGCCGCTCTTCTCTCTGAAACGGTTGTACTTATCGTCTGCAAAGCTATGTCGCGTGCTGCGGTATGTGGATACACTAAAAGCACCATAGTAGAACACAGATGAAGCATCTAAGTTGATGTAATAACCAGTATGATATACTACAATTCAAGTTTTAGGTATCGATTATTGATTTTTACACTTCTTTGGTGCCTTGGACATGAGGTAGGAACTTAAGATTTTGCATGAAAGGAGGACTAGCAGACGCGTTGCACGGGAGAATGTGAGAAGTGTTCATATGTAGTAGAAACCTGAGAAATCCGTCTGTGTTCGTCATTTGTTATCGAATCGACTTAAAGCCAGATCGTCACATTGGCCGCTCTTCTGTCTGAAACGGTTACATTTGTCGTCTGCTAAGCTATGTCACGTGCTGCGGTATGCGGAGACACTAAAAGCACCATAGTAGAACACAGATGAAGCTTCTAAGTTGATGTAATAGCCAGTAAGAAGTAGTACAATTCAAGTTTTAGTTATGGATTATTGACTTTTTACCCTTCTTTGGTGCCTTGGACATGAGCTAGGAACTTAAGATTTTGCATGAAAGGAGGACTAGCATCCGCGTTGCACGGGAGAATGTGAAAAGTGTTCGTATGTAGTAAAAACCTGAGAATCCGTCCGTTTTCGTCATTTGTTATCGAATCGACTTAAAGCCAGATCGTCACATTGGCCGCTCTTCTGTCTGAAACGGTTACATTTATCGTCTGCTAAGCTATGTCACGTGCTGCGGTATGCGGAGACACTAAAAGCACCATAGTAGAACACAGATGAAGCTTCTAAGTTGATGTAATAGCCAGTAAGATGTAGTACAATTCAAGTTTTAGTTATGGATTATTGACTTTTTACCCTTCTTTGGTGCCTGGGACACGAGCTAGGAACTTAAGATTTTGCATGAAAGGAGGACTAGCTGAAGCATTGCACGGGTTAATTTGAAAAGTGTTCATATGTAGTAAAAACCTGAGAAATCCGTCCGTGTTCGTCATTTGTTATCGAATCGACTTAAAGCCAGATCGTCACATTGGCCGCTTATCTGTCTGAAACAGTTGTACTGATCGTCTGCAAAGCTATGTCGCGTGCTGCGGTATGCGGAGACACTAAAAGCACCATAGTAGAACACAGATGAAGCTTCTAAGATGATGTAATAACCAGTAAGAAGTAGTACAATTCAAGTTTTATGTATAGATTATTGACTTTTTACCCTTCATTGGTGCCTTGGACATGAGCTAGGAACTTAAGATTTTGCATGAAAGGAGGACTAGACGCCGCGTTGCACGGGAGAATGTGAAAAGTGTTCATATGTAGAAAAAACCTTAGAAATCCGTCCGTTTTCGTCATTTGTTATCGAATCGACTTAAAGCCAGATCGTCACATTGGCCGCTCTTCTCTCTGAAACGGTTGTACTTATCGTCTGCCAAGCTATGTCGCGTGCTGCGGAATGCGGAGACTCTAAAAGCACCATAGTAGAACACAGATGAAGCTTCTAAGTTGATGTAATAGCCAGTAAGAAGTAGTACAAATCAAGTTTTAGATATGGATAATTGACTTTTTCCCGTCTTTGGTGCCTTGGACGTGAGCAAGGAACTAAAGATTTTGCATGAAAGGAGGACTAGCAGCCACGTGGCACGGGAGAATGTGAAAAGTGTTCATATGTAGTAAAAACCTGAGAAATCCGTCCGTTTTCGTCATTTGTTATCGAATCGACTTAAAGCCAGATCGTCACATTGGCCGCTCTTCTCTCTGAAACGGTTACATTTATCGTCTGCAAAACTATGTCGCGTGCTGCGGTATGCGGAGACACTAAAAGCACCATAGTAGAACACAGATGCAGCTACTAAGTTAATGTAATAGCCAGTAAGAAGTGGTAAAGTTCAAGTTTTAGGTATCGATTTTTGACTTTTTACCATTGTTTGGTGCCTTGGACATGAGCTAGGAACTTAAGATTTTGCATGAAAGGAGGACTAGCAGCCCCGTTGCACGGGAGAATGTGAAAAGTGTTCATATGTAGTAAAAACCTTAGAAATCCGTCCGTTTTCGTCATTTGTTAACGAATCGACTTAAAGCCAGATCGTCATATTGGCCGCTCTTCTGTCTGAAACGGTTACATTTATCGTCTGCAAAGCTATGTCGCTTGCTGCGGTATGCGGAGACACTAAAAGCACCATAGTAGAACACAGATGAAGCTTCTAAGTTGATGTAATAGCGAGTAAGAAGTAGTACAATTCAAGTTTTAGGTATCGATTATTGACTTTTTACCCTTCTTTGGTGCCTTGGACATGACCTAGGAACTTAAGATTTTGCATGAAAGGAGGAATAGCAGCCGCGTTGCACGGGAGAATGTGAAAAGTGTTCATATGTAGTAAAAACCTGAGAATCCGTCCGTTTTCGTCATTTGTTATCGAATCGACTTAAAGCCAGATCGTCACATTGGCCGCTCTTCTCTCTGAAACGGTTGTACTTATCGTCTGCAAAGCTATGTCGCGTGCTGCGGTATGTGGATACAGTAAAAGCACCATAGTAGAACACAGATGAAGCATCTAAGTTGATGTTATAACCAGTAAGAAGTAGTACAATTCAAGTTTTATGTATAGATTATTGACTTTTTACCCTTCTTTGGTGCCTTGGACATGAGCTAGGAACTTAAGATTTTGCATGAAAGGAGGACTAGCCGCCGCGTGCAAGGGAGAATGTGAAAAGTGTTCATATGTAGTAAAAACCTTAGAAATCCGTCCGTTTTCGTCATTTGTTATCGAATCGACTTAAAGCCAGATCGTCACATTGGCCGCTCTTCTCTCTGAAACGGTTGTACTTATCGTCTGCAAAGCTATGTCGCGTGCTGCGGTATGCGGAGACTCTAAAAGCACCATAGTAGAACACAGATGAATCTTCAAAGTTGATGTAATAGCCAGTAAGAAGTAGTACAAATCAAGTTTTAGATATGGATAATTGACTTTTTCCCGTCTTTGGTGCCTTGGACGTGAGCAAGGAACTTAAGATTTTGCATGAAAGGAGGACTAGCAGCCACGTTGCACGGGAGAATTTGAAAAGTGGTTATATGTAGTAAAAACCTGAGAAATCCGTCCGTTTTCGTCATTTGTTATCGAATCGACTTAAAGCCAGATCGCCACATTGGCCGCTCCTCTCTCTGAAACGGTTGTACTTATCGTCTGCAAAGCTATGTCGCGTGCTGCGGTATGCGAAGACACTAAAAGCACCATAGTGGAACACAGATGAAGCTTCTAAGTTTATGTAATAGCCTGTAAGAAGTAGTACAATTCAAGTTTTAGGTATCGATTATTGACTTTTTACCCTTCTTTGGTGCCTTGGACATGAGCTAGGAACTTAAGATTTTGCATGAAAGGAGGACTAGCAGCCGCGTTGCACGCGAGAATGTGAAAAGTGTTCATATGTAGTAAAAACCTTAGAAAACCGTCCGTTTTCGTCATTTGTTATCGAATCGACTTAAAGCCAGATCGTCACATTGGCCGCTCTTCTCTCTGAAACGGTTGTACTTATCGCCTGCCAAGCTATGTCGCGTGCTGCGGTATGCTGAGACACTAAAAGCATCATAGTAGAACACAGATGAAGCTTCTAAGTTGATGTAATAGCCAGTAAGAAGTAGTACAATTCAAGTATTAGTTATGGATTATTTACTTTTTACCCTTCTTTCGTGCCTTGGACATGAGCTAGGAACTTAAGATTTTTCATGAAAGGAGGACTAGCAGCCGCGTTGCACGCGAGAATGTGAAAAGTGTTCATATGTAGAACAAACCTGAGAAATCCGTCCGTGTTCGTCATTTGTTATCGAATCGACTTAAAGCCAAATCGTCACATTGGCCGCTCTTCTCTCTAAAATGGTTCTACTTATCGTCTGGAAAGCTATGTCGCGTGCTGCGGTATGCGGAGACACTAAAAGCACCATAGTAGAACACAGATGATGCTTCTAAGTTGATGTAATAGCCAGTAAGAAGTAGTACAATTCAAGTTTTCGTTATGGATTATTGACTTTTTACCCTTCTTTCGTGCCTTGGACATGAGCTAGAAACTTAAGATTTTGCATGAAACGAGGACTAGCAGCCGCGTTGCGCGGGAGTATGTGAAAAGTGTTCATATGTAGTAAAAACCTTAGAAAACCGTCCGTTTTCGTCATTTGTTATCGAATCGACTTAAAGCCAGATCGTCACATTGGCCGCTCTTCTCTCTGAAACGGTTGTACTTATCGCCTGCCAAGCTATGTCGCTTGCTGCGGTATGCTGAGACACTAAAAGCACCATAGTAGAACACAGATGAAGCTTCTAAGTTGATGTAATAGCCAGTAAGAAGTAGTACAATTCAAGTATTAGTTATGGATTATTTACTTTTTACCCTTCTTTCGTGCCTTGGACATGAGCTAGGAACTTAAGATTTTTCCTGAAAGGAGGACTAGCAGCCGCGTTAACGCGAGAATGTGAAAAGTGTTCATATGTAGAAAAAACCTGAGAAATCCGTCCGTGTTCGTTATTTGTTATCGATTCGACTTAAAGCCAGATCGTCACATTGGCCGCTCTTCTCTCTGAAACGGTTGTACTTATCGTCTGCAAAGCTATGTCGCGTGCTGCGGTATGTGGATACACTAAAAGCACCATAGTAGAACACAGATGAAGCATCTAAGTTGATGTAATAACCAGTATGATATACTACAATTCAAGTTTTAGGTATCGATTATTGATTTTTACACTTCTTTGGTGCCTTGGACATGAGGTAGGAACTTAAGATTTTGCATGAAAGGAGGACTAGCAGACGCGTTGCACGGGAGAATGTGAGAAGTGTTCATATGTAGTAGAAACCTGAGAAATCCGTCTGTGTTCGTCATTTGTTATCGAATCGACTTAAAGCCAGATCGTCACATTGGCCGCTCTTCTGTCTGAAACGGTTACATTTGTCGTCTGCTAAGCTATGTCACGTGCTGCGGTATGCGGAGACACTAAAAGCACCATAGTAGAACACAGATGAAGCTTCTAAGTTGATGTAATAGCCAGTAAGATGTAGTACAATTCAAGTTTTAGTTATGGATTATTGACTTTTTACCCTTCTTTGGTGCCTGGGACACGAGCTAGGAACTTAAGATTTTGCATGAAAGGAGGACTAGCTGAAGCATTGCACGGGTTAATTTGAAAAGTGTTCATATGTAGTAAAAACCTGAGAAATCCGTCCGTGTTCGTCATTTGTTATCGAATCGACTTAAAGCCAGATCGTCACATTGGCCGCTTATCTGTCTGAAACAGTTGTACTGATCGTCTGCAAAGCTATGTCGCGTGCTGCGGTATGCGGAGACACTAAAAGCACCATAGTAGAACACAGATGAAGCTTCTAAGATGATGTAATAACCAGTAAGAAGTAGTACAATTCAAGTTTTATGTATAGATTATTGACTTTTTACCCTTCATTGGTGCCTTGGACATGAGCTAGGAACTTAAGATTTTGCATGAAAGGAGGACTAGACGCCGCGTTGCACGGGAGAATGTGAAAAGTGTTCATATGTAGAAAAAACCTTAGAAATCCGTCCGTTTTCGTCATTTGTTATCGAATCGACTTAAAGCCAGATCGTCACATTGGCCGCTCTTCTCTCTGAAACGGTTGTACTTATCGTCTGCCAAGCTATGTCGCGTGCTGCGGAATGCGGAGACTCTAAAAGCACCATAGTAGAACACAGATGAAGCTTCTAAGTTGATGTAATAGCCAGTAAGAAGTAGTACAAATCAAGTTTTAGATATGGATAATTGACTTTTTCCCGTCTTTGGTGCCTTGGACGTGAGCAAGGAACTTAAGATTTTGCATGAAAGGAGGACTAGCAGCCACGTGGCACGGGAGAATGTGAAAAGTGTTCATATGTAGTAAAAACCTGAGAAATCCGTCCGTTTTCGTCATTTGTTATCGAATCGACTTAAAGCCAGATCGTCACATTGGCCGCTCTTCTCTCTGAAACGGTTACATTTATCGTCTGCAAAACTATGTCGCGTGCTGCGGTATGCGGAGACACTAAAAGCACCATAGTAGAACACAGATGCAGCTACTAAGTTAATGTAATAGCCAGTAAGAAGTGGTAAAGTTCAAGTTTTAGGTATCGATTTTTGACTTTTTACCATTGTTTGGTGCCTTGGACATGAGCTAGGAACTTAAGATTTTGCATGAAAGGAGGACTAGCAGCCCCGTTGCACGGGAGAATGTGAAAAGTGTTCATATGTAGTAAAAACCTTAGAAATCCGTCCGTTTTCGTCATTTGTTAACGAATCGACTTAAAGCCAGATCGTCATATTGGCCGCTCTTCTGTCTGAAACGGTTACATTTATCGTCTGCAAAGCTATGTCGCTTGCTGCGGTATGCGGAGACACTAAAAGCACCATAGTAGAACACAGATGAAGCTTCTAAGTTGATGTAATAGCCAGTAAGAAGTAGTACAATTCAAGTTTTAGGTATCGATTATTGACTTTTTACCCTTCTTTGGTGCCTTGGACATGACCTAGGAACTTAAGATTTTGCATGAAAGGAGGAATAGCAGCCGCGTTGCACGGGAGAATGTGAAAAGTGTTCATATGTAGTAAAAACCTGAGAATCCGTCCGTTTTCGTCATTTGTTATCGAATCGACTTAAAGCCAGATCGCCACATTGGCCGCTCCTCTCCCTGAAACGGTTGTACTTATCGTCTGCAAAGCTATGTCGCGTGCTGCGGTATGCGAAGACACTAAAAGCACCATAGTGGAACACAGATGAAGCTTCTAAGTTTATGTAATAGCCTGTAAGAAGTAGTACAATTCAAGTTTTAGGTATCGATTATTGACTTTTTACCCTTCTTTCGTGCCTTGGACATGAGCTAGGAACTTAAGATTTTTCATGAAAGGAGGACTAGCAGCCGCGTTGCACGCGAGAATGTGAAAAGTGTTCATATGTAGAACAAACCTGAGAAATCCGTCCGTGTTCGTCATTTGTTATCGAATCGACTTAAAGCCAAATCGTCACATTGGCCGCTCTTCTCTCTAAAATGGTTCTACTTATCGTCTGGAAAGCTATGTCGCGTGCTGCGGTATGCGGAGACACTAAAAGCACCATAGTAGAACACAGATGATGCTTCTAAGTTGATGTAATAGCCAGTAAGAAGTAGTACAATTCAAGTTTTCGTTATGGATTATTGACTTTTTACCCTTCTTTCGTGCCTTGGACATGAGCTAGAAACTTAAGATTTTGCATGAAACGAGGACTAGCAGCCGCGTTGCGCGGGAGTATGTGAAAAGTGTTCATATGTAGTAAAAACCTTAGAAAACCGTCCGTTTTCGTCATTTGTTATCGAATCGACTTAAAGGCAGATCGTCACATTGGCCGCTCTTCTCTCTAAAATGGTTGTACTTATCGTCTGCAAAGCTATGTCGCGTGCTGCGGTATGCGAAGACACTAAAAGCACCATAGTAGAACACAGATGAAGCTTCTAAGTTGATGTAATAGCCAGTAAGAAGTAGTACAATTCAAGTTTTAGGTATCGATTATTGACTTTTTACCCTTCTTTGGTGCCTTGGACATGAACTAGGAACTTAAGATTTTGCATGAAACGAGGACTAGCAGCCGCGTTGCACGTGAGAATGTGAAAAGTGTTCATATGTAGTAAAAACCTGAGAAATCCGTCCGTTTTCGTCATTTGTTATCGAATCGACTTAAAGCCAAATCGTCACATTGGCCGCTCTTCTCTCTAAAATGGTTGTACTTATCGTCTGCAAAGCTAAGTCGCGTGCTGCGGTATGCGAAGACACTAAAAGCACCATAGTAGAACACAGATGAAGCTTCTAAGTTGATGTAATAGCCAGTAAGAAGTAGTAAAATTCAAGTTTTAGTTATGGATTATTGACTTTTTACCCTTCTTTGGTGCCTTGGACATGAGCTAGGAACTTAAGGTTTTGCATGAAAGGAGGACTAGCAGCCGCGTTGCACGGGTTAATGTGAAAAGTGTTCATATGTAGTAAAAACCTTAGAAAACCGTTCGTTTTCGTCATTTGTTATCGAATCGACTTAAAGCCAGACCGTCACATTGGCCGCTCTTCTCTCTGAAACGGTTGTACTTATCGCCTGCCAAGCTATGTCGCTTGCTGCGGTATGCTGAGACACTAAAAGCACCATAGTAGAACACAGATGAAGCTTCTAAGTTGATGTAATAGCCAGTAAGAAGTAGTACAATTCAAGTATTAGTTATGGATTATTTACTTTTTACCCTTCTTTCGTGCCTTGGACATGAGCTAGGAACTTAAGATTTTTCCTGAAAGGAGGACTAGCAGCCGCGTTAACGCGAGAATGTGAAAAGTGTTCATATGTAGAAAAAACCTGAGAAATCCGTCCGTGTTCGTTATTTGTTATCGATTCGACTTAAAGCCAGATCGTCACATTGGCCGCTCTTCTCTCTGAAACGGTTGTACTTATCGTCTGCAAAGCTATGTCGCGTGCTGCGGTATGCGGAGACACTAAAAGCACCATAGTAGAACACAGATGATGCTTCTAAGTTGATGTAATAGCCAGTAAGAAGTAGTACAATTCATGTTTTAGTTATGGATTATTGACTTTATACCCTTCTTTGGTGCCTTGGACATGAGCTAGGAACTTAAGATTTTGCATGAAAGGAGGACTAGCAGCCGCGTTGCGCGAGAGTATGTGAAAAGTGTTCATATGTAGTAAAAACCTTAGAAATCCGTCTGTTTTCGTCATTTGTTATCGAATCGACTTAAAGCCAGATCGTCACATTGGCCGCTCTTCTGTCTTTAACGGTTACATTTATCGTCTGCAAAGCTATGTCGCGTGCTGCGGTATGCGAAGACACTAAAAGCACCATAGTAGAACACAGATGAAGCTTCTAAGTTGATGTAATAGCCAGTAAGAAGTAGTACAATTCAAGTTTTAGGTATCGATTATTGACTTTTTACCCTTCTTTGGTGCCTTGGACATGAGCTAGGAACTTAAGATTTTGCATGAAAGGAGGACTAGCAGCCGCCTTGCACGGGAGAATGTGAAAAGTGTTCATATGTAGTAAAAACCTTAGAAAACCGTCCGTTTTCGTCATTTGTTATCGAATCGACTTAAAGCCAGATCGTCACATTGGCCGCTCTTCTCTCTGAAACGGTTGTACTTATCGCCTGCCAAGCTATGTCGCTTGCTGCGGTATGCTGAGACACTAAAAGCACCATAGTAGAACACAGATGAAGCTTCTAAGTTGATGTAATAGCCAGTAAGAAGTAGTACAATTCAAGTATTAGTTATGGATTATTTACTTTTTACCCTTCTTTCGTGCCTTGGACATGAGCTAGGAACTTAAGATTTTTCCTGAAAGGAGGACTAGCAGCCGCGTTAACGCGAGAATATGAAAAGTGTTCATATGTAGAAAAAACCTGAGAAATCCGTCCGTGTTCGTTATTTGTTATCGATTCGACTTAAAGCCAGATCGTCACATTGGCCGCTCTTCTCTCTGAAACGGTTGTACTTATCGTCTGCAAAGCTATGTCGCGTGCTGCGGTATGCGGAGACACTAAAAGCACCATAGTAGAACACAGATGATGCTTCTAAGTTGATGTAATAGCCAGTAAGAAGTAGTACAATTCATGTTTTAGTTATGGATTATTGACTTTATACCCTTCTTTGGTGCCTTGGACATGAGCTAGGAACTTAAGATTTTGCATGAAAGGAGGACTAGCAGCCGCGTTGCGCGAGAGTATGTGAAAAGTGTTCATATGTAGTAAAAACCTTAGAAATCCGTCTGTTTTCGTCATTTGTTATCGAATCGACTTAAAGCCAGATCGTCACATTGGCCGCTCTTCAGTCTGAAACGGTTACATTTATCGTCTGCAAAGCTATGTCGCGTGCTGCGGTATGCGGAGACACTAAAAGCACCATAGTAGAACACAGATGAAGCTTCTAAGTTTATGTAATAGCCAGTAAGAAGTAGTACAATTCAAGTTTTAGGTATCGATTATTGACTTTTTACCCTTCTTTGGTGCCTTGGACATGAGCTAGGAACTTAAGATTTTGCATGAAAGGAGGACTAGCAGCCTCGTTGCACGGGAGAATGTGAAAAGTGTTCATATGTAGTAAAATCCTTAGAAAACCGTCCGTTTTCGTCATTTGTTATCGAATCGACTTAAAGCCAGATCGTCACATTGGCTGCTCTTCTCTCTGAAACGGTTGTACTTATCGCCTGCCAAGCTATGTCGCTTGCTGCGGTATGCTGAGACACTAAAAGCACCATAGTAGAACACAGATGAAGCTTCTAAGTTGATGTAATAGCCAGTAAGAAGTAGTACAATTCAAGTATTAGTTATGGATTATTTACTTTTTACCCTTCTTTCGTGCCTTGGACATGAGCTAGGAACTTAAGATTTTTCATGAAAGGAGGACTAGCAGCCGCGTTGCACGCGAGAATGTGAAAAGTGTTCATATGTAGAACAAACCTGAGAAATCCGTCCGTGTTCTTCATTTGTTATCGAATCGACTTAAAGCCAAATTGTCACATTGGCCGCTCTTCTCTCTAAAATGGTTCTACTTATCGTGTGCAAAGCTATGTCGCGTGCTGCGGTATGCGGAGACACTAAAAGCACCATAGTAGAACACAGATGAAGCTTCTACGTTGATGTAATAGCCAGTAAGAAGTAGTACAATTCAAGTTATCGTTATGGATTATTGACTTTTTACCCTTCTTTCGTGCCTTGGACATGAGCTAGGAACTTAAGATTTTGCATGAAACGAGGACTAGCAGCCGCGTTGCACGTGAGAATGTGAAAAGTGTTCATATGTAGTAAAAACCTGAGAAATCCGTCCGTTTTCGTCATTTGTTATCGAATCGACTTAAAGCCAAATCGTCACATTGGCCGCTCTTCTCTCCAAAATGGTTGTACTTATCGTCTGCAAAGCTATGTCGCGTGCTGCGGTATGCGAAGACACTAGAAGCACCATAGTAGAACACAGATGAAGCTTCTAAGTTGATGTAATAGCCAGTAAGAAGTAGTACAATTCAAGTTTTAGGTATCGATTATTGACTTTTTACCCTTCTTTGGTGCCTTGGACATGAACTAGGAACTTAAGATTTTGCATGAAACGAGGACTAGCAGCCGCGTTGCACGTGAGAATGTGAAAAGTGTTCATATGTAGTAAAAACCTGAGAAATCCGTCCGTTTTCGTCATTTGTTATCGAATCGACTTAAAGCCAAATCGTCACATTGGCCGCTCTTCTCTCTAAAATGGTTGTACTTATCGTCTGCAAAGCTAAGTCGCGTGCTGCGGTATGCGAAGACACTAAAAGCACCATAGTAGAACACAGATGAAGCTTCTAAGTTGATGTAATAGCCAGTAAGAAGTAGTAAAATTCAAGTTTTAGTTATGGATTATTGACTTTTTACCCTTCTTTGGTGCCTTGGACATGAGCTAGGAACTTAAGGTTTTGCATGAAAGGAGGACTAGCAGCCGCGTTGCACGGGTTAATGTGAAAAGTGTTCATATGTAGTAAAAACCTTAGAAAACCGTTCGTTTTCGTCATTTGTTATCGAATCGACTTAAAGCCAGACCGTCACATTGGCCGCTCTTCTCTCTGAAACGGTTGTACTTATCGCCTGCCAAGCTATGTCGCGTGTTGCGGTATGCTGAGACACTAAAAGCACCATAGTAGAACACAGATGAAGCTTCTAAGTTGATGTAATAGCCAGTAAGAAGTAGTACAATTCAAGTTTTAGTTATGGATTATTTACTTTTTACCCTTCTTTGGTGCCTTGGACATGAGCTAGGAACTTAAGATATTTCATGAAAGGAGGACTAGCAGCGTCGTTGCACGCGAGAATGTGAAAAGTGTTCATATGTAGAAAAAACCTGAGAAATCCGTCCGTGTTCGTCATTTGTTATCGAATCGACTTAAAGCCAGATCGTCACATTGGCCGCTCTTCTCTCTGAATCGGTTGTACTTATCGACTGCAAAGCTATGTCGCGTGCTGCGGTATGCGGAGACTCTAAAAGCACCATAGTAGAACACAGATGCAGCTTCTAAGTTGATGTAATAGCCAGTAAGAAGTAGTACAATTCAAGTTTTAGGTATCGATTATTGACTTTTTACCCTTCTTTTGTGCCTTGGACATGAGCTAGGAACTTACGATTTTTCATGAAAGGAGGACTAGCAGCCGCGTTGCACGCGAGAATGTGAAAAGTGTTCATATGTAGTAAAAACCTGAGAAATCCGTCCGTTTTCGTCATTTGTTATCGAATCGACTTAAAGCCAGATCGTCACAATGGCCGCTCTTCTCTCTGAAACGGTTGTACTTATCGTCTGCAAAGCTATGTCGCGTGCTGCGGTATGCGGAGACACTAAAAGCACCATAGTAGAAGACAGATAAAGCTTATAAATTGATGTAATAGCCAGTAAGAAATAGTACAATTCAAGTTTTAGTTATGGATAATTGACTTTTTACCCTTCTTTGGTGCCTTGGACATGAGCTAGGAACTTAAGATTTTGCATGAAAGGAGGACTAGCAGCCGCGTTGCACGGGAGAATGTGAAAAGTGTTCATATGTAGTAAAAACCTGAGAAATCCGTCCGTTTTCAACATTCGTTATCGAATCGACTTAAAGCCAGATCGTCACATTGGCCGCTCTTCTCTCTGAAACTGTTGTACTTATCGTCTGCAAAGCTATGTCGCGTGCTGCGGTACGCGGAGACACTAAAAGCACCATAGCAGAAGACAGATAAAGCTTCTAAGTTGATGTAATAGCCAGTAAGAAGTAGTACAATTCAAGATTTAGTTATGGATTATTGACTTTTTACCCTTCTTTGGTGCCTTGGACATGAGCTAGGAACTTAAGATTTTGCATGAAAGGAGGACTAGCATCCGCGTTGCACGGGAGAATGTGAAAAGTGTTCGTATGTAGTAAAAACCTGAGAAATCCGTCCGTTTTCGTCATTTGTTATCGAATCGACTTAAAGCCAGAACTTCACATTGGCCGCTCTTCTCTCTGAAACGGTTGTACTTATCGTCTGCAAAGCTATGTCGCGTGCTGCGGTATGTGGATACACTAAAAGCACCATAGTAGAACACAGATGAAGCATCTAAGTTGATGTAATAACCAGTATGAAATACTACAATTCAAGTTTTAGGTATCGATTATTGATTTTTTCCCCTTCTTTGGTGCCTTGGACATGAGGTAGGAACTTAAGATTTTGCATGAAAGGAGGACTAGCAGCCGCGTTGCACGGGAGAATGTGAAAAGTGTTCGTATGTAGTAAAAACCTGAGAAATCTGTCCGTTTTCGTCATTTGTTATCGAATCGACTTAAAGCCAGATCGTCACATTGGCCGCTCTTCTCTCTGAAACGGTTGTACTTATCGTCTGCAAAGCTTTGTTGCGTGCTGCGGTATACGGAGACACTCAAAGCACCATAGTAGAACACAGATGAAGCATCTAAGTTGATGCAATAGCCAGTAAGAAGTAGTACAATTCAAGTTTTAGTTACGGAATATTGACCTTTTACCCTTCTTTGGTGCCTTGGACATGATCTAGGAACTTAAGATTTTGCATGAAAGGAGGACTAGCCGCCGCGTTGCACGAGAGAATGTGAAAAGTGTTCATATGTAGTAAAAACCTTAGAAATCCGTCCGTTTTCGTCATTTGTTATCGAATCGACTTAAAGCCAGATCGTCAAATTGGCCGCTCTTCTGTCTGAAACGGTTACATTTATCGTCTGCAAAGCTATGTCACGTGCTGCGGTATGCGGAGACACTAAAAGCACCATAATAGAACACAGATGAAGCTTCTAAGTTGATGTAATAGCCAGTAAGATGTAGTACAATTCAAGTTTTAGTTATGGATTATTGACTTTTTACCCTTCTTTGGTGCCTGGGACACGAGCTAGGAACTTAAGAATTTGCATGAAAGGAGGACTAGCAGAAGCATTGCACGGGAGAATGTGAAAAGTGCCATATGTAGTAAAAACCTGAGAAATCCGTCCGTGTTCGTCATTTGTTATCGAATCGACTTAAAGCCAGATCGTCACCTTGGCCGCTTATCTCTCTGAACCAGTTGTACTGATCGTCTGCAAAGCTATGTCGCGTGCTGCGGTATGCGGAGACACTAAAAGCACCATAGTAGAACACAGATGAAGCTTCTAAGTTGATGTAATAGCCAGTAAGAAGTAGTACAATTCAAGTTTTAGTTATGGATTATTGACTTTTTACCCTTCTTTGGTGCCTTGGACATGAGCTAGGAACTTAAGATTTTGCATGAAAGGAGGACTAGCAGCCGCGTTGCACGGGAGAATGTGAGAAGTGTTCATATGTAGTAGAAACCTGAGAAATCCGTCCGTGTTCGTCATTTGTTATCGAATCGACTTAAAGACAGATCGTCACATTGGCCGCTCTTCTGTCTGAAACGGTTACATTTATCGTCTGCAAAGCTATGTCACGTGCTGCGGTATGCGGAGACACTAAAAGCACCATAGTAGAACACAGATGAAGCTTCTAAGTTGATGTAATAGCCAGTAAGAAGTAGTACAATTCAAGTATTAGTTATGGATTATTTACTTTTTACCCTTCTTTCGTCCCTTGGACATGAGCTAGGAACTTAATATTTTTCCTGAAAGGAGGACTAGCAGCCGCGTTAACGCGAGAATGTGAAAAGTGTTCATATGTAGAAAACACCTGAGAAATCCGTCCGTGTTCGTTATTTGTTATCGATTCGACTTAAAGCCAGATCGTCACATTGGCCGCTCTTCTCTCTGAAACGGTTGTACTTATCGTCTGCAAAGCTATGTCGCGTGCTGCGGTATGCGGAGACACTAAAAGCACCATAGTAGAACACAGATGATGCTTCTAAGTTGATGTAATAGCCAGTAAGAAGTAGTACAATTCAAGTATTAGTTATGGATTATTTACTTTTTACCCTTCTTTCGTCCCTTGGACATGAGCTAGGAACTTAAGATTTTTCCTGAAAGGAGGACTAGCAGCCGCGTTAACGCGAGAATGTGAAAAGTGTTCATATGTAGAAAAAACCTGAGAAATCCGTCCGTGTTCGTTATTTGTTATCGATTCGACTTAAAGCCAGATCGTCACATTGGCCGCTCTTCTCTCTGAAACGGTTGTACTTATCGTCTGCAAAGCTATGTCGCGTGCTGCGGTATGCGGAGACACTAAAAGCACCATAGTAGAACACAGATGATGCTTCTAAGTTGATGTAATAGCCAGTAAGAAGTAGTACAATTCATGTTTTAGTTATGGATTATTGACTTTATACCCTTCTTTGGTGCCTTGGACATGAGCTAGGAACTTAAGATTTTGCATGAAAGGAGGACTAGCAGCCGCGTTGCGCGAGAGTATGTGAAAAGTGTTCATATGTAGTAAAAACCTTAGAAATCCGTCTGTTTTCGTCATTTGTTATCGAATCGACTTAAAGCCAGATCGTCACATTGGCCGCTCTTCTGTCTTTAACGGTTACATTTATCGTCTGCAAAGCTATGTCGCGTGCTGCGGTATGCGAAGACACTAAAAGCACCATAGTAGAACACAGATGAAGCTTCTAAGTTGATGTAATAGCCAGTAAGAAGTAGTACAATTCAAGTTTTAGGTATCGATTATTGACTTTTTACCCTTCTTTGGTGCCTTGGACATGAGCTAGGAACTTAAGATTTTGCATGAAAGGAGGACTAGCAGCCGCCTTGCACGGGAGAATGTGAAAAGTGTTCATATGTAGTAAAAACCTTAGAAAACCGTCCGTTTTCGTCATTTGTTATCGAATCGACTTAAAGCCAGATCGTCACATTGGCCGCTCTTCTCTCTGAAACGGTTGTACTTATCGCCTGCCAAGCTATGTCGCTTGCTGCGGTATGCTGAGACACTAAAAGCACCATAGTAGAACACAGATGAAGCTTCTAAGTTGATGTAATAGCCAGTAAGAAGTAGTACAATTCAAGTATTAGTTATGGATTATTTACTTTTTACCCTTCTTTCGTGCCTTGGACATGAGCTAGGAACTTAAGATTTTTCCTGAAAGGAGGACTAGCAGCCGCGTTAACGCGAGAATATGAAAAGTGTTCATATGTAGAAAAAACCTGAGAAATCCGTCCGTGTTCGTTATTTGTTATCGATTCGACTTAAAGCCAGATCGTCACATTGGCCGCTCTTCTCTCTGAAACGGTTGTACTTATCGTCTGCAAAGCTATGTCGCGTGCTGCGGTATGCGGAGACACTAAAAGCACCATAGTAGAACACAGATGATGCTTCTAAGTTGATGTAATAGCCAGTAAGAAGTAGTACAATTCATGTTTTAGTTATGGATTATTGACTTTATACCCTTCTTTGGTGCCTTGGACATGAGCTAGGAACTTAAGATTTTGCATGAAAGGAGGACTAGCAGCCGCGTTGCGCGAGAGTATGTGAAAAGTGTTCATATGTAGTAAAAACCTTAGAAATCCGTCTGTTTTCGTCATTTGTTATCGAATCGACTTAAAGCCAGATCGTCACATTGGCCGCTCTTCAGTCTGAAACGGTTACATTTATCGTCTGCAAAGCTATGTCGCGTGCTGCGGTATGCGGAGACACTAAAAGCACCATAGTAGAACACAGATGAAGCTTCTAAGTTTATGTAATAGCCAGTAAGAAGTAGTACAATTCAAGTTTTAGGTATCGATTATTGACTTTTTACCCTTCTTTGGTGCCTTGGACATGAGCTAGGAACTTAAGATTTTGCATGAAAGGAGGACTAGCAGCCTCGTTGCACGGGAGAATGTGAAAAGTGTTCATATGTAGTAAAATCCTTAGAAAACCGTCCGTTTTCGTCATTTGTTATCGAATCGACTTAAAGCCAGATCGTCACATTGGCTGCTCTTCTCTCTGAAACGGTTGTACTTATCGCCTGCCAAGCTATGTCGCTTGCTGCGGTATGCTGAGACACTAAAAGCACCATAGTAGAACACAGATGAAGCTTCTAAGTTGATGTAATAGCCAGTAAGAAGTAGTACAATTCAAGTATTAGTTATGGATTATTTACTTTTTACCCTTCTTTCGTGCCTTGGACATGAGCTAGGAACTTAAGATTTTTCATGAAAGGAGGACTAGCAGCCGCGTTGCACGCGAGAATGTGAAAAGTGTTCATATGTAGAACAAACCTGAGAAATCCGTCCGTGTTCTTCATTTGTTATCGAATCGACTTAAAGCCAAATTGTCACATTGGCCGCTCTTCTCTCTAAAATGGTTCTACTTATCGTGTGCAAAGCTATGTCGCGTGCTGCGGTATGCGGAGACACTAAAAGCACCATAGTAGAACACAGATGAAGCTTCTACGTTGATGTAATAGCCAGTAAGAAGTAGTACAATTCAAGTTATCGTTATGGATTATTGACTTTTTACCCTTCTTTCGTGCCTTGGACATGAGCTAGGAACTTAAGATTTTGCATGAAACGAGGACTAGCAGCCGCGTTGCACGTGAGAATGTGAAAAGTGTTCATATGTAGTAAAAACCTGAGAAATCCGTCCGTTTTCGTCATTTGTTATCGAATCGACTTAAAGCCAAATCGTCACATTGGCCGCTCTTCTCTCCAAAATGGTTGTACTTATCGTCTGCAAAGCTATGTCGCGTGCTGCGGTATGCGAAGACACTAGAAGCACCATAGTAGAACACAGATGAAGCTTCTAAGTTGATGTAATAGCCAGTAAGAAGTAGTACAATTCAAGTTTTAGGTATCGATTATTGACTTTTTACCCTTCTTTGGTGCCTTGGACATGAACTAGGAACTTAAGATTTTGCATGAAACGAGGACTAGCAGCCGCGTTGCACGTGAGAATGTGAAAAGTGTTCATATGTAGTAAAAACCTGAGAAATCCGTCCGTTTTCGTCATTTGTTATCGAATCGACTTAAAGCCAAATCGTCACATTGGCCGCTCTTCTCTCTAAAATGGTTGTACTTATCGTCTGCAAAGCTAAGTCGCGTGCTGCGGTATGCGAAGACACTAAAAGCACCATAGTAGAACACAGATGAAGCTTCTAAGTTGATGTAATAGCCAGTAAGAAGTAGTAAAATTCAAGTTTTAGTTATGGATTATTGACTTTTTACCCTTCTTTGGTGCCTTGGACATGAGCTAGGAACTTAAGGTTTTGCATGAAAGGAGGACTAGCAGCCGCGTTGCACGGGTTAATGTGAAAAGTGTTCATATGTAGTAAAAACCTTAGAAAACCGTTCGTTTTCGTCATTTGTTATCGAATCGACTTAAAGCCAGACCGTCACATTGGCCGCTCTTCTCTCTGAAACGGTTGTACTTATCGCCTGCCAAGCTATGTCGCGTGTTGCGGTATGCTGAGACACTAAAAGCACCATAGTAGAACACAGATGAAGCTTCTAAGTTGATGTAATAGCCAGTAAGAAGTAGTACAATTCAAGTTTTAGTTATGGATTATTTACTTTTTACCCTTCTTTGGTGCCTTGGACATGAGCTAGGAACTTAAGATATTTCATGAAAGGAGGACTAGCAGCGTCGTTGCACGCGAGAATGTGAAAAGTGTTCATATGTAGAAAAAACCTGAGAAATCCGTCCGTGTTCGTCATTTGTTATCGAATCGACTTAAAGCCAGATCGTCACATTGGCCGCTCTTCTCTCTGAATCGGTTGTACTTATCGACTGCAAAGCTATGTCGCGTGCTGCGGTATGCGGAGACTCTAAAAGCACCATAGTAGAACACAGATGCAGCTTCTAAGTTGATGTAATAGCCAGTAAGAAGTAGTACAATTCAAGTTTTAGGTATCGATTATTGACTTTTTACCCTTCTTTTGTGCCTTGGACATGAGCTAGGAACTTACGATTTTTCATGAAAGGAGGACTAGCAGCCGCGTTGCACGCGAGAATGTGAAAAGTGTTCATATGTAGTAAAAACCTGAGAAATCCGTCCGTTTTCGTCATTTGTTATCGAATCGACTTAAAGCCAGATCGTCACAATGGCCGCTCTTCTCTCTGAAACGGTTGTACTTATCGTCTGCAAAGCTATGTCGCGTGCTGCGGTATGCGGAGACACTAAAAGCACCATAGTAGAAGACAGATAAAGCTTATAAATTGATGTAATAGCCAGTAAGAAATAGTACAATTCAAGTTTTAGTTATGGATAATTGACTTTTTACCCTTCTTTGGTGCCTTGGACATGAGCTAGGAACTTAAGATTTTGCATGAAAGGAGGACTAGCAGCCGCGTTGCACGGGAGAATGTGAAAAGTGTTCATATGTAGTAAAAACCTGAGAAATCCGTCCGTTTTCAACATTCGTTATCGAATCGACTTAAAGCCAGATCGTCACATTGGCCGCTCTTCTCTCTGAAACTGTTGTACTTATCGTCTGCAAAGCTATGTCGCGTGCTGCGGTACGCGGAGACACTAAAAGCACCATAGCAGAAGACAGATAAAGCTTCTAAGTTGATGTAATAGCCAGTAAGAAGTAGTACAATTCAAGATTTAGTTATGGATTATTGACTTTTTACCCTTCTTTGGTGCCTTGGACATGAGCTAGGAACTTAAGATTTTGCATGAAAGGAGGACTAGCATCCGCGTTGCACGGGAGAATGTGAAAAGTGTTCGTATGTAGTAAAAACCTGAGAAATCCGTCCGTTTTCGTCATTTGTTATCGAATCGACTTAAAGCCAGAACTTCACATTGGCCGCTCTTCTCTCTGAAACGGTTGTACTTATCGTCTGCAAAGCTATGTCGCGTGCTGCGGTATGTGGATACACTAAAAGCACCATAGTAGAACACAGATGAAGCATCTAAGTTGATGTAATAACCAGTATGAAATACTACAATTCAAGTTTTAGGTATCGATTATTGATTTTTTCCCCTTCTTTGGTGCCTTGGACATGAGGTAGGAACTTAAGATTTTGCATGAAAGGAGGACTAGCAGCCGCGTTGCACGGGAGAATGTGAAAAGTGTTCGTATGTAGTAAAAACCTGAGAAATCTGTCCGTTTTCGTCATTTGTTATCGAATCGACTTAAAGCCAGATCGTCACATTGGCCGCTCTTCTCTCTGAAACGGTTGTACTTATCGTCTGCAAAGCTTTGTTGCGTGCTGCGGTATACGGAGACACTCAAAGCACCATAGTAGAACACAGATGAAGCATCTAAGTTGATGCAATAGCCAGTAAGAAGTAGTACAATTCAAGTTTTAGTTACGGAATATTGACCTTTTACCCTTCTTTGGTGCCTTGGACATGATCTAGGAACTTAAGATTTTGCATGAAAGGAGGACTAGCCGCCGCGTTGCACGAGAGAATGTGAAAAGTGTTCATATGTAGTAAAAACCTTAGAAATCCGTCCGTTTTCGTCATTTGTTATCGAATCGACTTAAAGCCAGATCGTCAAATTGGCCGCTCTTCTGTCTGAAACGGTTACATTTATCGTCTGCAAAGCTATGACACGTGCTGCGGTATGCGGAGACACTAAAAGCACCATAATAGAACACAGATGAAGCTTCTAAGTTGATGTAATAGCCAGTAAGATGTAGTACAATTCAAGTTTTAGTTATGGATTATTGACTTTTTACCCTTCTTTGGTGCCTGGGACACGAGCTAGGAACTTAAGAATTTGCATGAAAGGAGGACTAGCAGAAGCATTGCACGGGAGAATGTGAAAAGTGCCATATGTAGTAAAAACCTGAGAAATCCGTCCGTGTTCGTCATTTGTTATCGAATCGACTTAAAGCCAGATCGTCACCTTGGCCGCTTATCTCTCTGAACCAGTTGTACTGATCGTCTGCAAAGCTATGTCGCGTGCTGCGGTATGCGGAGACACTAAAAGCACCATAGTAGAACACAGATGAAGCTTCTAAGTTGATGTAATAGCCAGTAAGAAGTAGTACAATTCAAGTTTTAGTTATGGATTATTGACTTTTTACCCTTCTTTGGTGCCTTGGACATGAGCTAGGAACTTAAGATTTTGCATGAAAGGAGGACTAGCAGCCGCGTTGCACGGGAGAATGTGAGAAGTGTTCATATGTAGTAGAAACCTGAGAAATCCGTCCGTGTTCGTCATTTGTTATCGAATCGACTTAAAGACAGATCGTCACATTGGCCGCTCTTCTGTCTGAAACGGTTACATTTATCGTCTGCAAAGCTATGTCACGTGCTGCGGTATGCGGAGACACTAAAAGCACCATAGTAGAACACAGATGAAGCTTCTAAGTTGATGTAATAGCCAGTAAGAAGTAGTACAATTCAAGTATTAGTTATGGATTATTTACTTTTTACCCTTCTTTCGTCCCTTGGACATGAGCTAGGAACTTAATATTTTTCCTGAAAGGAGGACTAGCAGCCGCGTTAACGCGAGAATGTGAAAAGTGTTCATATGTAGAAAACACCTGAGAAATCCGTCCGTGTTCGTTATTTGTTATCGATTCGACTTAAAGCCAGATCGTCACATTGGCCGCTCTTCTCTCTGAAACGGTTGTACTTATCGTCTGCAAAGCTATGTCGCGTGCTGCGGTATGCGGAGACACTAAAAGCACCATAGTAGAACACAGATGATGCTTCTAAGTTGATGTAATAGCCAGTAAGAAGTAGTACAATTCAAGTATTAGTTATGGATTATTTACTTTTTACCCTTCTTTCGTCCCTTGGACATGAGCTAGGAACTTAATATTTTTCCTGAAAGGAGGACTAGCAGCCGCGTTAACGCGAGAATGTGAAAAGTGTTCATATGTAGTAAAAACCTTAGAAATCCGTCTGTTTTCCCCATTTGTTATCGAATCGACTTAAAGTCAGATCGTCACATTGGCCGCTCTTCTGTCTGAAACGGTTACATTTATCGTCTGCAAAGCTATGTCGCGTGCTGCGGTATGCGGAGACACTAAAAGCACCATAGTAGAACACAGATGAAGCTTCTAAGTTTATGTAATAGCCAGTAAGAAGTAGTACAATTCAAGTTTTAGGTATCGATTATTGACTTTTTACCCTTCTTTGGTGCCTTGGACATGAACTAGGAACTTAAGATTTTGCATGAAAGGAGGACTAGCAGCCGCGTTGCACGTGAGAATGTGAAAAGTGTTCATATGTAGTAAAAACCTGAGAAATCCGTCCGTTTTCGTCATTTGTTATCGAATCGACTTAAAGCCAAATCGTCACATTGGCCGCTCTTCTCTCTAAAATGGTTGTACTTATCGTCTGCAAAGCTATGTCGCGTGCTGCGGTATGCGAAGACACTAAAAGCACCATAGTAGAACACAGATGAAGCTTCTAAGTTGATGTAATAGCCAGTAAGAAGTAGTAAAATTCAAGTTTTAGTTATGGATTGTTGACTTTTTACCCTTCTTTGGTGCCTTGGACATGAGCTAGGAACTTAAGATTTTGCATGAAAGGAGGACTAGCAGCCGCGTTGCACGGGTTAATGTGAAGAGTGTTCATATGTAGTAAAAACCTTAGAAAACCGTTCGTTTTCGTCATTTGTTATCGAATCGACTTAAAGCCAGACCGTCACATTGGCCGCTCTTCTCTCTGAAACTGTTGTACTTATCGCCTGCCAAGCTATGTCGCGTGTTGCGGTATGCTGAGACACTAAAAGCACCATAGTAGAACACAGATGGAGCTTCTAAGTTTATGTAATAGCCAGTAAGAAGTAGTACAATTCAAGTTTTAGTTATGGATTATTTACTTTTTACCCTTCTTTGGTGCCTTGGACATGAGCTAGGAACTTAAGATATTTCATGAAAGGAGGACTAGCAGCGTCGTTGCACGCGAGAATGTGAAAAGTGTTCATATGTAGAAAAAACCTGAGAAATCCGTCCGTGTTCGTCATTTGTTATCGAATCGACTTAAAGCCAGATCGTCACATTGGCCGCTCTTCTCTCTGAAACGGTTGTACTTATCGACTGCAAAGCTATGTCGCGTGCTGCGGTATGCGGAGACTCTAAAAGCACCATAGTAGAACACAGATGCAGCTTCTAAGTTGATGTAATAGCCAGTAAGAAGTAGTACAATTCAAGTTTTAGGTATCGATTATTGACTTTTTACCCTTCTTTGGTGCCTTGGACATGAGCTAGGAACTTAAGATTTTTCATGAAAGGAGGACTATCAGCCGCGTTGCACGCGAGAATGTGAAAAGTGTTCATATGTAGTAAAAACCTGAGAAATCCGTCCGTTTTCGTCATTTGTTATCGAATCGACTTAAAGCCAGATCGTCACAATGGCCGCTCTTCTCTCTGAAACGGTTGTACTTATCGTCTGCAAAGCTATGTCGCGTGCTGCGGTATGCGGAGACACTAAAAGCACCATAGTAGAAGACAGATAAAGCTTATAAATTGATGTAATAGCCAGTAAGAAATAGTACAATTCAAGTTTTAGTTATGGATAATTGACTTTTTACCCTTCTTTGGTGCCTTGGACATGAGCTACGAACTTAAGATTTTGCATGAAAGGAGGACTAGCAGCCGCGTTGCACGGGAGAATGTGAAAAGTGTTCATATGTAGTAAAAACCTGAGAAATCCGTCCGTTTTCAACATTCGTTATCGAATCGACTTAAAGCCAGATCGTCACATTGGCCGCTCTTCTCTCTGAAACTGTTGTACTTATCGTCTGCAAAGCTATGTCGCGTGCTGCGGTATGTGGATACACTAAAAGCACCATAGTAGAACACAGATGAAGCATCTAAGTTGATGAAATAGCCAGTAAGAAGTAGTACAATTCAAGTTTTAGTTATGGATTATTGACTTTTTACCCTTCTTTGGTGCGTTGGACATGAGCTAGGAACTTAAGATTTTGCATGTAAGGAGGACTAGCATCCGCGTTGCACGGGAGAATGTGAAAAGTGTTCGTATGTAGGAAAAACCTGAGAAATCCGTCCGTGCTCGTCATTTGTTATCGAATCGACTTAAAGCCAGAACTTCACATTGGCCGCTCTTCTCTCTGAAACGGTTGTACTTATCGTCTGCAAAGCTATGTCGCGTGCTGCGGTATGTGGATACACTAAAAGCACCATAGTAGAACACAGATGAAGCATCTAAGTTGATGTAATAACCAGTATGAAATACTACAATTCAAGTTTTAGGTATCGATTATTGATTTTTTACACTTCTTTGGTGCCTTGGACATGAGGTAGGAACTTAAGATTTTGCATGAAAGGAGGACTAGCAGCCGCGTTGCACGGGAGAATGTGAAAAGTGTTCGTATGTAGTAAAAACCTGAGAAATCTGTCCGTTTTTGTCATTTGTTATCGAATCGACTTAAAGCCAGATCGTGACATTGGCCGCTCTTCTCTCTGAAACGGTTGTACTTATCGTCTGCAAAGCTTTGTTGCGAGCTGCGGTATACGGAGACACTCAAACCACCATAGTAGAACACAGATGAAGCATCTAAGTTGATGCAATAGCCAGTAAGAAGTAGTACAATTCAAGTTTTAGTTACGGAATATTGACCTTTTACCCTTCTTTGGTGCCTTGGACATGATCTAGGAACTTAAGGTTTTGCATGAAAGGAGGACTAGCCGCCGCGTTGCACGAGAGAATGTGAAAAGTGTTCATATGTAGTAAAAACCTTAGAAATCCGTCCGTTTTCGTCATTTGTTATCGAATCGACTTAAAGCCAGATCGTCAAATTGGCCGCTCTTCTGTCTGAAACGGTTACATTTATCGTCTGCAAAGCTATGTCACGTGCTGCGGTATGCGGAGACACTAAAAGCACCATAGTAGAACACAGATGAAGCTTCTAAGTTGAAGTAATAGCCAGTATGATGTAGTACATTTCAAGTTTTAGTTATGGATTATTGACTTTTTACCCTTCTTTGGTGCCTGGGACACGAGCTAGGAACTTAAGATTTTGCATGAAAGGAGGACTAGCAGAAGCAATGCACGGGAGAATGTGAAAAGTGCCATATGTAGTAAAAACCTTAGAAATCCGTCCGTTTTCGTCATTTGTTATCGAATCGACTAAAAGCCAGATCGTCACATTGGCCGCTTATCTCTCTGTAACAGTTGTACTGATCGTCTGCAAAGCTATGTCGCGTGCTGCGGTATGCGGAGACTCTAAAAGCACCATAGTAGAACACAGATGAAGCTTCTAAGTTGATGTAATAGCCAGTAAGAAGTAGTACAAATCAAGTTTTAGATATGGATAATTGACTTTTTCCCGTCTTTGGTGCCTTGGACGTGAGCAAGGAACTTAAGATTTTGCATGAAAGGAGGACTAGCATCCGCGTTGCACGGGAGAATGTGAAAAGTGTTCGTATGTAGTAAAAACCTGAGAATCCGTCCGTTTTCGTCATTTGTTATCGAATCGACTTAAAGCCAGATCGTCACATTGGCCGCTCTTCTCTCTGAAACGGTTGTACTTATCGTCTGCAAAGCTATGTCGCGTGCTGCGGTATGTGGATACACTAAAAGCACCATAGTAGAACACAGATGAAGCATCTAAGTTGATGTAATAACCAGTATGAAATACTACAATTCAAGTTTTAGGTATCGATTATTGATTTTTTACACTTCTTTGGTGCCTTGGACATGAGGTACGAACTTAAGAATTTGCATGAAAGGAGGACTAGCAGCCGCGTTGCACGGGAGAATGTGAGAAGTGTTCATATGTAGTAGAAACCTGAGAAATCCGTCCGTGTTCGTCATTTGTTATCGAATCGACTTAAAGACAGATCGTCACATTGGCCGCTCTTCTGTCTGAAACGGTTACATTTAACGTCTGCAAAGCTATGTCACGTGCTGCGGTATGCGGAGACACTAAAAGCACCATAGTAGAACACAGATGAAGCTTCTAAGTTGATGTAATAGCCAGTAAGATGTAGTACAATTCAAGTTTTAGTTATGGATTATTGACTTTTTACCCTTCTTTGGTGCCTGGGACACGAGGTAGGAACTTAAGATTTTGCATGAAAGGAGGACTAGCTGAAGCATTGCACGGCAGAATGTGAAAAGTGTTCATATGTAGTAAAAACCTGAGAAATCCGTCCGTGTTCGTCATTTGTTATCGAATCGACTTAAAGCCAGATCGTCACATTGGCCGCTTATCTGTCTGAAACAGTTGTACTGATCGTCTGCAAAGCTATGTCGCGTGCTGCGGTATGCGGAGACACTAAAAGCACCATAGTAGAACACAGATGAAGCTTCTAAGTTGATGTAATAACCAGTAAGAAGTAGTACAATTCAAGTTTTATGTATAGATTATTGACTGTTTACCTTTCTTTGGTGCCTTGGACATGAGCTAGGAACTTAAGATTTTGCATGAAAGGAGGACTAGCCTCCGCGTTGCACGGGAGAATGTGAAAAGTGTTCATATGTAGAAAAAACCTTAGAAATCCGTCCGTTTTCGTCATTTGTTATCGAATCGACTTAAAGCCAGATCGTCACATTGGCCGCTCTTCTCTCTGAAACGGTTGTACTTATCGTCTGCCAAGCTATGTCGCGTGCTGCGGAATGCGGAGACTCTAAAAGCACCATAGTAGAACACAGATGAAGCTTCTAAGTTGATGTAATAGCCAGTAAGAAGTAGTACAAATCAAGTTTTAGATATGGATAATTGACTTTTTCCCGTCTTTGGTGCCTTGGACGTGAGCAAGGAACTTAAGATTTTGCATGAAAGGAGGACTAGCAGCCACGTGGCACGGGAGAATGTGAAAAGTGTTCATATGTAGTAAAAACCTGAGAAATCCGTCCGTTTTCGTCATTTGTTATCGAATCGACTTAAAGCCAGATCGTCACAATGGCCGCTCTTCTCTCTGAAACGGTTACATTTATCGTCTGCAAAACTATGTCGCGTGCTGCGGTATGCGGAGACACTAAAAGCACCATAGTAGAACACAGATGCAGCTACTAAGTTAATGTAATAGCCAGTAAGAAGTAGTACAGTTCAAGTTTTAGGTATCGATTTTTGACTTTTTACCATTCTTTGGTGACTTGGACATGAGCTAGGAACTTAAGATTTTGCATGAAAGGAGGACTAGCAGCCCCGTTGCACGGGAGAATGTGAAAAGTGTTCATATGTAGTAAAAACCTTAGAAATCCGTCCGTTTTCGTCATTTGTTATCGAATCGACTTAAAGCCAGATCGTCATATTGGCCGCTCTTCTGTCTGAAACGGTTACATTTATCGTCTGCAAAGCTATGTCGCTTGCTGCGGTATGCGGAGACACTAAAAGCACCATAGTAGAACACAGATGAAGCTTCTAAGTTGATGTAATAGCCAGTAAGATGTAGTACAATTCAAGTTTTAGTTATGGATTATTGACTTTTTACCCTTCTTTGGTGCCTGGGACACGAGCTAGGAACTTAAGATTTTGCATGAAAGGAGGACTAGCTGAAGCATTGCACGGGAGAATGTGAAAAGTGTTCATTTGTAGTAAAAACCTGAGAAATCCGTCCGTGTTCGTCATTTGTTATCAAATCGACTTAAAGCCAGATCGTCACATTGGCCGCTTATCTGTCTGAAACAGTTGTACTGATCGTCTGCAAAGCTATGTCGCGTGCTGCGGTATGCGGAGACACTAAAAGCACCATAGTAGAACACAGATGAAGCTTCTAAGTTGATGTAATAACCAGTAAGAAGTAGTACAATTCAAGTTTTATGTATAGATTATTGACTTATTACCCTTCTTTGGTGCCTTGGACATGAGCTAGGAACTTAAGATTTTGCATGAAAGGAGGACTAGCCGCCGCGTTGCACGGGAGAATGTGAAAAGTGTTCATATGTAGAAAAACCTGAGAAATCCGTCCGTTTTCGTCATTTGTTATCGAATCGACTTAAAGCCAGATCGTCACATTGGCCGCTCTTCTCTCTGAAACGTTTGTACTTATCGTCTGACAAGCTATGTCGCGTGCTGCGGAATGCGGAGACTCTAAAAGCACCATAGTAGAACACAGATGAAGCTTCTAAGTTGATGTAATAGCGAGTAAGAAGTAGTACAAATCGAGTTTTAGATATGGATAATTGACTTTTTCCCGTCTTTGGTGCCTTGGACGTGAGCAAGGAACTTAAGATTTTGCATGAAAGGAGGACTAGCAGCCACGTGGCACGGGTGAATGTGAAAAGTGTTCATATGTAGTAAAAACCTGAGAAATCCGTCCGTTTTCGTCATTTGTTATCGAATCGACTTAAAGCCAGATATTCACATTGGCCGCTCTTCTCTCTGAAACGGTTACATTTGTCGTCTGCAAAACTATGTCGCGTGCTGCGGTATGCGGAGACACTAAAAGCACCATACTAGAACACAGATGCAGCTACTAAATTAATGTAATAGCCAGTAAGAAGTAGTACAGTTCAAGTTTTAGGTATCGATTTTTGACTTTTTACCATTCTTTGGTGCCTTGGACATGAGCTAGGAACTTAAGATTTTGCATGAAAGGTGGACTAGCAGCCCCGTTGCACGGGAGAATGTGAAAAGTGTTCATATGTAGTAAAAACCTTAGAAATCCGTCCGTTTTCGTCATTTGTTGACGAATCGACTTAAAGCCAGATCGTCACATTGGCCGCTCTTCTCTCTGAAACGGTTGTACTTATCGTCTGCAAAGCTATGTCGCTTGCTGCGGTATACGGAGACACTAAAAGCACCATAGTAGAACACAGATGAAGCTTCTAAGTTTATGTAATAGCGAGTAAGAAGTAGTACAATTCAAGTTTTAGGTATCGATTATTGACTTTTTACCCTTCTTTGGTGCCTTGGACATGACCTAGGAACTTAAGATTTTGAATGAAAGGAGGAATAGCAGCCGCGTTGCACGGGAGAATGTGAAAAGTGTTCATATGTAGTTAAAACCTGAGAATCCGTCCGTTTTCGTCATTTGTTATCGAATCGACTTAAAGCCAGATCGTCACATTGGCCGCTCTTCTCTCTGAAACGGTTGTACTTATCGTCTGCAAAGCTATGTCGCGTGCTGCGGTATGTGGATACAGTAAAAGCACCATAGTAGAACACAGATGAAGAATCTAAGTTGATGTAATAACCATTATTAAATACTACAATTCAAGTTTTAGGTATCGATTATTGATTTTTTACACTTCTTTGGTGCCTTGGACATGAGCTAGGAACTTAAGATTTTGCATGAAAGGAGGACTAGCAGCCGCGTTGCACGGGAGAATGAGAAAAGTGTTCATATGTAGTAAAAACCTTAGAAATCCGTCCGTTTTCGTCATTTGTTATCGAATCGACTTAAAGCCAGATCGTCACATTGGCCGCTCTTCTCTCTGAAACGGTGGTACTTATCGTCTGCAAAGCTATGTCGCGTGCTGCGGTATGCGGAGACTCTAAAACCACCATAGTAGAACACAGATGAATCTTCTAAGTTGATGTAATAGCCAGTAAGAAGTAGTACAAATCAAGTTTTAGATATGGATAATTGACTTTTTCCCGTCTTTGGTGCCTTGGACGTGAGCAAGGAACTTAAGATTTTGCATGAAAGGAGGACTAGCAGCCACGTTGCACGGGAGAATTTGAAAAGTGGTTATATGTAGTAAAAACCTGAGAAATCCGTCCGTTTTCGTCATTTGTTATCGAATCGACTTAAAGCCAGATCGACACATTGGCCGCTCTTCTGTCTGAAACGGTTACATTTATCGTCTGCAAAGCTATGTCGCGTGCTGCGGTATGCGGAGACACTAAAAGCACCATAGTAGAACACAGATGAAGCTTCTAAGTTGATGTAATAGCCAGTAAGAAGTAGTACAATTCAAGTTTTAGTTATGGATTATTGACTTTTTACCCTTCTTTGGTGCCTTGGACATGAGCTAGGAACTTAAGATTTTGCATGAAAGGAGGACTAGCATCCGCGTTGCACGGGAGAATGTGAAAAGTGTTCGTATGTAGTAAAAACCTGAGAATCCGTCCGTTTTCGTCATTTGTTATCGAATCGACTTAAAGCCAGATCGTCACATTGGCCGCTCTTCTCTCTGAAACGGTTGTACTTATCGTCTGCAAAGCTATGTCGCGTGCTGCGGTATGTGGATACACTAAAAGCACCATAGTAGAACACAGATGAAGCATCTAAGTTGATGTAATAACCAGTAAGAAGTAGTACAATTCAAGTTTTATGTATAGATTATTGACTTTTTACCCTTCTTTGGTGCCTTGGACATGAGCTAGGAACTTAAGATTTTGCATGAAAGGAGGACTAGCAGCCGCGTGCACGGGAGAATGTGAAAAGTGTTCATATGTAGTAAAAACCTGAGAATCCGTCCGTTTTCGTCATTTGTTATCGAATTGACTTAAAGCCAGATCGTCACATTGGCCGCTCTTCTCTCTGAAACGGTTACATTTATCGTCTGCAAAACTATGTCGCGTGCTGCGGTATGCGGAGACACTAAAAGCACCATAGTAGAACACAGATGAAGCTTCTAAGTTGATGTAATAGCCAGTAAGAAGTAGTACAATTCAAGTTTTAGTTATGGATTATTGACTTTTTACCCTTCTTTGGTGCCTTGGACATGAGCTAGGAACTTAAGATTTTGCATGAAAGGAGGACTAGCATCCGCGTTGCACGGGGGAATGTGAAAAGTGTTCATATGTAGAAAAAACCTTAGAAATCCGTCCGTTTTCGTCATTTGTTATCGAATCGACTTAAAGCCAGATCGTCACATTGGCCGCTCTTCTCTCTGAAACGGTTACATTTATCGTCTGCAAAACTATGTCGCGTGCTGCGGTATGCGGAGACACTAAAAGCACCATAGTAGAACACAGATGCAGCTACTAAGTTAATGTAATAGCCAGTAAGAAGTAGTACAATTCAAGTTTTAGGTATCGATTTTTGACTTTTTACCATTCTTTGGTGCCTTGGACATGACCTAGGAACTTAAGATTTTGCATGAAAGGAGGAATAGCAGCCGCGTTGCACGGGAGAATGTGAAAAGTGTTCATATGTAGTAAAAACCTGAGAATCCGTCCGTTTTCGTCATTTGTTATCGAATCGACTTAAAGCCAGATCGTCACATTGGCCGCTCTTCTCTCTGAAACGGTTGTACTTATCGTCTGCAAAGCTATGTCGCGTGCTGCGGTATGTGGATACAGTAAAAGCACCATAGTAGAACACAGATGAAGCATCTAAGTTGATGTAATAACCAGTATTAAATACTACAATTCAAGTTTTAGGTATCGATTATTGATTTTTTACACTTCTTTGGTGCCTTGGACATGAGCTAGGAACTTAAGATTTTGCATGAAAGCAGGACTAACAGCCACGTAGCACGGGAGAATGTGAAAAGTGGTTATATGTAGTAAAAACCTGAGAAATCCGTCCGTTTTCGTCATTTGTTATCGAATCGACTTAAAGCCAGATCGACACATTGGCCGCTCTTCTGTCTGAAACGGTTACATTTATCGTCTGCAAAGCTATGTCGCGTGCTGCGGTATGCGGAGACACTAAAAGCACCATAGTAGAACACAGATGAAGCTTCTAAGTTGATGTAATAGCCAGTAAGAAGTAGTACAATTCAAGTTTTAGTTATGGATTATTGACTTTTTACCCTTCTTTGGTGCCTTGGACATGAGCTAGGAACTTAAGATTTTGCATGAAAGGAGGACTAGCAGCCGCGTGCACGGGAGAATGTGAAAAGTGTTCATATGTAGTAAAAACCTGAGAATCCGTCCGTTTTCGTCATTTGTTATCGAATTGACTTAAAGCCAGATCGTCACATTGGCCGCTCTTCTCTCTGAAACGGTTACATTTATCGTCTGCAAAACTATGTCGCGTGCTGCGGTATGCGGAGACACTAAAAGCACCATAGTAGAACACAGATGAAGCTTCTAAGTTGATGTAATAGCCAGTAAGAAGTAGTACAATTCAAGTTTTAGTTATGGATTATTGACTTTTTACCCTTCTTTGGTGCCTTGGACATGAGCTAGGAACTTAAGATTTTGCATGAAAGGAGGACTAGCATCCGCGTTGCACGGGGGAATGTGAAAAGTGTTCATATGTAGAAAAAACCTTAGAAATCCGTCCGTTTTCGTCATTTGTTATCGAATCGACTTAAAGCCAGATCGTCACATTGGCCGCTCTTCTCTCTGAAACGGTTACATTTATCGTCTGCAAAACTATGTCGCGTGCTGCGGTATGCGGAGACACTAAAAGCACCATAGTAGAACACAGATGCAGCTACTAAGTTAATGTAATAGCCAGTAAGAAGTAGTACAATTCAAGTTTTAGGTATCGATTTTTGACTTTTTACCATTCTTTGGTGCCTTGGACATGACCTAGGAACTTAAGATTTTGCATGAAAGGAGGAATAGCAGCCGCGTTGCACGGGAGAATGTGAAAAGTGTTCATATGTAGTAAAAACCTGAGAATCCGTCCGTTTTCGTCATTTGTTATCGAATCGACTTAAAGCCAGATCGTCACATTGGCCGCTCTTCTCTCTGAAACGGTTGTACTTATCGTCTGCAAAGCTATGTCGCGTGCTGCGGTATGTGGATACAGTAAAAGCACCATAGTAGAACACAGATGAAGCATCTAAGTTGATGTAATAACCAGTATTAAATACTACAATTCAAGTTTTAGGTATCGATTATTGATTTTTTACACTTCTTTGGTGCCTTGGACATGAGCTAGGAACTTAAGATTTTGCATGAAAGCAGGACTAACAGCCACGTAGCACGGGAGAATGTGAAAAGTGGTTATATGTAGTAAAAACCTGAGAAATCCGTCCGTTTTCGTCATTTGTTATCGAATCGACTTAAAGCCAGATCGACACATTGGCCGCTCTTCTGTCTGAAACGGTTACATTTATCGTCTGCAAAGCTATGTCGCGTGCTGCGGTATGCGGAGACACTAAAAGCACCATAGTAGAACACAGATGAAGCTTCTAAGTTGATGTAATAGCCAGTAAGAAGTAGTACAATTCAAGTTTTAGTTATGGATTATTGACTTTTTACCCTTCTTTGGTGCCTTGGACATGAGCTAGGAACTTAAGATTTTGCATGAAAGGAGGACTAGCATCCGCGTTGCACGGGAGAATGTGAAAAGTGTTCGTATGTAGTAAAAACCTGAGAATCCGTCCGTTTTCGTCATTTGTTATCGAATCGACTTAAAGCCAGATCGTCACATTGGCCGCTCTTCTGTCTGAAACGGTTACATTTATCGTCTGCTAAGCTATGTCACGTGCTGCGGTATGCGGAGACACTAAAAGCACCATAGTAGAACACAGATGAAGCTTCTAAGTTGATGTAATAGCCAGTAAGATGTAGTACAATTCAAGTTTTAGTTATGGATTATTGACTTTTTACCCTTCTTTGGTGCCTGGGACACGAGCTAGGAACTTAAGATTTTGCATGAAAGGAGGACTAGCTGAAGCATTGCACGGGTTAATTTGAAAAGTGTTCATATGTAGTAAAAACCTGAGAAATCCGTCCGTGTTCGTCATTTGTTATCGAATCGACTTAAAGCCAGATCGTCACATTGGCCGCTTATCTGTCTGAAACAGTTGTACTGATCGTCTGCAAAGCTATGTCGCGTGCTGCGGTATGCGGAGACACTAAAAGCACCATAGTAGAACACAGATGAAGCTTCTAAGATGATGTAATAACCAGTAAGAAGTAGTACAATTCAAGTTTTATGTATAGATTATTGACTTTTTACCCTTCATTGGTGCCTTGGACATGAGCTAGGAACTTAAGATTTTGCATGAAAGGAGGACTAGACGCCGCGTTGCACGGGAGAATGTGAAAAGTGTTCATATGTAGAAAAAACCTTAGAAATCCGTCCGTTTTCGTCATTTGTTATCGAATCGACTTAAAGCCAGATCGTCACATTGGCCGCTCTTCTCTCTGAAACGGTTGTACTTATCGTCTGCCAAGCTATGTCGCGTGCTGCGGAATGCGGAGACTCTAAAAGCACCATAGTAGAACACAGATGAAGCTTCTAAGTTGATGTAATAGCCAGTAAGAAGTAGTACAAATCAAGGTTTAGATATGGATAATTGACTTTTTCCCGTCTTTGGTGCCTTGGACGTGAGCAAGGAACTTAAGATTTTGCATGAAAGGAGGACTAGCAGCCACGTGGCACGGGAGAATGTGAAAAGTGTTCATATGTAGTAAAAACCTGAGAAATCCGTCCGTTTTCGTCATTTGTTATCGAATCGACTTAAAGCCAGATCGTCACATTGGCCGCTCTTCTCTCTGAAACGGTTACATTTATCGTCTGCAAAACTATGTCGCGTGCTGCGGTATGCGGAGACACTAAAAGCACCATAGTAGAACACAGATGCAGCTACTAAGTTAATGTAATAGCCAGTAAGAAGTGGTAAAGTTCAAGTTTTAGGTATCGATTTTTGACTTTTTACCATTGTTTGGTGCCTTGGACATGAGCTAGGAACTTAAGATTTTGCATGAAAGGAGGACTAGCAGCCCCGTTGCACGGGAGAATGTGAAAAGTGTTCATATGTAGTAAAAACCTTAGAAATCAGTCCGTTTTCGTCATTTGTTAACGAATCGACTTAAAGCCAGATCGTCATATTGGCCGCTCTTCTGTCTGAAACGGTTACATTTATCGTCTGCAAAGCTATGTCGCTTGCTGCGGTATGCGGAGACACTAAAAGCACCATAGTAGAACACAGATGAAGCTTCTAAGTTGATGTAATAGCCAGTAAGAAGTAGTACAATTCAAGTTTTAGGTATCGATTATTGACTTTTTACCCTTCTTTGGTGCCTTGGACATGACCTAGGAACTTAAGATTTTGCATGAAAGGAGGAATAGCAGCCGCGTTGCACGGGAGAATGTGAAAAGTGTTCATATGTAGTAAAAACCTGAGAATCCGTCCGTTTTCGTCATTTGTTATCGAATCGACTTAAAGCCAGATCGTCACATTGGCCGCTCTTCTCTCTGAAACGGTTGTACTTATCGTCTGCAAAGCTATGTCGCGTGCTGCGGTATGTGGATACAGTAAAAGCACCATAGTAGAACACAGATGAAGCATCTAAGTTGATGTAATAACCAGTAAGAAGTAGTACAATTCAAGTTTTATGTATAGATTATTGACTTTTTACCCTTCTTTGGTGCCTTGGACATGAGCTAGGAACTTAAGATTTTGCATGAAAGGAGGACTAGCCGCCGCGTGCAAGGGAGAATGTGAAAAGTGTTCATATGTAGTAAAAACCTTAGAAATCCGTCCGTTTTCGTCATTTGTTATCGAATCGACTTAAAGCCAGATCGTCACATTGGCCGCTCTTCTCTCTGAAACGGTTGTACTTATCGTCTGCAAAGCTATGTCGCGTGCTGCGGTATGCGGAGACTCTAAAAGCACCATAGTAGAACACAGATGAATCTTCAAAGTTGATGTAATAGCCAGTAAGAAGTAGTACAAATCAAGTTTTAGATATGGATAATTGACTTTTTCCCGTCTTTGGTGCCTTGGACGTGAGCAAGGAACTTAAGATTTTGCATGAAAGGAGGACTAGCAGCCACGTTGCACGGGAGAATTTGAAAAGTGGTTATATGTAGTAAAAACCTGAGAAATCCGTCCGTTTTCGTCATTTGTTATCGAATCGACTTAAAGCCAGATCGACACATTGGCCGCTCTTCTGTCTGAAACGGTTTCATTTATCGTCTGCAAAGCTATGTCGCGTGCTGTGGTATGCGGAGACACTAAAAGCACCATAGTAGAACACAGATGAAGCTTCTAAGTTGATGTAATAGCCAGTAAGAAGTAGTACAATTCAAGTTTTAGTTATGGATTATTGACTTTTTACCCTTCTTTGGTGCTTTGGACATGAGCTAGGAACTTAAGATTTTGCATGAAAGGAGGACTAGCATCCGCGTTGCACGGGAGAATGTGAAAAGTGTTCGTATGTAGTAAAAACCTGAGAATCCGTCCGTCTTCGTCATTTGTTATCGAATCGACTTAAAGCCAGATCGTCACATTGGCCGCTCTTCTCTCTGAAACGGTTCTACTTATTGTCTGCAAAGCTATGTCGCGTGCTGCGGTTTGTGGATACACTAAAAGCACCATAGTAGAACACAGATGAAGCATCTAAGTTGATGTAATAACCAGTAAGAAGTAGTACGATTCAAGTTTTATGTATAGATTATTGACTTTTTACCCTTCTTTGGTGCCTTGGACATGAGCTAGGAACTTAAGATTTTGCATGAAAGGAGGACTAGCCGCCGCGTGCAAGGGAGAATGTGAAAAGTGTTCATATGTAGAAAAAACCTTAGAAATCCGTCCGTTTTCGTCATTTGTTATCGAATCGACTTAAAGCCAGATCGTCACATTGGCCGCTCTTCTCTCTGAAACGGTTGTACTTATCGTCTGACAAGCTATGTCGCGTGCTGCGGAATGCGGAGACTCTAAAAGCACCATAGTAGAACACAGATGAAGCTTCTAAGTTGATGTAATAGCCAGTAATAAGTAGTACAAATCAAGTTTTAGATATGGATAATTGACTTTTTCCCGTCTTTGATGCCTTGGACGTGAGCAAGGAACTTAAGATTTTGCATGAAAGGAGGACTAGCAGCCACGTGGCACGGGAGAATGTGAAAAGTGTTCATATGTAGTAAAAACCTGAGAAATCCGTCCGTTTTCGTCATTTGTTATCGAACGGACTTAAAGCCAGATCGTCACATTGGCCGCTCTTCTCTCTGAAACGGTTACATTTATCGTCTGCAAAACTATGTCGCGTGCTGCGGTATGCGGAGACACTAAAAGCACCATAGTAGAACACAGATGCAGCTACTAAGTTAATGTAATAGCCAGTAAGAAGTAGTACAATTCAAGTTTTAGGTATCGATTTTTGACTTTTTACCATTCTTTGGTGCCTTGGACATGACCTAGGAACTTAAGATTTTGCATGAAAGGAGGAATAGCAGCCGCGTTGCACGGGAGAATGTGAAAAGTGTTCATATGTAGTAAAAACCTGAGAATCCGTCCGTTTTCGTCATTTGTTATCGAATCGACTTAAAGCCAGATCGTCACATTGGCCGCTCTTCTCTCTGAAACGGTTGTACTTATCGTCTGCAAAGCTATGTCGCGTGCTGCGGTATGTGGATACAGTAAAAGCACCATAGTAGAACACAGATGAAGCATCTAAGTTGATGTAATAACCAGTATTAAATACTACAATTCAAGTTTTAGGTATCGATTATTGATTTTTTACACTTCTTTGGTGCCTTGGACATGACCTAGGAACTTAAGATTTTGCATGAAAGCAGGACTAGCAGCCACGTTGCACGGGAGAATGTGAAAAGTGGTTATATGTAGTAAAAACCTGAGAAATCCGTCCGTTTTCGTCATTTGTTATCGAATCGACTTAAAGCCAGATCGACACATTGGCCGCTCTTCTGTCTGAAACGGTTACATTTATCGTCTGCAAAGCTATGTCGCGTGCTGCGGTATGCGGAGACACTAAAAGCACCATAGTAGATCTCAGATGAAGCTTCTAAGTTGATGTAATAGCCAGTAAGAAGTAGTACAATTCAAGTTTTAGTTATGGATTATTGACTTTTTACCCTTCTTTGGTGCCTTGGACATGAGCTAGGAACTTAAGATTTTGCATGAAAGGAGGACTAGCATCCGCGTTGCACGGGAGAATGTGAAAAGTGTTCGTATGTAGTAAAAACCTGAGAATCCGTCCGTTTTCGTCATTTGTTATCGAATCGACTTAAAGCCAGATCGTCACATTGGCCGCTCTTCTCTCTGAAACGGTTGTACTTATCGTCTGCAAAGCTATGTCGCGTGCTGCGGTATGTGGATACACTAAAAGCACCATAGTAGAACACAGATGAAGCATCTAAGTTGATGTAATAACCAGTATGATATACTACAATTCAAGTTTTAGGTATCGATTATTGATTTTTTACACTTCTTTGGTGCCTTGGACATGAGGTAGGAACTTAAGATTTTGCATGAAAGGAGGACTAGCAGACGCGTTGCACGGGAGAATGTGAGAAGTGTTCATATGTAGTAGAAACCTGAGAAATCCGTCTGTGTTCGTCATTTGTTATCGAATCGACTTAAAGCCAGATCGTCACATTGGCCGCTCTTCTGTCTGAAACGGTTACATTTATCGTCTGCTAAGCTATGTCACGTGCTGCGGTATGCGGAGACACTAAAAGCACCATAGTAGAACACAGATGAAGCTTCTAAGTTGATGTAATAGCCAGTAAGGTGTAGTACAATTTAAGTTTTAGTTATGGATTATTGACTTTTTACCCTTCTTTGGTGCCTGGGACACGAGCTAGGAACTTAAGATTTTGCATGAAAGGAGGACTAGCTGAAGCATTGCACAGGTTAATGTGAAAAGTGTTCATATGTAGTAAAAACCTGAGAAATCCGTCCGTGTTCGTCATTTGTTATCGAATCGACTTAAAGCCAGATCGTCACATTGGCCGCTTATCTGTCTGAAACAGTTGTACTGATCGTCTGCAAAGCTATGTCGCGTGCTGCGGTATGCGGAGACACTAAAAGCACCATAGTAGAACACAGATGAAGCTTCTAAGATGATGTAATAACCAGTAAGAAGTAGTACAATTCAAGTTTTATGTATAGATTATTGACTTTTTACCCTTCATTGGTGCCTTGGACATGAGCTAGGAACTTAAGATTTTGCATGAAAGGAGGACTAGCCGCCGCGTTGCACGGGAGAATGTGAAAAGTGTTCATATGTAGAAAAAACCTTAGAAATCCGTCCGTTTTCGTCATTTGTTATCGAATCGACTTAAAGCCAGATCGTCACATTGGCCGCTCTTCTCTCTGAAACGGTTGTACTTATCGTCTGCCAAGCTATGTCGCGTGCTGCGGAATGCGGAGACTCTAAAAGCACCATAGTAGAACACAGATGAAGCTTCTAAGTTGATGTAATAGCCAGTAAGAAGTAGTACAAATCAAGTTTTAGATATGGATAATTGACTTTTTCCCGTCTTTGGTGCCTTGGACGTGAGCAAGGAACTTAAGATTTTGCATGAAAGGAGGACTAGCAGCCACGTGGCACGGGAGAATGTGAAAAGTGTTCATATGTAGTAAAAACCTGAGAAATCCGTCCGTTTTCGTCATTTGTTATCGAATCGACTTAAAGCCAGATCGTCACATTGGCCGCTCTTCTCTCTGAAACGGTTACATTTATCGTCTGCAAAACTATGTCGCGTGCTGCGGTATGCGGAGACACTAAATGCACCATAGTAGAACACAGATGCAGCTACTAAGTTAATGTAATAGCCAGTAAGAAGTAGTAAAGTTCAAGTTTTAGTTATCGATTTTTGACTTTTTACCATTCTTTGGTGCCTTGGACATGAGCTAGGAACTTAAGATTTTGCATGAAAGGAGGACTAGCAGCCCCGTTGCACGGGAGAATGTGAAAAGTGTTCATATGTAGTAAAAACCTTAGAAATCCGTCCGTTTTCGTCATTTGTTAACGAATCGACTTAAAGCCAGATCGTCATATTGGCCGCTCTTCTGTCTGAAACGGTTACATTTATCGTCTGCAAAGCTATGTCGCTTGCTGCGTTATGCGGAGACACTAAAAGCTCCATAGTAGAACACAGATGAAGCTTCTAAGTTGATGTAATAGCCAGTAAGAAGTAGTACAATTCAAGTTTTAGGTATCGATTATTGACTTTTTACCCTTCTTTGGTGCCTTGGACATGACCTAGGAACTTAAGATTTTGCATGAAAGGAGGAATAGCAGCCGCGTTGCACGGGAGAATGTGAAAAGTGTTCATATGTAGTAAAAACCTGAGAATCCGTCCGTTTTCGTCATTTGTTATCGAATCGACGTAAAGCCAGATCGTCACATTGGCCGCTCTTCTCTCTGAAACGGTTGTACTTATCGTCTGCAAAGCTATGTCGCGTGCTGCGGTATGTGGATACAGTAAAAGCACCATAGTAGAACACAGATGAAGCATCTAAGTTGACGTAATAACCAGTATTAAATACTACAATTCAAGTTTTAGGTATCGATTATTGATTTTTTACACTTCTTTGGTGCCTTGGACATGAGCTAGGAACTTAAGATTTTGCATGAAAGGAGGACTAGCAGCCGCGTTGCACGGGAGAATGAGAAAAGTGTTCATATGTAGTAAAAACCTTAGAAATCCGTCCGTTTTCGTCATTTGTTATCGAATCGACTTAAAGCCAGATCGTCACATTGGCCGCTCTTCTCTCTGAAACGGTTGTACTTATCGTCTGCAAAGCTATGTCGCGTGCTGCGGTATGCGGAGACTCTAAAAGCACCATAGTAGAACACAGATGAATCTTCAAAGTTGATGTAATAGCCAGTAAGAAGTAGTACAAATCAAGTTTTAGATATGGATAATTGACTTTTTCCCGTCTTTGGTGCCTTGGACGTGAGCAAGGAACTTAAGATTTTGCATGAAAGGAGGACTAGCAGCCACGTTGCACGGGAGAATTTGAAAAGTGGTTATATGTAGTAAAAACCTGAGAAATCCGTCCGTTTTCGTCATTTGTTATCGAATCGACTTAAAGCCAGATCGACACATTGGCCGCTCTTCTGTCTGAAACGGTTACATTTATCGTCTGCAAAGCTATGTCGCGTGCTGCGGTATGCGAAGACACTAAAAGCACCATAGTGGAACACAGATGAAGCTTCTAAGTTGATGTAATAGCCAGTAAGAAGTAGTAAAATTTAAGTTTTAGTTCTGGATTATTGACTTTTTACCCTTCTTTGGTGCCTTGGACATGAGCTAGGAACTTAAGATTTTGCATGAAAGGAGGACTAGCAGCCGCGTTGCACGGGAGAATGTGAAAAGTGTTCATATGTAGTAAAACCGTAGAAAACCGTCAGTTTTCGTCATTTGTTATCGAATCGACTTAAAGCCAGATCGTCACATTGGCCGCTCTTCTCTCTGAAACGGTTGTACTTATCGTCTGCAAAGCTATGTCGCCGTCTGCAAAGCTATGTCGCGTGCTGCGGTATGTGGATACACTAAAAGCACCATAGTAGAACACAGATGAAGCATCTAAGTTGATGTAATAACCAGTATGAAATACTACAATTCAAGTTTTAGGTATCGATTATTGATTTTTTACACTTCTTTGGTGCCTTGGACATGAGGTAGGAACTTAAGATTTTGCATGAAAGGAGGACTAGCAGCCGCGTTGCACGGGAGAATGTGAGAAGTGTTCATATGTAGTAGAAACCTGAGAAATCCGTCCGTGTTCGTCATTTGTTATCGAATCGACTTAAAGCCAGATCGTCACATTGGCCGCTCTTCTGTCTGAAACGGTTACATTTATCGTCTGCAAAGCTATGTCACGTGCTGCGGTATTCGGAGACACTAAAAGCACCATAGTAGAACACAGGTGAAGCTTCTAAGTTGATGTAATAGCCAGTAAGATGTAGTACAATTCAAGTTTTAGTTATGGATTATTGACTTTTTACCCTTCTTTGGTGCCTGGGACACGAGCTAGGAACTTAAGATTTTGCATGAAAGGAGGACTAGCTGAAGCATTGCACGGGAGAACGTGAAAAGTGTTCATATGTAGTAAAAACCTGAGAAATCCGTCCGTGTTCGTCATTTGTTATCGAATCGACTTAAAGCCAGATCGTCACATTGGCCGCTTATCTGTCTGAAACAGTTGTACTGATCGTCTGCAAAGCTATGTCGCGTGCTGCGGTATGCGGAGACACTAAAAGCACCATAGTAGAACACAGATGAAGCTTCTAAGTTGATGTAATAACCAGTAAGAAGTAGTACAATTCAAGTTTTATGTATAGATTATTGACTTTTTACCCTTCATTGGTGCCTTGGACATGAGGTAGGAACTTAAGATTTTGCATGAAAGGAGGACTAGCAGCCGCGTTGCACGGGAGAATGTGAGAAGTGTTCATATGTAGTAGAAACCTGAGAAATCCGTCCGTGTTCGTCATTTGTTATCGAATCGACTTAAAGCCAGATCGTCACATTGGCCGCTCTTCTGTCTGAAACGGTTACATTTATCGTCTGCAAAGCTATGTCACGTGCTGCGGTATTCGGAGACACTAAAAGCACCATAGTAGAACACAGGTGAAGCTTCTAAGTTGATGTAATAGCCAGTAAGATGTAGTACAATTCAAGTTTTTGTTATGGATTATTGACTTTTTACCCTTCTTTGGTGCCTGGGACACGAGCTAGGAACTTAAGATTTTGCATGAAAGGAGGACTAGCTGAAGCATTGCACGGGAGAACGTGAAAAGTGTTCATATGTAGTAAAAACCTGAGAAATCCGTCCGTGTTCGTCATTTGTTATCGAATCGACTTAAAGCCAGATCGTCACATTGGCCGCTTATCTGTCTGAAACAGTTGTACTGATCGTCTGCAAAGCTATGTCGCGTGCTGCGGTATGCGGAGACACTAAAAGCACCATAGTAGAACACAGATGAAGCTTCTAAGTTGATGTAATAACCAGTAAGAAGTAGTACAATTCAAGTTTTATGTATAGATTATTGACTTTTTTACCCTTCATTGGTGCCTTGGACATGAGCTAGGAACTTAAGATTTTGCATGAAAGGAGGACTAGCCGCCGCGTTGCACGGGAGAATGTGAAAAGTGTTCATATGTAGTAAAAACCTGAGAAATCCGTCCGTTTTCGTCATTTGTTATCGAATCGACTTAAAGCCAGATCGTCACATTGGCCGCTTATCTGTCTGAAACAGTTGTACTGATCGTCTGCAAAGCTATGTCGCGTGCTGCGGTATGCGGAGACACTAAAAGCACCATAGTAGAACACAGATGAAGCTTCTAAGTTGATGTAATAGCGAGTAAGAAGTAGTACAATTCAAGTTTTAGGTATCGATTATTGACTTTTTACCCTTCTTTGGTGCTTGGACATGACCTAGGAACTTAAGATTTTGCATGAAAGGAGGAATAGCAGCCGCGTTGCACGGGAGAATGTGAAAAGTGTTCATATGTAGTAAAAACCTGAGAATCCGTCCGTTTTCGTCATTTGTTATCGAATCGACTTAAAGCCAGATCGACACATTGGCCGCTCTTCTGTCTGAAACGGTTACATTTATCGTCTGCAAAGCTATGTCGCGTGCTGCGGTATGCGGAGACACTAAAAGCACCATAGTAGAACACAGATGAAGCTTCTAAGTTGATGTAATAGCGAGTAAGAAGTAGTACAATTCAAGTTTTAGGTATCGATTATTGACTTTTTACCCTTCTTTGGTGCCTTAAACATGACCTAGGAACTTAAGATTTTGCATGAAAGGAGGAATAGCAGCCGCGTTGCACGGGAGAATGTGAAAAGTGTTCGTATGTAGTAAAAACCTGAGAATCCGTCCGTTTTCGTCATTTGTTATCGAATCGACTTAAAGCCAGATCGTCACATTGGCCGCTCTTCTCTCTGAAACGGTTGTACTTATCGTCTGCAAAGCTATGTCGCCGTCTGCAAAGCTATGTCGCGTGCTGCGGTATGTGGATACACTAAAAGCACCATAGTAGAACACAGATGAAGCATCTAAGTTGATGTAATAACCAGTATGAAATACTACAATTCAAGTTTTAGGTATCGATTATTGATTTTTTACACTTCTATGGTGCCTTGGACATGAGGTAGGAACTTAAGATTTTGCATGAAAGGAGGACTAGCAGCCGCGTTGCACGGGAGAATGTGAGAAGTGTTCATATGTAGTAGAAACCTGAGAAATCCGTCCGTGTTCGTCATTTGTTATCGAATCGACTTAAAGCCAGATCGTCACATTGGCCGCTCTTCTGTCTGAAACGGTTACATTTATCGTCTGCAAAGCTATGTCACGTGCTGCGGTATTCGGAGACACTAAAAGCACCATAGTAGAACACAGGTGAAGCTTCTAAGTTGATGTAATAGCCAGTAAGATGTAGTACAATTCAAGTTTTAGTTATGGATTATTGACTTTTTACCCTTCTTTGGTGCCTGGGACACGAGCTAGGAACTTAAGATTTTGCATGAAAGGAGGACTAGCTGAAGCATTGCACGGGAGAACGTGAAAAGTGTTCATATGTAGTAAAAACCTGAGAAATCCGTCTTTCTTCGTCATTTGTTATCGAATCGACTTAAAGCCAGATCGTCACATTGGCCGCTTATCTGTCTGAAACAGTTGTACTGATCGTCTGCAAAGCTATGTCGCGTGCTGCGGTATGCGGAGACACTAAAAGCACCATAGTAGAACACAGATGAAGCTTCTAAGTTGATGTAATAACCAGTAAGAAGTACTACAATTCAAGTTTTATGTATAGATTATTGACTTTTTACCCTTCATTGGTGCCTTGGACATGAGCTAGGAACTTAAGATTTTGCATGAAAGGAGGACTAGCCGCCGCGTTGCACGGGAGAATGTGAAAAGTCTTCATATGTAGTAAAAACCTGAGAAATCCGTCCGTTTTCGTCATTTGTTAACGAATCGACTTAAAGCCAGATCGTCATATTGGCCGCTCTTCTGTCTGAAACGGTTACATTTATCGTCTGCAAAGCTATGTCGCTTGCAGCGGTATGCGGAGACACTAAAAGCACCATAGTAGAACACAGATGAAGCTTCTAAGTTGATGTAATAGCGAGTAAGAAGTAGTACAATTCAAGTTTTAGGTATCGATTATTGACTTTTTACCCTTCTTTGGTGCTTGGACATGACCTAGGAACTTAAGATTTTGCATGAAAGGAGGAATAGCAGCCGCGTTGCACGGGAGAATGTGAAAAGTGTTCATATGTAGTAAAAACCTGAGAATCCGTCCGTTTTCGTCATTTGTTATCGAATCGACTTAAAGCCAGATCGACACATTGGCCGCTCTTCTGTCTGAAACGGTTACATTTATCGTCTGCAAAGCTATGTCGCGTGCTGCGGTATGCGGAGACACTAAAAGCACCATAGTAGAACACAGATGAAGCTTCTAAGTTGATGTAATAGCGAGTAAGAAGTAGTACAATTCAAGTTTTAGGTATCGATTATTGACTTTTTACCCTTCTTTGGTGCCTTAAACATGACCTAGGAACTTAAGATTTTGCATGAAAGGAGGAATAGCAGCCGCGTTGCACGGGAGAATGTGAAAAGTGTTCGTATGTAGTAAAAACCTGAGAATCCGTCCGTTTTCGTCATTTGTTATCGAATCGACTTAAAGCCAGATCGTCACATTGGCCGCTCTTCTCTCTGAAACGGTTGTACTTATCGTCTGCAAAGCTATGTCGCCGTCTGCAAAGCTATGTCGCGTGCTGCGGTATGTGGATACACTAAAAGCACCATAGTAGAACACAGATGAAGCATCTAAGTTGATGTAATAACCAGTATGAAATACTACAATTCAAGTTTTAGGTATCGATTATTGATTTTTTACACTTCTATGGTGCCTTGGACATGAGGTAGGAACTTAAGATTTTGCATGAAAGGAGGACTAGCAGCCGCGTTGCACGGGAGAATGTGAGAAGTGTTCATATGTAGTAGAAACCTGAGAAATCCGTCCGTGTTCGTCATTTGTTATCGAATCGACTTAAAGCCAGATCGTCACATTGGCCGCTCTTCTGTCTGAAACGGTTACATTTATCGTCTGCAAAGCTATGTCACGTGCTGCGGTATTCGGAGACACTAAAAGCACCATAGTAGAACACAGGTGAAGCTTCTAAGTTGATGTAATAGCCAGTAAGATGTAGTACAATTCAAGTTTTAGTTATGGATTATTGACTTTTTACCCTTCTTTGGTGCCTGGGACACGAGCTAGGAACTTAAGATTTTGCATGAAAGGAGGACTAGCTGAAGCATTGCACGGGAGAACGTGAAAAGTGTTCATATGTAGTAAAAACCTGAGAAATCCGTCCGTGTTCGTCATTTGTTATCGAATCGACTTAAAGCCAGATCGTCACATTGGCCGCTTATCTGTCTGAAACAGTTGTACTGATCGTCTGCAAAGCTATGTCGCGTGCTGCGGTATGCGGAGACACTAAAAGCACCATAGTAGAACACAGATGAAGCTTCTAAGTTGATGTAATAACCAGTAAGAAGTAGTACAATTCAAGTTTTATGTATAGATTATTGACTTTTTACCCTTCATTGGTGCCTTGGACATGAGCTAGGAACTTAAGATTTTGCATGAAAGGAGGACTAGCCGCCGCGTTGCACGGGAGAATGTGAAAAGTGTTCATATGTAGTAAAAACCTGAGAAATCCGTCCGTTTTCGTCATTTGTTAACGAATCGACTTAAAGCCAGATCGTCATATTGGCCGCTCTTCTGTCTGAAACGGTTACATTTATCGTCTGCAAAGCTATGTCGCTTGCAGCGGTATGCGGAGACACTAAAAGCACCATAGTAGAACACAGATGAAGCTTCTAAGTTGATGTAATAGCGAGTAAGAAGTAGTACAATTCAAGTTTTAGGTATCGATTATTGACTTTTTGCCCTTCTTTGGTGCTTGGACATGACCTAGGAACTTAAGATTTTGCATGAAAGGAGGAATAGCAGCCGCGTTGCACGGGAGAATGTGAAAAGTGTTCATATGTAGTAAAAACCTGAGAATCCGTCCGTTTTCGTCATTTGTTATCGAATCGACTTAAAGCCAGATCGACACATTGGCCGCTCTTCTGTCTGAAACGGTTACATTTATCGTCTGCAAAGCTATGTCGCTTGCAGCGGTATGCGGAGACACTAAAAGCACCATAGTAGAACACAGATGAAGCTTCTAAGTTGATGTAATAGCGAGTAAGAAGTAGTACAATTCAAGTTTTAGGTATCGATTATTGACTTTTTACCCTTCTTTGGTGCTTGGACATGACCTAGGAACTTAAGATTTTGCATGAAAGGAGGAATAGCAGCCGCGTTGCACGGGAGAATGTGAAAAGTGTTCATATGTAGTAAAAACCTGAGAATCCGTCCGTTTTCGTCATTTGTTATCGAATCGACTTAAAGCCAGATCGACACATTGGCCGCTCTTCTGTCTGAAACGGTTACATTTATCGTCTGCAAAGCTATGTCGCGTGCTGCGGTATGCGGAGACACTAAAAGCACCATAGTAGAACACAGATGAAACTTCTAAGTTGATGTAATAGCGAGTAAGAAGTAGTACAATTCAAGTTTTAGGTATCGATTATTGACTTTTTACCCTTCTTTGGTGCCTTAAACATGACCTAGGAACTTAAGATTTTGCATGAAAGGAGGAATAGCAGCCGCGTTGCACGGGAGAATGTGAAAAGTGTTCGTATGTAGTAAAAACCTGAGAATCCGTCCGTTTTCGTCATTTGTTATCGAATCGACTTAAAGCCAGATCGTCACATTGGCCGCTCTTCTCTCTGAAACGGTTGTACTTATCGTCTGCAAAGCTATGTCGCCGTCTGCAAAGCTATGTCGCGTGCTGCGGTATGTGGATACACTAAAAGCACCATAGTAGAACACAGATGAAGCATCTAAGTTGATGTAATAACCAGTATGAAATACTACAATTCAAGTTTTAGGTATCGATTATTGATTTTTTACACTTCTATGGTGCCTTGGACATGAGGTAGGAACTTAAGATTTTGCATGAAAGGAGGACTAGCAGCCGCGTTGCACGGGAGAATGTGAGAAGTGTTCATATGTAGTAGAAACCTGAGAAATCCGTCCGTGTTCGTCATTTGTTATCGAATCGACTTAAAGCCAGATCGTCACATTGGCCGCTCTTCTGTCTGAAACGGTTACATTTATCGTCTGCAAAGCTATGTCACGTGCTGCGGTATTCGGAGACACTAAAAGCACCATAGTAGAACACAGGTGAAGCTTCTAAGTTGATGTAATAGCCAGTAAGATGTAGTACAATTCAAGTTTTAGTTATGGATTATTGACTTTTTACCCTTCTTTGGTGCCTGGGACACGAGCTAGGAACTTAAGATTTTGCATGAAAGGAGGACTAGCTGAAGCATTGCACGGGAGAACGTGAAAAGTGTTCATATGTAGTAAAAACCTGAGAAATCCGTCCGTGTTCGTCATTTGTTATCGAATCGACTTAAAGCCATATCGTCACATTGGCCGCTTATCTGTCTGAAACAGTTGTACTGATCGTCTGCAAAGCTATGTCGCGTGCTGCGGTATGCGGAGACACTAAAAGCACCATAGTAGAACACAGATGAAGCTTCTAAGTTGATGTAATAACCAGTAAGAAGTAGTACAATTCAAGTTTTATGTATAGATTATTGACTTTTTACCCTTCATTGGTGCCTTGGACATGAGCTAGGAACTTAAGATTTTGCATGAAAGGAGGACTAGCCGCCGCGTTGCACGGGAGAATGTGAAAAGTGTTCATATGTAGTAAAAACCTGAGAATCCGTCCGTTTTCGTCATTTGTTAACGAATCGACTTAAAGCCAGATCGTCATATTGGCCGCTCTTCTGTCTGAAACGGTTACATTTATCGTCTGCAAAGCTATGTCGCGTGCTGCGGTATGCGGAGACACTAAAAGCACCATAGTAGAACACAGATGAAGCTTCTAAGTTGATGTAATAGCGAGTAAGAAGTAGTACAATTCAAGTTTTAGGTATCGATTATTGACTTTTTACCCTTCTTTGGTGCCTTAAACATGACCTAGGAACTTAAGATTTTGCATGAAAGGAGGAATAGCAGCCGCGTTGCACGGGAGAATGTGAAAAGTGTTCGTATGTAGTAAAAACCTGAGAATCCGTCCGTTTTCGTCATTTGTTATCGAATCGACTTAAAGCCAGATCGTCACATTGGCCGCTCTTCTCTCTGAAACGGTTGTACTTATCGTCTGCAAAGCTATGTCGCCGTCTGCAAAGCTATGTCGCGTGCTGCGGTATGTGGATATACTAAAAGCACCATAGTAGAACACAGATGAAGCATCTAAGTTGATGTAATAACCAGTATGAAATACTACAATTCAAGTTTTAGGTATCGATTATTGATTTTTTACACTTCTATGGTGCCTTGGACATGAGGTAGGAACTTAAGATTTTGCATGAAAGGAGGACTAGCAGCCGCGTTGCACGGGAGAATGTGAGAAGTGTTCATATGTAGTAGAAACCTGAGAAATCCGTCCGTGTTCGTCATTTGTTATCGAATCGACTTAAAGCCAGATCGTCACATTGGCCGCTCTTCTGTCTGAAACGGTTACATTTATCGTCTGCAAAGCTATGTCACGTGCTGCGGTATTCGGAGACACTAAAAGCACCATAGTAGAACACAGGTGAAGCTTCTAAGTTGATGTAATAGCCAGTAAGATGTAGTACAATTCAAGTTTTAGTTATGGATTATTGACTTTTTACCCTTCTTTGGTGCCTGGGACACGAGCTAGGAACTTAAGATTTTGCATGAAAGGAGGACTAGCTGAAGCATTGCACGGGAGAACGTGAAAAGTGTTCATATGTAGTAAAAACCTGAGAAATCCGTCCGTGTTCGTCATTTGTTATCGAATCGACTTAAAGCCAGATCGTCACATTGGCCGCTTATCTGTCTGAAACAGTTGTACTGATCGTCTGCAAAGCTATGTCGCGTGCTGCGGTATGCGGAGACACTAAAAGCACCATAGTAGAACACAGATGAAGCTTCTAAGTTGATGTAATAACCAGTAAGAAGTAGTACAATTCAAGTTTTATGTATAGATTATTGACTTTTTACCCTTCATTGGTGCCTTGGACATGAGCTAGGAACTTAAGATTTTGCATGAAAGGAGGACTAGCCGCCGCGTTGCACGGGAGAATGTGAAAAGTGTTCATATGTAGTAAAAACCTGAGAAATCCGTCCGTTTTCGTCATTTGTTAACGAATCGACTTAAAGCCAGATCGTCATATTGGCCGCTCTTCTGTCTGAAACGGTTACATTTATCGTCTGCAAAGCTATGTCGCTTGCAGCGGTATGCGGAGACACTAAAAGCACCATAGTAGAACACAGATGAAGCTTCTAAGTTGATGTAATAGCGAGTAAGAAGTAGTACAATTCAAGTTTTAGGTATCGATTATTGACTTTTTACCCTTCTTTGGTGCTTGGACATGACCTAGGAACTTAAGATTTTGCATGAAAGGAGGAATAGCAGCCGCGTTGCACGGGAGAATGTGAAAAGTGTTCATATGTAGTAAAAACCTGAGAATCCGTCCGTTTTCGTCATTTGTTATCGAATCGACTTAAAGCCAGATCGACACATTGGCCGCTCTTCTGTCTGAAACGGTTACATTTATCGTCTGCAAAGCTATGTCGCGTGCTGCGGTATGCGGAGACACTAAAAGCACCATAGTAGAACACAGATGAAGCTTCTAAGTTGATGTAATAGCGAGTAAGAAGTAGTACAATTCAAGTTTTAGGTATCGATTATTGACTTTTTACCCTTCTTTGGTGCCTTAAACATGACCTAGGAACATAAGATTTTGCATGAAAGGAGGAATAGCAGCCGCGTTGCACGGGAGAATGTGAAAAGTGTTCGTATGTAGTAAAAACCTGAGAATCCGTCCGTTTTCGTCATTTGTTATCGAATCGACTTAAAGCCAGATCGTCACATTGGCCGCTCTTCTCTCTGAACTGTTGTACTTATCGTCTGCAAAGCTATGTCGCCGTCTGCAAAGCTATGTCGCGTGCTGCGGTATGTGGATACACTAAAAGCACCATAGTAGAACACAGATGAAGCATCTAAGTTGATGTAATAACCAGTATGAAATACTACAATTCAAGTTTTAGGTATCGATTATTGATTTTTTACACTTCTATGGTGCCTTGGACATGAGGTAGGAACTTAAGATTTTGCATGAAAGGAGGAATAGCAGCCGCGTTGCACGGGAGAATGTGAAAAGTGTTCATATGTAGTAAAAACCTGAGAATCCGTCCGTTTTCGTCATTTGTTATCGAATCGACTTAAAGCCAGATCGACACATTGGCCGCTCTTCTGTCTGAAACGGTTACATTTATCGTCTGCAAAGCTATGTCGCGTGCTGCGGTATGCGGAGACACTAAAAGCACCATAGTAGAACACAGATGAAACTTCTAAGTTGATGTAATAGCGAGTAAGAAGTAGTACAATTCAAGTTTTAGGTATCGATTATTGACTTTTTACCCTTCTTTGGTGCCTTAAACATGACCTAGGAACTTAAGATTTTGCATGAAAGGAGGAATAGCAGCCGCGTTGCACGGGAGAATGTGAAAAGTGTTCGTATGTAGTAAAAACCTGAGAATCCGTCCGTTTTCGTCATTTGTTATCGAATCGACTTAAAGCCAGATCGTCACATTGGCCGCTCTTCTCTCTGAAACGGTTGTACTTATCGTCTGCAAAGCTATGTCGCCGTCTGCAAAGCTATGTCGCGTGCTGCGGTATGTGGATACACTAAAAGCACCATAGTAGAACACAGATGAAGCATCTAAGTTGATGTAATAACCAGTATGAAATACTACAATTCAAGTTTTAGGTATCGATTATTGATTTTTTACACTTCTATGGTGCCTTGGACATGAGGTAGGAACTTAAGATTTTGCATGAAAGGAGGACTAGCAGCCGCGTTGCACGGGAGAATGTGAGAAGTGTTCATATGTAGTAGAAACCTGAGAAATCCGTCCGTGTTCGTCATTTGTTATCGAATCGACTTAAAGCCAGATCGTCACATTGGCCGCTCTTCTGTCTGAAACGGTTACATTTATCGTCTGCAAAGCTATGTCACGTGCTGCGGTATTCGGAGACACTAAAAGCACCATAGTAGAACACAGGTGAAGCTTCTAAGTTGATGTAATAGCCAGTAAGATGTAGTACAATTCATGTTTTAGTTATGGATTATTGACTTTTTACCCTTCTTTGGTGCCTGGGACACGAGCTAGGAACTTAAGATTTTGCATGAAAGGAGGACTAGCTGAAGCATTGCACGGGAGAACGTGAAAAGTGTTCATATGTAGTAAAAACCTGAGAAATCCGTCCGTGTTCGTCATTTGTTATCGAATCGACTTAAAGCCAGATCGTCACATTGGCCGCTTATCTGTCTGAAACAGTTGTACTGATCGTCTGCAAAGCTATGTCGCGTGCTGCGGTATGCGGAGACACTAAAAGCACCATAGTAGAACACAGATGAAGCTTCTAAGTTGATGTAATAACCAGTAAGAAGTAGTACAATTCAAGTTTTATGTATAGATTATTGACTTTTTACCCTTCATTGGTGCCTTGGACATGAGCTAGGAACTTAAGATTTTGCATGAAAGGAGGACTAGCCGCCGCGTTGCACGGGAGAATGTGAAAAGTGTTCATATGTAGTAAAAACCTGAGAAATCCGTCCGTTTTCGTCATTTGTTAACGAATCGACTTAAAGCCAGATCGTCATATTGGCCGCTCTTCTGTCTGAAACGGTTACATTTATCGTCTGCAAAGCTATGTCGCTTGCAGCGGTATGCGGAGACACTAAAAGCACCATAGTAGAACACAGATGAAGCTTCTAAGTTGATGTAATAGCGAGTAAGAAGTAGTACAATTCAAGTTTTAGGTATCGATTATTGACTTTTTGCCCTTCTTTGGTGCTTGGACATGACCTAGGAACTTAAGATTTTGCATGAAAGGAGGAATAGCAGCCGCGTTGCACGGGAGAATGTGAAAAGTGTTCATATGTAGTAAAAACCTGAGAATCCGTCCGTTTTCGTCATTTGTTATCGAATCGACTTAAAGCCAGATCGACACATTGGCCGCTCTTCTGTCTGAAACGGTTACATTTATCGTCTGCAAAGCTATGTCGCGTGCTGCGGTATGCGGAGACACTAAAAGCACCATAGTAGAACACAGATGAAGCTTCTAAGTTGATGTAATAGCGAGTAAGAAGTAGTACAATTCAAGTTTTAGGTATCGATTATTGACTTTTTACCCTTCTTTGGTGCCTTAAACATGACCTAGGAACTTAAGATTTTGCATGAAAGGAGGAATAGCAGCCGCGTTGCACGGGAGAATGTGAAAAGTGTTCGTATGTAGTAAAAACCTGAGAATCCGTCCGTTTTCGTCATTTGTTATCGAATCGACTTAAAGCCAGATCGTCACATTGGCCGCTCTTCTCTCTGAAACGGTTGTACTTATCGTCTGCAAAGCTATGTCGCCGTCTGCAAAGCTATGTCGCGTGCTGCGGTATGTGGATACACTAAAAGCACCATAGTAGAACACAGATGAAGCATCTAAGTTGATGTAATAACCAGTATGAAATACTACAATTCAAGTTTTAGGTATCGATTATTGATTTTTTACACTTCTATGGTGCCTTGGACATGAGGTAGGAACTTAAGATTTTGCATGAAAGGAGGACTAGCAGCCGCGTTGCACGGGAGAATGTGAGAAGTGTTCATATGTAGTAGAAACCTGAGAAATCCGTCCGTGTTCGTCATTTGTTATCGAATCGACTTAAAGCCAGATCGTCACATTGGCCGCTCTTCTGTCTGAAACGGTTACATTTATCGTCTGCAAAGCTATGTCACGTGCTGCGGTATTCGGAGACACTAAAAGCACCATAGTAGAACACAGGTGAAGCTTCTAAGTTGATGTAATAGCCAGTAAGATGTAGTACAATTCAAGTTTTAGTTATGGATTATTGACTTTTTACCCTTCTTTGGTGCCTGGGACACGAGCTAGGAACTTAAGATTTTGCATGAAAGGAGGACTAGCTGAAGCATTGCACGGGAGAACGTGAAAAGTGTTCATATGTAGTAAAAACCTGAGAAATCCGTCCGTGTTCGTCATTTGTTATCGAATCGACTTAAAGCCAGATCGTCACATTGGCCGCTTATCTGTCTGAAACAGTTGTACTGATCGTCTGCAAAGCTATGTCGCGTGCTGCGGTATGCGGAGACACTAAAAGCACCATAGTAGAACACAGATGAAGCTTCTAAGTTGATGTAATAACCAGTAAGAAGTAGTACAATTCAAGTTTTATGTATAGATTATTGACTTTTTACCCTTCATTGGTGCCTTGGACATGAGCTAGGAACTTAAGATTTTGCATGAAAGGAGGACTAGCCGCCGCGTTGCACGGGAGAATGTGAAAAGTGTTCATATGTAGTAAAAACCTGAGAAATCCGTCCGTTTTCGTCATTTGTTAACGAATCGACTTAAAGCCAGATCGTCATATTGGCCGCTCTTCTGTCTGAAACGGTTACATTTATCGTCTGCAAAGCTATGTCGCTTGCAGCGGTATGCGGAGACACTAAAAGCACCATAGTAGAACACAGATGAAGCTTCTAAGTTGATGTAATAGCGAGTAAGAAGTAGTACAATTCAAGTTTTAGGTATCGATTATTGACTTTTTGCCCTTCTTTGGTGCTTGGACATGACCTAGGAACTTAAGATTTTGCATGAAAGGAGGAATAGCAGCCGCGTTGCACGGGAGAATGTGAAAAGTGTTCATATGTAGTAAAAACCTGAGAATCCGTCCGTTTTCGTCATTTGTTATCGAATCGACTTAAAGCCAGATCGACACATTGGCCGCTCTTCTGTCTGAAACGGTTACATTTATCGTCTGCAAAGCTATGTCGCGTGCTGCGGTATGCGGAGACACTAAAAGCACCATAGTAGAACACAGATGAAGCTTCTAAGTTGATGTAATAGCGAGTAAGAAGTAGTACAATTCAAGTTTTAGGTATCGATTATTGACTTTTTACCCTTCTTTGGTGCCTTAAACATGACCTAGGAACTTAAGATTTTGCATGAAAGGAGGAATAGCAGCCGCGTTGCACGGGAGAATGTGAAAAGTGTTCGTATGTAGTAAAAACCTGAGAATCCGTCCGTTTTCGTCATTTGTTATCGAATCGACTTAAAGCCAGATCGTCACATTGGCCGCTCTTCTCTCTGAAACGGTTGTACTTATCGTCTGCAAAGCTATGTCGCCGTCTGCAAAGCTATGTCGCGTGCTGCGGTATGTGGATACACTAAAAGCACCATAGTAGAACACAGATGAAGCATCTAAGTTGATGTAATAACCAGTATGAAATACTACAATTCAAGTTTTAGGTATCGATTATTGATTTTTTACACTTCTATGGTGCCTTGGACATGAGGTAGGAACTTAAGATTTTGCATGAAAGGAGGACTAGCAGCCGCGTTGCACGGGAGAATGTGAGAAGTGTTCATATGTAGTAGAAACCTGAGAAATCCGTCCGTGTTCGTCATTTGTTATCGAATCGACTTAAAGCCAGATCGTCACATTGGCCGCTCTTCTGTCTGAAACGGTTACATTTATCGTCTGCAAAGCTATGTCACGTGCTGCGGTATTCGGAGACACTAAAAGCACCATAGTAGAACACAGGTGAAGCTTCTAAGTTGATGTAATAGCCAGTAAGATGTAGTACAATTCAAGTTTTAGTTATGGATTATTGACTTTTTACCCTTCTTTGGTGCCTGGGACACGAGCTAGGAACTTAAGATTTTGCATGAAAGGAGGACTAGCTGAAGCATTGCACGGGAGAACGTGAAAAGTGTTCATATGTAGTAAAAACCTGAGAAATCCGTCCGTGTTCGTCATTTGTTATCGAATCGACTTAAAGCCAGATCGTCACATTGGCCGCTTATCTGTCTGAAACAGTTGTACTGATCGTCTGCAAAGCTATGTCGCGTGCTGCGGTATGCGGAGACACTAAAAGCACCATAGTAGAACACAGATGAAGCTTCTAAGTTGATGTAATAACCAGTAAGAAGTAGTACAATTCAAGTTTTATGTATAGATTATTGACTTTTTACCCTTCATTGGTGCCTTGGACATGAGCTAGGAACTTAAGATTTTGCATGAAAGGAGGACTAGCCGCCGCGTTGCACGGGAGAATGTGAAAAGTGTTCATATGTAGTAAAAACCTGAGAAATCCGTCCGTTTTCGTCATTTGTTAACGAATCGACTTAAAGCCAGATCGTCATATTGGCCGCTCTTCTGTCTGAAACGGTTACATTTATCGTCTGCAAAGCTATGTCGCTTGCAGCGGTATGCGGAGACACTAAAAGCACCATAGTAGAACACAGATGAAGCTTCTAAGTTGATGTAATAGCGAGTAAGAAGTAGTACAATTCAAGTTTTAGGTATCGATTATTGACTTTTTACCCTTCTTTGGTGCTTGGACATGACCTAGGAACTTAAGATTTTGCATGAAAGGAGGAATAGCAGCCGCGTTGCACGGGAGAATGTGAAAAGTGTTCATATGTAGTAAAAACCTGAGAATCCGTCCGTTTTCGTCATTTGTTATCGAATCGACTTAAAGCCAGATCGACACATTGGCCGCTCTTCTGTCTGAAACGGTTACATTTATCGTCTGCAAAGCTATGTCGCGTGCTGCGGTATGCGGAGACACTAAAAGCACCATAGTAGAACACAGATGAAGCTTCTAAGTTGATGTAATAGCGAGTAAGAAGTAGTACAATTCAAGTTTTAGGTATCGATTATTGACTTTTTACCCTTCTTTGGTGCCTTAAACATGACCTAGAAACTTAAGATTTTGCATGAAAGGAGGAATAGCAGCCGCGTTGCACGGGAGAATGTGAAAAGTGTTCGTATGTAGTAAAAACCTGAGAATCCGTCCGTTTTCGTCATTTGTTATCGAATCGACTTAAAGCCAGATCGTCACATTGGCCGCTCTTCTCTCTGAACTGTTGTACTTATCGTCTGCAAAGCTATGTCGCCGTCTGCAAAGCTATGTCGCGTGCTGCGGTATGTGGATACACTAAAAGCACCATAGTAGAACACAGATGAAGCATCTAAGTTGATGTAATAACCAGTATGAAATACTACAATTCAAGTTTTAGGTATCGATTATTGATTTTTTACACTTCTATGGTGCCTTGGACATGAGGTAGGAACTTAAGATTTTGCATGAAAGGAGGACTAGCAGCCGCGTTGCACGGGAGAATGTGAGAAGTGTTCATATGTAGTAGAAACCTGAGAAATCCGTCCGTGTTCGTCATTTGTTATCGAATCGACTTAAAGCCAGATCGTCACATTGGCCGCTCTTCTGTCTGAAACGGTTACATTTATCGTCTGCAAAGCTATGTCACGTGCTGCGGTATTCGGAGACACTAAAAGCACCATAGTAGAACACAGGTGAAGCTTCTAAGTTGATGTAATAGCCAGTAAGATGTAGTACAATTCAAGTTTTAGTTATGGATTATTGACTTTTTACCCTTCTTTGGTGCCTGGGACACGAGCTAGGAACTTAAGATTTTGCATGAAAGGAGGACTAGCTGAAGCATTGCACGGGAGAACGTGAAAAGTGTTCATATGTAGTAAAAACCTGAGAAATCCGTCCGTGTTCGTCATTTGTTATCGAATCGACTTAAAGCCAGATCGTCACATTGGCCGCTTATCTGTCTGAAACAGTTGTACTGATCGTCTGCAAAGCTATGTCGCGTGCTGCGGTATGCGGAGACACTAAAAGCACCATAGTAGAACACAGATGAAGCTTCTAAGTTGATGTAATAACCAGTAAGAAGTAGTACAATTCAAGTTTTATGTATAGATTATTGACTTTTTACCCTTCATTGGTGCCTTGGACATGAGCTAGGAACTTAAGATTTTGCATGAAAGGAGGACTAGCCGCCGCGTTGCACGGGAGAATGTGAAAAGTGTTCATATGTAGTAAAAACCTGAGAATCCGTCCGTTTTCGTCATTTGTTATCGAATCGACTTAAAGCCAGATCGACACATTGGCCGCTCTTCTGTCTGAAACGGTTACATTTATCGTCTGCAAAGCTATGTCGCGTGCTGCGGTATGCGGAGACACTAAAAGCACCATAGTAGAACACAGATGAAGCTTCTAAGTTGATGTAATAGCGAGTAAGAAGTAGTACAATTCAAGTTTTAGGTATCGATTATTGACTTTTTACCCTTCTTTGGTGCCTTAAACATGACCTAGGAACTTAAGATTTTGCATGAAAGGAGGAATAGCAGCCGCGTTGCACGGGAGAATGTGAAAAGTGTTCGTATGTAGTAAAAACCTGAGAATCCGTCCGTTTTCGTCATTTGTTATCGAATCGACTTAAAGCCAGATCGTCACATTGGCCGCTCTTCTCTCTGAAACGGTTGTACTTATCGTCTGCAAAGCTATGTCGCCGTCTGCAAAGCTATGTCGCGTGCTGCGGTATGTGGATACACTAAAAGCACCATAGTAGAACACAGATGAAGCATCTAAGTTGATGTAATAACCAGTATGAAATACTACAATTCAAGTTTTAGGTATCGATTATTGATTTTTTACACTTCTATGGTGCCTTGGACATGAGGTAGGAACTTAAGATTTTGCATGAAAGGAGGACTAGCAGCCGCGTTGCACGGGAGAATGTGAGAAGTGTTCATATGTAGTAGAAACCTGAGAAATCCGTCCGTGTTCGTCATTTGTTATCGAATCGACTTAAAGCCAGATCGTCACATTGGCCGCTCTTCTGTCTGAAACGGTTACATTTATCGTCTGCAAAGCTATGTCACGTGCTGCGGTATTCGGAGACACTAAAAGCACCATAGTAGAACACAGGTGAAGCTTCTAAGTTGATGTAATAGCCAGTAAGATGTAGTACAATTCAAGTTTTAGTTATGGATTATTGACTTTTTACCCTTCTTTGGTGCCTGGGACACGAGCTAGGAACTTAAGATTTTGCATGAAAGGAGGACTAGCCGCCGCGTTGCACGGGAGAATGTGAAAAGTGTTCATATGTAGTAAAAACCTGAGAAATCCGTCCGTTTTCGTCATTTGTTAACGAATCGACTTAAAGCCAGATCGTCATATTGGCCGCTCTTCTGTCTGAAACGGTTACATTTATCGTCTGCAAAGCTATGTCGCTTGCAGCGGTATGCGGAGACACTAAAAGCACCATAGTAGAACACAGATGAAGCTTCTAAGTTGATGTAATAGCGAGTAAGAAGTAGTACAATTCAAGTTTTAGGTATCGATTATTGACTTTTTACCCTTCTTTGGTGCTTGGACATGACCTAGGAACTTAAGATTTTGCATGAAAGGAGGAATAGCAGCCGCGTTGCACTGGAGAATGTGAAAAGTGCTCATATGTAGTAAAAACCTGAGAATCCGTCCGTTTTCGTCATTTGTTATCGAATCGACTTAAAGCCAGATCGACACATTGGCCGCTCTTCTGTCTGAAACGGTTACATTTATCGTCTGCAAAGCTATGTCGCGTGCTGCGGTATGCGGAGACACTAAAAGCACCATAGTAGAACACAGATGAAGCTTCTAAGTTGATGTAATAGCGAGTAAGAAGTAGTACAATTCAAGTTTTAGGTATCGATTATTGACTTTTTACCCTTCTTTGGTGCCTTAAACATGACCTAGAAACTTAAGATTTTGCATGAAAGGAGGAATAGCAGCCGCGTTGCACGGGAGAATGTGAAAAGTGTTCGTATGTAGTAAAAACCTGAGAATCCGTCCGTTTTCGTCATTTGTTATCGAATCGACTTAAAGCCAGATCGTCACATTGGCCGCTCTTCTCTCTGAACTGTTGTACTTATCGTCTGCAAAGCTATGTCGCCGTCTGCAAAGCTATGTCGCGTGCTGCGGTATGTGGATACACTAAAAGCACCATAGTAGAACACAGATGAAGCATCTAAGTTGATGTAATAACCAGTATGAAATACTACAATTCAAGTTTTAGGTATCGATTATTGATTTTTTACACTTCTATGGTGCCTTGGACATGAGGTAGGAACTTAAGATTTTGCATGAAAGGAGGACTAGCAGCCGCGTTGCACGGGAGAATGTGAGAAGTGTTCATATGTAGTAGAAACCTGAGAAATCCGTCCGTGTTCGTCATTTGTTATCGAATCGACTTAAAGCCAGATCGTCATATTGGCCGCTCTTCTGTCTGAAACGGTTACATTTATCGTCTGCAAAGCTATGTCGCTTGCAGCGGTATGCGGAGACACTAAAAGCACCATAGTAGAACACAGATGAAGCTTCTAAGTTGATGTAATAGCGAGTAAGAAGTAGTACAATTCAAGTTTTAGGTATCGATTATTGACTTTTTACCCTTCTTTGGTGCTTGGACATGACCTAGGAACTTAAGATTTTGCATGAAAGGAGGAATAGCAGCCGCGTTGCACGGGAGAATGTGAAAAGTGTTCATATGTAGTAAAAACCTGAGAATCCGTCCGTTTTCGTCATTTGTTATCGAATCGACTTAAAGCCAGATCGACACATTGGCCGCTCTTCTGTCTGAAACGGTTACATTTATCGTCTGCAAAGCTATGTCGCGTGCTGCGGTATGCGGAGACACTAAAAGCACCATAGTAGAACACAGATGAAGCTTCTAAGTTGATGTAATAGCGAGTAAGAAGTAGTACAATTCAAGTTTTAGGTATCGATTATTGACTTTTTACCCTTCTTTGGTGCCTTAAACATGACCTAGAAACTTAAGATTTTGCATGAAAGGAGGAATAGCAGCCGCGTTGCACGGGAGAATGTGAAAAGTGTTCGTATGTAGTAAAAACCTGAGAATCCGTCCGTTTTCGTCATTTGTTATCGAATCGACTTAAAGCCAGATCGTCACATTGGCCGCTCTTCTCTCTGAACTGTTGTACTTATCGTCTGCAAAGCTATGTCGCCGTCTGCAAAGCTATGTCGCGTGCTGCGGTATGTGGATACACTAAAAGCACCATAGTAGAACACAGATGAAGCATCTAAGTTGATGTAATAACCAGTATGAAATACTACAATTCAAGTTTTAGGTATCGATTATTGATTTTTTACACTTCTATGGTGCCTTGGACATGAGGTAGGAACTTAAGATTTTGCATGAAAGGAGGACTAGCAGCCGCGTTGCACGGGAGAATGTGAGAAGTGTTCATATGTAGTAGAAACCTGAGAAATCCGTCCGTGTTCGTCATTTGTTATCGAATCGACTTAAAGCCAGATCGTCACATTGGCCGCTCTTCTGTCTGAAACGGTTACATTTATCGTCTGCAAAGCTATGTCACGTGCTGCGGTATTCGGAGACACTAAAAGCACCATAGTAGAACACAGGTGAAGCTTCTAAGTTGATGTAATAGCCAGTAAGATGTAGTACAATTCAAGTTTTAGTTATGGATTATTGACTTTTTACCCTTCTTTGGTGCCTGGGACACGAGCTAGGAACTTAAGATTTTGCATGAAAGGAGGACTAGCTGAAGCATTGCACGGGAGAACGTGAAAAGTGTTCATATGTAGTAAAAACCTGAGAAATCCGTCCGTGTTCGTCATTTGTTATCGAATCGACTTAAAGCCAGATCGTCACATTGGCCGCTTATCTGTCTGAAACAGTTGTACTGATCGTCTGCAAAGCTATGTCGCGTGCTGCGGTATGCGGAGACACTAAAAGCACCATAGTAGAACACAGATGAAGCTTCTAAGTTGATGTAATAACCAGTAAGAAGTAGTACAATTCAAGTTTTATGTATAGATTATTGACTTTTTACCCTTCATTGGTGCCTTGGACATGAGCTAGGAACTTAAGATTTTGCATGAAAGGAGGACTAGCCGCCGCGTTGCACGGGAGAATGTGAAAAGTGTTCATATGTAGTAAAAACCTGAGAATCCGTCCGTTTTCGTCATTTGTTATCGAATCGACTTAAAGCCAGATCGACACATTGGCCGCTCTTCTGTCTGAAACGGTTACATTTATCGTCTGCAAAGCTATGTCGCGTGCTGCGGTATGCGGAGACACTAAAAGCACCATAGTAGAACACAGATGAAGCTTCTAAGTTGATGTAATAGCGAGTAAGAAGTAGTACAATTCAAGTTTTAGGTATCGATTATTGACTTTTTACCCTTCTTTGGTGCCTTAAACATGACCTAGGAACTTAAGATTTTGCATGAAAGGAGGAATAGCAGCCGCGTTGCACGGGAGAATGTGAAAAGTGTTCGTATGTAGTAAAAACCTGAGAATCCGTCCGTTTTCGTCATTTGTTATCGAATCGACTTAAAGCCAGATCGTCACATTGGCCGCTCTTCTCTCTGAAACGGTTGTACTTATCGTCTGCAAAGCTATGTCGCCGTCTGCAAAGCTATGTCGCGTGCTGCGGTATGTGGATACACTAAAAGCACCATAGTAGAACACAGATGAAGCATCTAAGTTGATGTAATAACCAGTATGAAATACTACAATTCAAGTTTTAGGTATCGATTATTGATTTTTTACACTTCTATGGTGCCTTGGACATGAGGTAGGAACTTAAGATTTTGCATGAAAGGAGGACTAGCAGCCGCGTTGCACGGGAGAATGTGAGAAGTGTTCATATGTAGTAGAAACCTGAGAAATCCGTCCGTGTTCGTCATTTGTTATCGAATCGACTTAAAGCCAGATCGTCACATTGGCCGCTCTTCTGTCCGAAACGGTTACATTTATCGTCTGCAAAGCTATGTCACGTGCTGCGGTATTCGGAGACACTAAAAGCACCATAGTAGAACACAGGTGAAGCTTCTAAGTTGATGTAATAGCCAGTAAGATGTAGTACAATTCAAGTTTTAGTTATGGATTATTGACTTTTTACCCTTCTTTGGTGCCTGGGACACGAGCTAGGAACTTAAGATTTTGCATGAAAGGAGGACTAGCCGCCGCGTTGCACGGGAGAATGTGAAAAGTGTTCATATGTAGTAAAAACCTGAGAAATCCGTCCGTTTTCGTCATTTGTTAACGAATCGACTTAAAGCCAGATCGTCATATTGGCCGCTCTTCTGTCTGAAACGGTTACATTTATCGTCTGCAAAGCTATGTCGCTTGCAGCGGTATGCGGAGACACTAAAAGCACCATAGTAGAACACAGATGAAGCTTCTAAGTTGATGTAATAGCGAGTAAGAAGTAGTACAATTCAAGTTTTAGGTATCGATTATTGACTTTTTACCCTTCTTTGGTGCTTGGACATGACCTAGGAACTTAAGATTTTGCATGAAAGGAGGAATAGCAGCCGCGTTGCACTGGAGAATGTGAAAAGTGCTCATATGTAGTAAAAACCTGAGAATCCGTCCGTTTTCGTCATTTGTTATCGAATCGACTTAAAGCCAGATCGACACATTGGCCGCTCTTCTGTCTGAAACGGTTACATTTATCGTCTGCAAAGCTATGTCGCGTGCTGCGGTATGCGGAGACACTAAAAGCACCATAGTAGAACACAGATGAAGCTTCTAAGTTGATGTAATAGCGAGTAAGAAGTAGTACAATTCAAGTTTTAGGTATCGATTATTGACTTTTTACCCTTCTTTGGTGCCTTAAACATGACCTAGAAACTTAAGATTTTGCATGAAAGGAGGAATAGCAGCCGCGTTGCACGGGAGAATGTGAAAAGTGTTCGTATGTAGTAAAAACCTGAGAATCCGTCCGTTTTCGTCATTTGTTATCGAATCGACTTAAAGCCAGATCGTCACATTGGCCGCTCTTCTCTCTGAACTGTTGTACTTATCGTCTGCAAAGCTATGTCGCCGTCTGCAAAGCTATGTCGCGTGCTGCGGTATGTGGATACACTAAAAGCACCATAGTAGAACACAGATGAAGCATCTAAGTTGATGTAATAACCAGTATGAAATACTACAATTCAAGTTTTAGGTATCGATTATTGATTTTTTACACTTCTATGGTGCCTTGGACATGAGGTAGGAACTTAAGATTTTGCATGAAAGGAGGACTAGCAGCCGCGTTGCACGGGAGAATGTGAGAAGTGTTCATATGTAGTAGAAACCTGAGAAATCCGTCCGTGTTCGTCATTTGTTATCGAATCGACTTAAAGCCAGATCGTCACATTGGCCGCTCTTCTGTCTGAAACGGTTACATTTATCGTCTGCAAAGCTATGTCACGTGCTGCGGTATTCGGAGACACTAAAAGCACCATAGTAGAACACAGGTGAAGCTTCTAAGTTGATGTAATAGCCAGTAAGATGTAGTACAATTCAAGTTTTAGTTATGGATTATTGACTTTTTACCCTTCTTTGGTGCCTGGGACACGAGCTAGGAACTTAAGATTTTCCATGAAAGGAGGACTAGCTGAAGCATTGCACGGGAGAACGTGAAAAGTGTTCATATGTAGTAAAAACCTGAGAAATCCGTCCGTGTTCGTCATTTGTTATCGAATCGACTTAAAGCCAGATCGTCACATTGGCCGCTTATCTGTCTGAAACAGTTGTACTGATCGTCTGCAAAGCTATGTCGCGTGCTGCGGTATGCGGAGACACTAAAAGCACCATAGTAGAACACAGATGAAGCTTCTAAGTTGATGTAATAACCAGTAAGAAGTAGTACAATTCAAGTTTTATGTATAGATTATTGACTTTTTACCCTTCATTGGTGCCTTGGACATGAGCTAGGAACTTAAGATTTTGCATGAAAGGAGGACTAGCCGCCGCGTTGCACGGGAGAATGTGAAAAGTGTTCATATGTAGTAAAAACCTGAGAAATCCGTCTGTTTTCGTCATTTGTTAACGAATCGACTTAAAGCCAGATCGTCATATTGGCCGCTCTTCTGTCTGAAACGGTTACATTTATCGTCTGCAAAGCTATGTCGCTTGCAGCGGTATGCGGAGACACTAAAAGCACCATAGTAGAACACAGATGAAGCTTCTAAGTTGATGTAATAGCGAGTAAGAAGTAGTACAATTCAAGTTTTAGGTATCGATTATTGACTTTTTACCCTTCTTTGGTGCTTGGACATGACCTAGGAACTTAAGATTTTGCATGAAAGGAGGAATAGCAGCCGCGTTGCACGGGAGAATGTGAAAAGTGTTCATATGTAGTAAAAACCTGAGAATCCGTCCGTTTTCGTCATTTGTTATCGAATCGACTTAAAGCCAGATCGTCACATTGGCCGCTCTTCTCTCTGAAACGGTTACATTTATCGTCTGCAAAACTATGTCGCGTGCTGCGGTATGCGGAGACACTAAAAGCACCATAGTAGAACACAGATGCAGCTACTAAGTTAATGTAATAGCCAGTAAGAAGTAGTATAGTTCAAGTTTTAGGTATCGATTTTTGACTTTTTACCATTCTTTGGTGCCTTGGACATGAGCTAGGAACTTAAGATTTTGCATGAAAGGAGGACTAGCAGCCCCGTTGCACGGGAGAATGTGAAAAGTGTTCATATGTAGTAAAAACCTTAGAAATCCGTCCGTTTTCGTCATTTGTTAACGAATCGACTTAAAGCCAGATCGTCATATTGGCCGCTCTTCTGTCTGAAACGGTTACATTTATCGTCTGCAAAGCTATGTCGCTTGCTGCGGTATGCGGAGACACTAAAAGCACCATAGTAGAACACAGATGAAGCTTCTAAGTTGATGTAATAGCCAGTAAGAAGTAGTACAATTCAAGTTTTAGGTATCGATTATTGACTTTTTACCCTTCTTTGGTGCCTTGGACATGACCTAGGAACTTAAGATTTTGCATGAAAGGAGGAATAGCAGCCGCGTTGCACGGGAGAATGTGAAAAGTGTTCATATGTAGTAAAAACCTGAGAATCCGTCCGTTTTCGTCATTTGTTATCGAATCGACTTAAAGCCAGATCGTCACATTGGCCGCTCTTCTCTCTGAAACGGTTGTACTTATCGTCTGCAAAGCTATGTCGCGTGCTGCGGTATGTGGATACAGTAAAAGCACCATAGTAGAACACAGATGAAGCATCTAAGTTGATGTAATAACCAGTATTAAATACTACAATTCAAGTTTTAGGTATCGATTATTGATTTTTTACACTTCTTTGGTGCCTTGGACATGAGCTAGGAACTTAAGATTTTGCATGAAAGGAGGACTAGCAGCCGCGTTGCACGGGAGAATGTGAGAAGTGTTCATATGTAGTAGAAACCTGAGAAATCCGTCCGTGTTCGTCATTTGTTATCGAATCGACTTAAAGCCAGATCGTCACATTGGCCGCTCTTCTGTCTGAAACGGTTACATTTATCGTCTGCAAAGCTATGTCACGTGCTGCGGTATGCGGAGACACTAAAAGCACCATAGTAGAACACAGATGAAGCTTCTAAGTTGATGTAATAGCCAGTAAGATGTAGTACAATTCAAGTTTTAGTTATGGATTATTGACTTTTTACCCTTCTTTGGTGCCTGGGACACGAGCTAGGAACTTAAGATTTTGCATGAAAGGAGGACTAGCTGAAGCATTGCACGGGAGAATGTGAAAAGTGTTCATATGTAGTAAAAACCTGAGAAATCCGTCCGTGTTCGTCATTTGTTATCGAATCGACTTAAAGCCAGATCGTCACATTGGCCGCTTATCTGTCTGAAACAGTTGTACTGATCGTCTGCAAAGCTATGTCGCGTGCTGCGGTATGCGGAGACACTAAAAGCACCATAGTAGAACACAGATGAAGCTTCTAAGTTGATGTAATAACCAGTAAGAAGTAGTACAATTCAAGTTTTATGTGTAGATTATTGACTTTTTACCCTTCTTTGGTGCCTTGGACATGAGCTAGGAACTTAAGATTTTGCATGAAAGGAGGACTAGCCGCCGCGTTGCACGGGAGAATGTGAAAAGTGTTCATATGTAGTACAAACCTGAGAAATCCGTCCGTTTTCGTCATTTGTTAACGAATCGACTTAAAGCCAGATCGTCATATTGGCCGCTCTTCTGTCTGAAACGGTTACATTTATCGTCTGCAAAGCTATGTCGCTTGCAGCGGTAAGCGGAGACACTAAAAGCACCATAGTAGAACACAGATGAAGCTTCTAAGTTGATGTAATAACCAGTATGAAATACTACAATTCAAGTTTTAGGTATCGATTATTGATTTTTTACACTTCTTTGGTGCCTTGGACATGAGGTAGGAACTTAAGATTTTGCATGAAAGGAGGACTAGCAGCCGCGTTGCACGGGAGAATGTGAGACGTGTTCATATGTAGTAAAAACCTGAGAAATCCGTCCGTTTTCGTCATTTGTTATCGAATCGACTTAAAGCCAGATCGTCACATTGGCCGCTCTTCTCTCTGAAACGGTTGTACTTATCGTCTGCAAAGCTATGTCGCGTGCTGCGGTATGTGGATACAGTAAAAGCACCATAGTAGAACACAGATGAAGCATCTAAGTTGATGTAATAACCAGTATTAAATACTACAATTCAAGTTTTAGGTATCGATTATTGATTTTTTACACTTCTTTGGTGCCTTGGACATGAGCTAGGAACTTAAGATTTTGCATGAAAGGAGGACTAGCAGCCGCGTTGCACGGGAGAATGAGAAAAGTGTTCATATGTAGTAAAAACCTTAGAAATCCGTCCGTTTTCGTCATTTGTTATCGAATCGACTTAAAGCCAGATCGTCACATTGGCCGCTCTTCTCTCTGAAACGGTTGTACTTATCGTCTGCAAAGCTATGTCGCGTGCTGCGGTATGCGGAGACTCTAAAAGCACCATAGTAGAACACAGATGAATCTTCAAAGTTGATGTAATAGCCAGTAAGAAGTAGTACAAATCAAGTTTTAGATATGGATAATTGACTTTTTCCCGTCTTTGGTGCCTTGGACGTGAGCAAGGAACTTAAGATTTTGCATGAAAGGAGGACTAGCAGCCACGTTGCACGGGAGAATGTGAAAAGTGGTTACATGTAGTAAAAACCAGAGAAATCCGTCCGTTTTCGTCATTTGTTATCGAATCGACTTAAAGCCAGATCGTCACATTGGCCGCTCTTCTGTCTGAAACGGTTACATTTATCGTCTGCAAAGCTATGTCGCGTGCTGCGGTATGCGGAGACACTAAAAGCACCATAGTAGAACACAGATGAAGCTTCTAAGTTGATGTAATAGCCAGTAAGAAGTAGTACAATTCAAGTTTTAGTTATGGATTATTGACTTTTTACCCTTCTTTGGTGCCTTGGACATGAGCTAGGAACTTAAGATTTTGCATGAAAGGAGGACTAGCATCCGCATTGCACGGGAGAATGTGAAAAGTGTTTCGTATGTAGTAAAAACCTGAGAATCCGTCCGTTTTCGTCATTTGTTATCGAATCGACTTAAAGCCAGATCGTCACATTGGCCGCTCTTCTCTCTGAAACGGTTGTACTTATCGTCTGCAAAGCTATGTCGCGTGCTGCAGTATGTGGATACACTAAAAGCACCACAGTAGAACACAGATGAAGTCTCTAAGTTGATGTAATAGCCAGTAAGAAGTAGTACAATTCACGTTTTGGTTATGGATTATTGACTTTTTACCCTTCTTTTGTGCCTTGGACATGAGGTAGGAACTTAAGATTTTGCATGAAAGGAGGACTAGCAGCCGCGTTGCACGGGAGAATATGAAAAGTGTTCATATGTAGAAAAAACCTTAGAAATCCGTCCGTTTTCGTCATTTGTTATCGAATCGACTTAAAGCCAGATCGTCACATTGGCCGCTCTTCTCTCTGAAACGGTTGTACTTATCGTCTGCCAAGCTATGTCGCGTGCTGCGGAATGCGGCGACTCTAAAAGCACCATAGTAGAACACAGATGAAGCTTCTAAGTTAATGTAATAGCCAGTAAGAAGTAGTACAAATCAAGTTTTAGATATGGATTATTGACTTTTTCTCGTCTTTGGTGCCTTGGACGTGAGCAAGGAACTTAAGATTTTGCATGAAAGGAGGACTAGCAGCCACGTGGCACGGGAGAATGTGAAAAGTGGTCATATGTAGTAAAAACCTGAGAAATCCGTCCGTTTTCGTCATTTGTTATCGAATCGACTTAAAGCCAGATCGTCACATTGGCCGCTCTTCTCTCTGAAACGGTTACATTTATCGTCTGCAAAGCTATGTCGCGTGCTGCGGTATGCGGAGACACTAAAAGCACCATAGTAGAACACAGATGCAGCTACTAAGTTAATGTAATAGCCAGTAAGAAGTAGTACAGTTCAAGTTTTAGGTATCGATTTTTGACTTTTTACCATTCTTTGGTGCCTTGGACATGAGCTAGGAACTTAAGATTTTGCATGAAAGGAGGACTAGCAGCCGCGTTGCACGGGAGAATGTGAAAAGTGTTCATATGTAGTAAAAACCTTAGAAATACGTCCGTTTTCGTCATTTGTTATCGAATCGACTTAAAGCCAGATCGTCATATTGGCCGCTCTTCTGTCTGAAACGGTTACATTTATCGTCTGCAAAGCTATGTCGCGTGCTGCGGTATGCGGAGACACTAAAAGCACCATAGTAGAACACAGATGAAGCTTCTAAGTTGATGTAATAGCGAGTAAGAAGTAGTACAATTCAAGTTTTAGGTATCGATTATTGACTTTTTACCCTTCTTTGGTGCCTTGGACATGAGCTAGGAACTTAAGAATTTGCATGAAAGGAGGAACAGCAGCCGCGTTGCACGGGAGAAAGTGAAAAGTGTTCATATGTAGTAAAAACCTGAGAATCCGTCCGTTTTCGTCATTTGTTATCGAATCGACTTAAAGCCAGATCGTCACATTGGCCGCTCTTCTCTCTGAAACGGTTGTACTTATCGTCTGCAAAGATATGTCGCGTGCTGCGGTATGTGGAATCAGTAAAAGCACCATAGTAGAACTCAGATGAAGCATCTAAGTTAATGTAATAACCAGTATTAAATACTACAATTCAAGTTTTAGGTATCGATTATTGATTTTTTACACTTCTTTGGTGCCTTGGACATGAGCTAGGAACTTAAGATTTTGCATGAAAGGAGGACTAGCAGCCGCGTTGCACGGGAGAATGAGAAAAGTGTTCATATGTAGTAAAAACCTTAGAAATCCGTCCGTTTTCGTCATTTGTTATCGAATCGACTTAAAGCCAGATCGTCACATTGGCCGCTCTTCTCTCTGAAACGGTTGTACTTATCGTCTGCAAAGCTATGTCGCGTGCTGCGGTATGCGGAGACTCTAAAAGCACCATAGTAGAACACAGATGAATCTTCTAAGTTGATGTAATAGCCAGTAAGAAGTAGTACAAATCAAGTTTTAGATATGGATAATTGACTTTTTCCCGTCTTTGGTGCCTTGGACGTGAGCAAGGAACTTAAGATTTTGCATGAAAGGAGGACTAGCAGCCACGTTGCACGGGAGAATGTGAAAAGTGGTTACATGTAGTAAAAACCAGAGAAATCCGTCCGTTTTCGTCATTTGTTATCGAATCGACTTAAAGCCAGATCGTCACATTGGCCGCTCTTCTGTCTGAAACGGTTACATTTATCGTCTGCAAAGCTATGTCGCGTGCTGCGGTATGCGGAGACACTAAAAGCACCATAGTAGAACACAGATGAAGCTTCTAAGTTGATGTAATAGCCAGTAAGAAGTAGTACAATTCAAGTTTTAGTTATGGATTATTGACTTTTTACCCTTCTTTGGTGCCTTGGACATGAGCTAGGAACTTAAGATTTTGCATGAAAGGAGGACTAGCATCCGCATTGCACGGGAGAATGTGAAAAGTGTTTCGTATGTAGTAAAAACCTGAGAATCCGTCCGTTTTCGTCATTTGTTATCGAATCGACTTAAAGCCAGATCGTCACATTGGCCGCTCTTCTCTCTGAAACGGTTGTACTTATCGTCTGCAAAGCTATGTCGCGTGCTGCAGTATGTGGATACACTAAAAGCACCACAGTAGAACACAGATGAAGTCTCTAAGTTGATGTAATAGCCAGTAAGAAGTAGTACAATTCACGTTTTGGTTATGGATTATTGACTTTTTACCCTTCTTTTGTGCCTTGGACATGAGGTAGGAACTTAAGATTTTGCATGAAAGGAGGACTAGCAGCCGCGTTGCACGGGAGAATATGAAAAGTGTTCATATGTAGAAAAAACCTTAGAAATCCGTCCGTTTTCGTCATTTGTTATCGAATCGACTTAAAGCCAGATCGTCACATTGGCCGCTCTTCTCTCTGAAACGGTTGTACTTATCGTCTGCCAAGCTATGTCGCGTGCTGCGGAATGCGGCGACTCTAAAAGCACCATAGTAGAACACAGATGAAGCTTCTAAGTTAATGTAATAGCCAGTAAGAAGTAGTACAAATCAAGTTTTAGATATGGATTATTGACTTTTTCTCGTCTTTGGTGCCTTGGACGTGAGCAAGGAACTTAAAATTTTGCATGAAAGGAGGACTAGCAGCCACGTGGCACGGGAGAATGTGAAAAGTGGTCATATGTAGTAAAAACCTGAGAAATCCGTCCGTTTTCGTCATTTGTTATCGAATCGACTTAAAGCCAGATCGTCACATTGGCCGCTCTTCTCTCTGAAACGGTTACATTTATCGTCTGCAAAGCTATGTCGCGTGCTGCGGTATGCGGAGACACTAAAAGCACCATAGTAGAACACAGATGCAGCTACTAAGTTAATGTAATAGCCAGTAAGAAGTAGTACAGTTCAAGTTTTAGGTATCGATTTTTGACTTTTTACCATTCTTTGGTGCCTTGGACATGAGCTAGGAACTTAAGATTTTGCATGAAAGGAGGACTAGCAGCCGCGTTGCACGGGAGAATGTGAAAAGTGTTCATATGTAGTAAAAACCTTAGAAATCCGTCCGTTTTCGTCATTTGTTATCGAATCGACTTAAAGCCAGATCGTCATATTGGCCGCTCTTCTGTCTGAAACGGTTACATTTATCGTCTGCAAAGCTATGTCGCGTGCTGCGGTATGCGGAGACACTAAAAGCACCATAGTAGAACACAGATGAAGCTTCTAAGTTGATGTAATAGCGAGTAAGAAGTAGTACAATTCAAGTTTTAGGTATCGATTATTGACTTTTTACCCTTCTTTGGTGCCTTGGACATGAGCTGGGAACTTAAGAATTTGCATGAAAGGAGGAACAGCAGCCGCGTTGCACGGGAGAAAGTGAAAAGTGTTCATATGTAGTAAAAACCTGAGAATCCGTCCGTTTTCGTCATTTGTTATCGAATCGACTTAAAGCCAGATCGTCACATTGGCCGCTCTTCTCTCTGAAACGGTTGTACTTATCGTCTGCAAAGATATGTCGCGTGCTGCGGTATGTGGAATCAGTAAAAGCACCATAGTAGAACTCAGATGAAGCATCTAAGTTGATGTAATAACCAGTATTAAATACTACAATTCAAGTTTTAGGTATCGATTATTGATTTTTTACACTTCTTTGGTGCCTTGGACATGAGCTAGGAACTTAAGATTTTGCATGAAAGGAGGACTAGCAGCCGCGTTGCACGGGAGAATGAGAAAAGTGTTCATATGTAGTAAAAACCTGAGAAATCCGTCCGTTTTCGTCATTTGTTATCGAATCGACTTAAAGCCAGATCGTCACATTGGCCGTTCTTCTCTCTGAAACGGTTGTACTTATCGTCTGCAAAGCTATGTCGGGTGCTGCGGTATGCGGAGACACTAAAAGCACCACAGTAGAACACAGATGAAGCCTCTAAGTTGATGTAATAGCCAGTAAGAAGTAGTACAATTCACGTTTTGGTTATGGATTATTGACTTTTTACCCTTCTCTTGTGCCTTGGACATGAGCTAAGAACTTAAGATTTTGCATGAAAGGAGGACTAGCAGAAGCATTGCACGGGAGAATGTGAAAAGTGTTCATATGTAGTAAAAACCTGAGAAATCCGTCCGTGTTCGTCATTTGTTATCGAATCGACTTAAAGCCAGATCGTCACATTGGTCGCTTATCTCTCTGAAACAGTTGTACTGATCGTCTGCAAAGCTATGTCGCGTGCTGCGGTATGCGGAGACACTAAAAGTACCATAGTAGAACACAGATGAAGCTTCTAAGTTGATGTAATAACCAGTAAGAAGTAGTACAATTCAGGTTTTATGTATAGATTATTGACTTTTTACCCTCCTTTGGTGCCTTGGACATGAGGTAGGAACTTAAGATTTTGCATGAAAGGAGGACTAGCAGCCGCGTTGCACGGGAGAATGTGAAAAGTGTTCATATGTAGAAAAAACCTTAGAAATCCGTCCGTTTTCGTCATTTGTTATCGAATCGACTTAAAGCCAGATCGTCATATTGGCCGCTGTTCTCTCTGAAACGGTTGTACTTATCGTCTGCAAAGCTATGTCGCGTGCTGCGGTATGCGGAGACACTAAAAGCACCATAGTAGAACACAGATGATGCTTTTAAGTTGATGTAAGAGCCAGTAAGAAGTAGTACAATTCAAGTTCTAGGTATCGATTATTGACTTTTTACCCTTCTTTGGTGCCTTGGACATGAGCTAGGAACTTAAGGTTTTGCATGAAAGGAGGACTAGCAGCCACGTGGCACGGGAGAATGTGAAAAGTGGTCATATGTAGTAAAAACCTGAGAAATGCGTCCGTTTTCGTCATTTGTTATCGAATCGACTTAAAGCCAGATCGTCACATTGGCCGCTCTTCTCTCTGAAACGGTTACATTTATCGTCTGCAAAGCTATGTCGCGTGCTGCGGTATGCGGAGACACTAAAAGCACTATAGTAGAACACAGATGATGCTTTTAAGTTGATGTAAGAGCCAGTAAGAAGTAGTACAATTCAAGTTCTAGGTATCGATTATTGACTTTTTACCCTTCTTTGGTGCCTTGGACATGAGCTAGGAACTTAAGATTTTGCATGAAAGGAGGAATAGCAGCCGCATTGCACGGGAGAATGTGAAAAGTGTTCATATGTAGTAAAAACCTGAGAAATCCGTCCGTTTTCGTCATTTGTTATCGAATCCACTTAAAGCCAGATCGTCACCTTGGCCCCTCTTCTCTGTGAAACGGTTGTACTTATCGTCTGCAACGCTATGTCGCGTGCGGCGGTATGCGGAGACACTAAAAGCACCATAGTAGAACACAGATGAACCTTCTAAGTTCATGTAATAGCCAGTAAGAAGTAGTACAATTCATATTTTAAGTATCGATTATTGACTTTTTACCCTTCTTTGGTGCCTTGGACATGAGCTAGGAACTTAAGATTTTGCAGGAAAGGAGGAATAGCAGCCGCGTTGCACGGGAGAATGTGAAAAGTGTTCATATGTAGTAAAAACCTGAGAAATCCGTCCGTTTTCGTCATTTGTTATCGAATCCACTTAAAGCCAGATCGTCGCATTGGCCCCTCTTCTCTGTGAAACGGTTGTACTTATCGTCTGCAAAGCTATGTCGCGTGCTGCGGTATGCGGAGACACTAAAAGCACCATAGTAGAACACAGATGAAGCTTTTAAGTTGATGTAAGAGCCAGTAAGAAGTAGTACAATTCAAGTTTTAGGTATCGATTATTGACTTTTTACCCTTCTTTGGTGCCTTGGACATGAGCTAGGAACTTAAGGTTTTGCATGAAGGGAGGACTAGCAGCAGCGTTGCACGGGAGAATGTGAAAAGTGTTCATATGTAGTAAAAACCTGAGATATCCGTCCGTTTTCGTCATTTGTTATCGAATCGACTTAAAGCCAGATCGTCACATTGACCGCTCTTCTGTCTGAAACGGTTACATTTATAGTCTGCAAAGCTATGTCGCGTGCTGCGGTATGCGGAGACACTAAAAGCACCATAGTAGAACACAGATGATGCTTTTAAGTTGATGTAAGAGCCTGTAAGAAGTAGTACAATTCAAGTTCTAGGTATCGATTATTGACTTTTTACCCTTCTTTGGTGCCTTGGACATGAGCTAGGAACTTAAGATTTTGCATGAAAGGAGGACTAGCAGCAGCGTTGCACGGGAGAATGTGAAAAGTGTTCATATATAGTAAAAACCTGAGAAAGCCGTCCGTTTTCGTCATTTGTTATCGAATCGACTTAAAGCCAGATCGTCGCATTGGCCCCTCTTCTCTGTGAAACGGTTGTACTTATCGTCTGCAAAGCTATGTCGCGTGCTGCGGTATGCGGAGACACTAAAAGCACCATAGTAGAACACAGATGAAGCTTCTAAGTTGATGTAATAGCCAGTAAGAAGTAGTACAATTCAAGTTTTAGTTATGGATTATTGACTTTTTACCCTTCTTTGGTGCCTTGGACATGAGCTAGGAACTTAAGATTTTGCATGAAAGGAGGACTAGCATCCGCATTGCACGGGAGAATGTGAAAAGTGTTTCGTATGTAGTAAAAACCTGAGAATCCGTCCGTTTTCGTCATTTGTTATCGAATCGACTTAAAGCCAGATCGTCACATTGGCCGCTCTTCTCTCTGAAACGGTTGTACTTATCGTCTGCAAAGCTATGTCGCGTGCTGCAGTATGTGGATACACTAAAAGCACCACAGTAGAACACAGATGAAGTCTCTAAGTTGATGTAATAGCCAGTAAGAAGTAGTACAATTCAAGTTTTAGGTATCGATTTTTGACTTTTTACCATTCTTTGGTGCCTTGGACATGAGCTAGGAACTTAAGATTTTGCATGAAAGGAGGACTAGCAGCCGCGTTGCACGGGAGAATGTGAAAAGTGTTCATATGTAGTAAAAACCTTAGAAATACGTCCGTTTTCGTCATTTGTTATCGAATCGACTTAAAGCCAGATCGTCATATTGGCCGCTCTTCTGTCTGAAACGGTTACATTTATCGTCTGCAAAGCTATGTCGCGTGCTGCGGTATGCGGAGACACTAAAAGCACCATAGTAGAACACAGATGAAGCTTCTAAGTTGATGTAATAGCGAGTAAGAAGTAGTACAATTCAAGTTTTAGGTATCGATTATTGACTTTTTACCCTTCTTTGGTGCCTTGGACATGAGCTAGGAACTTAAGAATTTGCATGAAAGGAGGAACAGCAGCCGCGTTGCACGGGAGAAAGTGAAAAGTGTTCATATGTAGTAAAAACCTGAGAATCCGTCCGTTTTCGTCATTTGTTATCGAATCGACTTAAAGCCAGATCGTCACATTGGCCGCTCTTCTCTCTGAAACGGTTGTACTTATCGTCTGCAAAGATATGTCGCGTGCTGCGGTATGTGGAATCAGTAAAAGCACCATAGTAGAACTCAGATGAAGCATCTAAGTTGATGTAATAACCAGTATTAAATACTACAATTCAAGTTTTAGGTATCGATTATTGATTTTTTACACTTCTTTGGTGCCTTGGACATGAGCTAGGAACTTAAGATTTTGCATGAAAGGAGGACTAGCAGCCGCGTTGCACGGGAGAATGAGAAAAGTGTTCATATGTAGTAAAAACCTTAGAAATCCGTCCGTTTTCGTCATTTGTTATCGAATCGACTTAAAGCCAGATCGTCACATTGGCCGTTCTTCTCTCTGAAACGGTTGTACTTATCGTCTGCAAAGCTATGTCGGGTGCTGCGGTATGCGGAGACACTAAAAGCACCACAGTAGAACACAGATGAAGCCTCTAAGTTGATGTAATAGCCAGTAAGAAGTAGTACAATTCACGTTTTGGTTATGGATTATTGACTTTTTACCCTTCTCTTGTGCCTTGGACATGAGCTAAGAACTTAAGATTTTGCATGAAAGGAGGACTAGCAGAAGCATTGCACGGGAGAATGTGAAAAGTGTTCATATGTAGTAAAAACCTGAGAAATCCGTCCGTGTTCGTCATTTGTTATCGAATCGAATTAAAGCCAGATCGTCACATTGGTCGCTTATCTCTCTGAAACAGTTGTACTGATCGTCTGCAAAGCTATGTCGCGTGCTGCGGTATGCGGAGACACTAAAAGTACCATAGTAGAACACAGATGAAGCTTCTAAGTTGATGTAATAACCAGTAAGAAGTAGTACAATTCAGGTTTTATGTATAGATTATTGACTTTTTACCCTCCTTTGGTGCCTTGGACATGAGGTAGGAACTTAAGATTTTGCATGAAAGGAGGACTAGCCGCCGCGTTGCACGGGAGAATGTGAAAAGTGTTCATATGTAGAAAAAACCTTAGAAATCCGTCCGTTTTCGTCATTTGTTATCGAATCGACTTAAAGCCAGATCGTCATATTGGCCGCTGTTCTCTCTGAAACGGTTGTACTTATCGTCTGCAAAGCTATGTCGCGTGCTGCGGTATGCGGAGACACTAAAAGCACCATAGTAGAACACAGATGATGCTTTTAAGTTGATGTAAGAGCCAGTAAGAAGTAGTACAATTCAAGTTCTAGGTATCGATTATTGACTTTTTACCCTTCTTTGGTGCCTTGGACATGAGCTAGGAACTTAAGGTTTTGCATGAAAGGAGGACTAGCAGCCACGTGGCACGGGAGAATGTGAAAAGTGGTCATATGTAGTAAAAACCTGAGAAATGCGTCCGTTTTCGTCATTTGTTATCGAATCGACTTAAAGCCAGATCGTCACATTGGCCGCTCTTCTCTCTGAAACGGTTACATTTATCGTCTGCAAAGCTATGTCGCGTGCTGCGGTATGCGGAGACACTAAAAGCACTATAGTAGAACACAGATGATGCTTTTAAGTTGATGTAAGAGCCAGTAAGAAGTAGTACAATTCAAGTTCTAGGTATCGATTATTGACTTTTTACCCTTCTTTGGTGCCTTGGACATGAACTAGGAACTTAAGGTTTTGCATGAAAGGAGGACTAGCAGCCACGTGGCACGGGAGAATGTGAAAAGTGGTCATATGTAGTAAAAACCTGAGAAATGCGTCCGTTTTCGTCATTTGTTATCGAATCGACTTAAAGCCAGATCGTCACATTGGCCGCTCTTCTCTCTGAAACGGTTACATTTATCGTCTGCAAAGCTATGTCGCGTGCTGCGGTATGCGGAGACACTAAAAGCACCATAGTAGAACACAGATGAAGCTTCTAAGTTCATGTAATAGCCAGTAAGAAGTAGTACAATTCATATTTTAAGTATCGATTATTGACTTTTTACCCTTCTTTGGTGCCTTGGACATGAGCTAGGAACTTAAGATTTTGCAGGAAAGGAGGAATAGCAGCCGCGTTGCACGGGAGAATGTGAAAAGTGTTCATATGTAGTAAAAACCTGAGAAATCCGTCCGTTTTCGTCATTTGTTATCGAATCCACTTAAAGCCAGATCGTCGCATTGGCCCCTCTTCTCTGTGAAACGGTTGTACTTATCGTCTGCAAAGCTATGTCGCGTGCTGCGGTATGCGGAGACACTAAAAGCACCATAGTAGAACACAGATGAAGCTTTTAAGTTGATGTAAGAGCCAGTAAGAAGTAGTACAATTCAAGTTTTAGGTATCGATTATTGACTTTTTACCCTTCTTTGGTGCCTTGGACATGAGCTAGGAACTTAAGGTTTTGCATGAAGGGAGGACTAGCAGCAGCGTTGCACGGGAGAATGTGAAAAGTGTTCATATGTAGTAAAAACCTGAGATATCCGTCCGTTTTCGTCATTTGTTATCGAATCGACTTAAAGCCAGATCGTCACATTGACCGCTCTTCTGTCTGAAACGGTTACATTTATAGTCTGCAAAGCTATGTCGCGTGCTGCGGTATGCGGAGACACTAAAAGCACCATAGTAGAACACAGATGATGCTTTTAAGTTGATGTAAGAGCCTGTAAGAAGTAGTACAATTCAAGTTCTAGGTATCGATTATTGACTTTTTACCCTTCTTTGGTGCCTTGGACATGAGCTAGGAACTTAAGATTTTGCATGAAAGGAGGACTAGCAGCAGCGTTGCACGGGAGAATGTGAAAAGTGTTCATATATAGTAAAAACCTGAGAAAGCCGTCCGTTTTCGTCATTTGTTATCGAATCGACTTAAAGCCAGATCGTCGCATTGGCCCCTCTTCCCTGTGAAACGGTTGTACTTATCGTCTGCAACGCTATGACGCGTGCGGCGGTATGCGGAGACACTAAAAGCACCATAGTAGAACACAGATGAAGCTTCTAAGTTGATGTAATAGAAAGTAAGAAGTAGTACAATTCAAGTTTTGGTTATGGATTATTGACTTTTTACCCTTCTCTTGTGCCTTGGACATGAGCTACGAAATTAAGATTTTGCATGAAAGGAGGACTAGCAGAAGCATTGCACGGGAGAATGTGAAAAGTGTTCATATGTAGTAAAAACCTGAGAAATCCGTCCGTGTTCGTCATTTGTTATCGAATCGACTTAAAGCCAGATCGTCACATTGGTCGCTTATCTCTCTGAAACAGTTGTACTGATCGTCTGCAAAGCTATGTCGCGTGCTGCGGTATGCGGAGACACTAAAAGCACCATAGTAGAACACAGATGAAGCTTCTAAGTTGAAGTAATAACCAGTAAGAAGTAGTACAATTCAGGTTTTATGTATAGATTATTGACTTTTTACCCTTCTTTGGTGCCTTGGACATGAGGTAGGTACTTAAGATTTTGCATGAAAGGAGGACTAGCAGCCGCGTTGCACGGGAGAATGTGAAAAGTGTTCATATGTAGAAAAAACCTTAGAAATCCGTCCGTTTTCGTCATTTGTTATCGAATCGACTTAAAGCCAGATCGTCATATTGGCCGCTGTTCTCTCTGAAACGGTTACATTTATCGTCTGCAAAGCTATGTCGCGTGCTGCGGTATGCGGAGACACTAAAAGCACCATAGTAGAACACAGATGATGCTTTTAAGTTGATGTAAGAGCCAGTAAGAAGTAGTACAATTCAAGTTCTAGGTATCGATTATTGACTTTTTACCCTTCTTTGGTGCCTTGGACATGAGCTAGGAACTTAAGGTTTTGCATGAAAGGAGGACTAGCAGCCACGTGGCACGGGAGAATGTGAAAAGTGGTCATATGTAGTAAAAACCTGAGAAATGCGTCCGTTTTCGTCATTTGTTATCGAATCGACTTAAAGCCAGATCGTCACATTGGCCGCTCTTCTCTCTGAAACGGTTACATTTATCGTCTGCAAAGCTATGTCGCGTGCTGCGGTATGCGGAGACACTAAAAGCACTATAGTAGAACACAGATGATGCTTTTAAGTTGATGTAAGAGCCAGTAAGAAGTAGTACAATTCAAGTTCTAGGTATCGATTATTGACTTTTTACCCTTCTTTTGTGCCTTGGACATGAGCTAGGAAGTTAAGATTTTGCATGAAAGGAGGAATAGCAGCCGCATTGCACGGGAGAATGTGAAAAGTGTTCATATGTAGTAAAAACCTGAGAAATCCGTCCGTTTTCGTCATTTGTTATCGAATCCACTTAAAGCCAGATCGTCACCTTGGCCCCTCTTCTCTGTGAAACGGTTGTACTTATCGTCTGCAACGCTATGTCGCGTGCGGCGGTATGCGGAGACACTAAAAGTACCATAGTAGAACACAGATGAAGCTTCTAAGTTCATGTAATAGCCAGTAAGAAGTAGTACAATTCATATTTTAAGTATCGATTATTGACTTTTTACCCTTCTTTGGTGCCTTGGACATGAGCTAGGAACTTAAGATTTTGCAGGAAAGGAGGAATAGCAGCCGCGTTGCACGGGAGAATGTGAAAAGTGTTCATATGTAGTAAAAACCTGAGAAATCCGTCCGTTTTCGTCATTTGTTATCGAATCCACTTAAAGCCAGATCGTCGCATTGGCCCCTCTTCTCTGTGAAACGGTTGTACTTATCGTCTGCAAAGCTATGTCGCGTGCTGCGGTATGCGGAGACACTAAAAGCACCATAGTAGAACACAGATGAAGCTTTTAAGTTGATGTAAGAGCCAGTAAGAAGTAGTACAATTCAAGTTTTAGGTATCGATTATTGACTTTTTACCCTTCTTTGGTGCCTTGGACATGAGCTAGGAACTTAAGGTTTTGCATGAAGGGAGGACTAGCAGCAGCGTTGCACGGGAGAATGTGAAAAGTGTTCATACGAGTAAAAACCTGAGATATCCGTCCGTTTTCGTCATTTGTTATCGAATCGACTTATAGCCAGATCGTCACATTGACCGCTCTTCTGTCTGAAACGGTTACATTTATAGTCTGCAAAGCTATGTCGCGTGCTGCGGTATGCGGAGACACTAAAAGCACCATAGTAGAACACAGATGATGCTTTTAAGTTGATGTAAGAGCCTGTAAGAAATAGTACAATTCAAGTTCTAGGTATCGATTATTGACTATTTACCCTTCTTTGGTGCCTTGGACATGAGCTAGGAACTTAAGGTTTTGCATGAAAGGAGGACTAGCAGCAGCGTTGCACGGGAGAATGTGAAAAGTGTTCATATATAGTAAAAACCTGAGAAAGCCGTCCGTTTTCGTCATTTGTTATCGAATCGACTTAAAGCCAGATCGTCGCATTGGCCCTTCTTCCCTGTGAAACGGTTGTACTTATCGTCTGCAACGCTATGACGCGTGCGGCGGTATGCGGAGACACTAAAAGCACCATAGTAGAACACAGATGAAGCTTCTAAGTTGATGTAATAGAAAGTAAGAAGTAGTACAATTCAAGTTTTAGGTATCGATTATTGACTTTTTACCCTTCTTTGGTGCCTTGGACATGAGCTAGGAACTTAAGATTTTGCAGGAAAGGAGGAATAGCAGCCGCGTTGCACGGGAGAATGTGAAAAGTGTTCATATGTAGTAAAAACCTGAGAAATCCGTCCGTTTTCGTCATTTGTTATCGAATCCACTTAAAGCCAGATCGTCGCATTGGCCCCTCTTCTCTGTGAAACGGTTGTACTTATCGTCTGCAAAGCTATGTCGCGTGCTGCGGTATGCGGAGACACTAAAAGCACCATAGTAGAAAACAGATGAAGCTTTTAAGTTGATGTAAGAGCCAGTAAGAAATAGTACAATTCAAGTTTTAGGTATCGATTATTGACTTTTTACCCTCCTTTGGTGCCTTGGACATGAGCTAGGAACTTAAGATTTTGCATGATAGGAGGAATAGCAGCCGCGTTGTACGGAAGAATGTGAAAAGTGCGCGTATGTAGTAAAAACCTGAATAATCCGCCCGTTTTCGTCATTTGTTATCGAATCGACTTAAAGCCAGATCGTCACATTGGCCGCTCTTCTCTCTGAAACGGTTGTACTTATCGTCTGCAAAGCTATGTCGCGTGCTGCGGTATGCGGAGACACTAAAAGCACCATAGTAGAACACAGATGAAGCTTCTAAGGTGATGTAATAGCCAGTAAGAAGTAGTACAATTCAAGTTTTAGGTATCGATTTTTGACTTTTTACCCTTCTTTGGTGCCTTGGACATGAGCTAGGAACTTAAGATTATGCATGAAATGGAGGACTAGCAGCCGCATTGCACGGGAGAAAGTGAAAAATGTTCATATGTAGTAAAAACCTGAGAAATCCGTCCGTTTTCGTCATTTGTTATCGAATCGACTTAAAGCCAGATCGTCACATTGGCAATCTCTTCTCTCTGAAACGGTTGTACTTATCGTCTGCAAAGCTATGTCGCGTGCTGCGGTATGCGGAGACACTAAAAGCACCATAGTAGAAAACAGATGAAGCTTCTAAGTTGATGTAAGAGCGAGTAAGAAGTAGTACAATTCAAGTTTTAGGTATCGATTATTGACTTTTTACCTGGCTTTGGTGCCTTGGACATCAGCTAGGAACTTAAGATTTTGCATGAAAGGAGGACTAGCAGCCGCGTGGCACGGGAGAATGTGAAAAGTGTTCGTATGTAGTAAAAATCGTAGAAAACCGTCCGTTTTCGTCATTTGTTATCGAATGACTTAAAGCCAGATCGTCACATTGGCCGCTCTTCTCCCTGAAACGGTTACATTTAACGTCTGCAAAGCTATGTCGCGTGCTGTAATATGCAGAGACACTAAAAGCACCATAGTAGAACACAGATGAAGCTTCTAAGTTGATGTAGTAGCCAGTAGGAAGTAGTACAATTCAAGTTTTAGGTATCGATTTTTGACTTTTTACCATTCTTTGGTGCCTTGGACATGAGCCTGGAACTTAAGATTTTGCATAAAAAGGAGGACTAGCAGCCGCGTTGCACGGGAGAATGTGAAAAGTGTTCATATGTAGTAAAAACCTTAGAAATCCGTCCGTTTTCGTCATTTGTTATCGAATCGACTTAAAGCCATATCGTCACATTGGCCGCTCTTCTCTCTGAAACGGTTGTACTTATCGTCTGCCAAGCTATGTCGCGTGCTGCGGTATGCGGAGACACTAAAAGCACCATAGTAGAACACAGATGCAGGTACTAAGTTAATGTAATAGCCAGTAAGAAGTAGTAAAGTTCAAGTTTTAGGTATCGATTATTGACTTTTTACCCTTCTTTGGTGCCTTGGACATGAGCTAGGAACTTAAGATTTTGCATGAAAGGAGGAATAGCAGCCGCATTGCACGGGAGAATGTGAAAAGTGTTCATATGTAGTAAAAACCTGAGAAATCCGTCCGTTTTCGTCATTTGTTATCGAATCCACTTAAAGCCAGATCGTCACCTTGGCCCCTCTTCTCTGTGAAACGGTTGTACTTATCGTCTGCAACGCTATGTCGCGTGCGGCGGTATGCGGAGACACTAAAAGCACCATAGTAGAACACAGATGAAGCTTCTAAGTTCATGTAATAGCCAGTAAGAAGTAGTACAATTCATATTTTAGGTATCGATTATTGACTTTTTACCCTTCTTTGGTGCCTTGGACATGAGCTAGGAACTTAAGATTTTGCAGGAAAGGAGGAATAGCAGCCGCGTTGCACGGGAGAATGTGAAAAGTGTTCATATGTAGTAAAAACCTGAGAAATCCGTCCGTTTTCGTCATTTGTTATCGAATCCACTTAAAGCCAGATCGTCGCATTGGCCCCTCTTCTCTGTGAAACGGTTGTACTTATTGTCTGCAAAGCTATGTCGCGTGCTGCGGTATGCGGAGACACTAAAAGCACCATAGTAGAACACAGATGAAGCTTTTAAGTTGATGTAAGAGCCAGTAAGAAGTAGTACAATTCAAGTTTTAGGTATCGATTATTGACTTTTTACCCTTCTTTGGTGCCTTGGACATGAGCTAGGAACTTAAGGTTTTGCATGAAGGGAGGACTAGCAGCAGCGTTGCACGGGAGAATGTGAAAAGTGTGCATATGTAGTAAAAACCTGAGATATCCGTCCGTTTTCGTCATTTGTTATCGAATCGACTTATAGCCAGATCGTCACATTGACCGCTCTTCTGGCTGAAACTGTTACATTTATAGTCTGCAAAGCTATGTCGCGTGCTGCGGTATGCGGAGACACTAAAAGCACCATAGTAGAACACAGATGATGCTTTTAAGTTGATGTAAGAGCCAGTAAGAAGTAGTACAATTCAAGTTCTAGGTATCGATTATTGACTTTTTACCCTTCTTTGGTGCCTTGGACATGAGCTAGGAACTTAAGGTTTTGCATGAAAGGAGGACTAGCAGCCACGTGGCACGGGAGAATGTGAAAAGTGGTCATATGTAGTAAAAACCTGAGAAATGCGTCCGTTTTCGTCATTTGTTATCGAATCGACTTAAAGCCAGATCGTCACATTGGCCGCTCTTCTCTCTGAAACGGTTACATTTATCGTCTGCAAAGCTATGTCGCGTGCTGCGGTATGCGGAGACACTAAAAGCACTATAGTAGAACACAGATGATGCTTTTAAGTTGATGTAAGAGCCAGTAAGAAGTAGTACAATTCAAGTTCTAGGTATCGATTATTGACTTTTTACCCTTCTTTTGTGCCTTGGACATGAGCTAGGAAGTTAAGATTTTGCATGAAAGGAGGAATAGCAGCCGCATTGCACGGGAGAATGTGAAAAGTGTTCATATGTAGTAAAAACCTGAGAAATCCGTCCGTTTTCGTCATTTGTTATCGAATCCACTTAAAGCCAGATCGTCACCTTGGCCCCTCTTCTCTGTGAAACGGTTGTACTTATCGTCTGCAACGCTATGTCGCGTGCGGCGGTATGCGGAGACACTAAAAGTACCATAGTAGAACACAGATGAAGCTTCTAAGTTCATGTAATAGCCAGTAAGAAGTAGTACAATTCATATTTTAAGTATCGATTATTGACTTTTTACCCTTCTTTGGTGCCTTGGACATGAGCTAGGAACTTAAGATTTTGCAGGAAAGGAGGAATAGCAGCCGCGTTGCACGGGAGAATGTGAAAAGTGTTCATATGTAGTAAAAACCTGAGAAATCCGTCCGTTTTCGTCATTTGTTATCGAATCCACTTAAAGCCAGATCGTCGCATTGGCCCCTCTTCTCTGTGAAACGGTTGTACTTATCGTCTGCAAAGCTATGTCGCGTGCTGCGGTATGCGGAGACACTAAAAGCACCATAGTAGAACACAGATGAAGCTTTTAAGTTGATGTAAGAGCCAGTAAGAAGTAGTACAATTCAAGTTTTAGGTATCGATTATTGACTTTTTACCCTTCTTTGGTGCCTTGGACATGAGCTAGGAACTTAAGGTTTTGCATGAAGGGAGGACTAGCAGCAGCGTTGCACGGGAGAATGTGAAAAGTGTTCATACGAGTAAAAACCTGAGATATCCGTCCGTTTTCGTCATTTGTTATCGAATCGACTTATAGCCAGATCGTCACATTGACCGCTCTTCTGTCTGAAACGGTTACATTTATAGTCTGCAAAGTTATGTCGCGTGCTGCGGTATGCGGAGACACTAAAAGCACCATAGTAGAACACAGATGATGCTTTTAAGTTGATGTAAGAGCCTGTAAGAAATAGTACAATTCAAGTTCTAGGTATCGATTATTGACTATTTACCCTTCTTTGGTGCCTTGGACATGAGCTAGGAACTTAAGGTTTTGCATGAAAGGAGGACTAGCAGCAGCGTTGCACGGGAGAATGTGAAAAGTGTTCATATATAGTAAAAACCTGAGAAAGCCGTCCGTTTTCGTCATTTGTTATCGAATCGACTTAAAGCCAGATCGTCGCATTGGCCCCTCTTCCCTGTGAAACGGTTGTACTTATCGTCTGCAACGCTATGACGCGTGCGGCGGTATGCGGAGACACTAAAAGCACCATAGTAGAACACAGATGAAGCTTCTAAGTTGATGTAATAGAAAGTAAGAAGTAGTACAATTCAAGTTTTAGGTATCGATTATTGACTTTTTACCCTTCTTTGGTGCCTTGGACATGAGCTAGGAACTTAAGATTTTGCAGGAAAGGAGGAATAGCAGCCGCGTTGCACGGGAGAATGTGAAAAGTGTTCATATGTAGGAAAAACCTGAGAAATCCGTCCGTTTTCGTCATTTGTTATCGAATCGACTTAAAGCCAGATCGTCACATTGGCCGCTCTTCTGTCTGAAACGGTTACATTTATCGTCTGCAAAGCTATGTCGCGTGCTGCGGTATGCGGAGACACTAAAAGCACCATAGTAGAACACAGATGAAGCTTCTAAGTTGATGTAATAGCCAGTAAGAAGTAGTACAATTCAAGTTTTAGTTATGGATTATTGACTTTTTACCCTTCTTTGGTGCCTTGGACATGAGCTAGGAACTTAAGATTTTGCATGAAAGGAGGACTAGCATCCGCATTGCACGGGAGAATGTGAAAAGTGTTTCGTATGTAGTAAAAACCTGAGAATCCGTCCGTTTTCGTCATTTGTTATCGAATCGACTTAAAGCCAGATCGTCACATTGGCCGCTCTTCTCTCTGAAACGGTTGTACTTATCGTCTGCAAAGCTATGTCGCGTGCTGCAGTATGTGGATACACTAAAAGCACCACAGTAGAACACAGATGAAGTCTCTAAGTTGATGTAATAGCCAGTAAGAAGTAGTACAATTCACGTTTTGGTTATGGATTATTGACTTTTTACCCTTCTTTTGTGCCTTGGACATGAGGTAGGAACTTAAGATTTTGCATGAAAGGAGGACTAGCAGCCGCGTTGCACGGGAGAATATGAAAAGTGTTCATATGTAGAAAAAACCTTAGAAATCCGTCCGTTTTCGTCATTTGTTATCGAATCGACTTAAAGCCAGATCGTCACATTGGCCGCTCTTCTCTCTGAAACGGTTGTACTTATCGTCTGCCAAGCTATGTCGCGTGCTGCGGAATGCGGCGACTCTAAAAGCACCATAGTAGAACACAGATGAAGCTTCTAAGTTAATGTAATAGCCAGTAAGAAGTAGTACAAATCAAGTTTTAGATATGGATAATTGACTTTTTCTCGTCTTTGGTGCCTTGGACGTGAGCAAGGAACTTAAGATTTTGCATGAAAGGAGGACTAGCAGCCACGTGGCACGGGAGAATGTGAAAAGTGGTCATATGTAGTAAAAACCTGAGAAATCCGTCCGTTTTCGTCATTTGTTATCGAATCGACTTAAAGCCAGATCGTCACATTGGCCGCTCTTCTCTCTGAAACGGTTACATTTATCGTCTGCAAAGCTATGTCGCGTGCTGCGGTATGCGGAGACACTAAAAGCACCATAGTAGAACACAGATGCAGCTACTAAGTTAATGTAATAGCCAGTAAGAAGTAGTACAGTTCAAGTTTTAGGTATCGATTTTTGACTTTTTACCATTCTTTGGTGCCTTGGACATGAGCTAGGAACTTAAGAATTTGCATGAAAGGAGGAACAGCAGCTGCGTTGCACGGGAGAAAGTGAAAAGTGTTCATATGTAGTAAAAACCTGAGAATCCGTCCGTTTTCGTCATTTGTTATCGAATCGACTTAAAGCCAGATCGTCACATTGGCCGCTCTTCTCTCTGAAACGGTTGTACTTATCGTCTGCAAAGATATGTCGCGTGCTGCGGTATGTGGAATCAGTAAAAGCACCATAGTAGAACTCAGATGAAGCATCTAAGTTAATGTAATAACCAGTATTAAATACTACAATTCAAGTTTTAGGTATCGATTATTGATTTTTTACACTTCTTTGGTGCCTTGGACATGAGCTAGGAACTTAAGATTTTGCATGAAAGGAGGACTAGCAGCCGCGTTGCACGGGAGAATGAGAAAAGTGTTCATATGTAGTAAAAACCTTAGAAATCCGTCCGTTTTCGTCATTTGTTATCGAATCGACTTAAAGCCAGATCGTCACATTGGCCGCTCTTCTCTCTGAAACGGTTGTACTTATCGTCTGCAAAGCTATGTCGCGTGCTGCGGTATGCGGAGACTCTAAAAGCACCATAGTAGAACACAGATGAATCTTCTAAGTTGATGTAATAGCCAGTAAGAAGTAGTACAAATCAAGTTTTAGATATGGATAATTGACTTTTTCCCGTCTTTGGTGCCTTGGACGTGAGCAAGGAACTTAAGATTTTGCATGAAAGGAGGACTAGCAGCCACGTTGCACGGGAGAATGTGAAAAGTGGTTACATGTAGTAAAAACCAGAGAAATCCGTCCGTTTTCGTCATTTGTTATCGAATCGACTTAAAGCCAGATCGTCACATTGGCCGCTCTTCTGTCTGAAACGGTTACATTTATCGTCTGCAAAGCTATGTCGCGTGCTGCGGTATGCGGAGACACTAAAAGCACCATAGTAGAACACAGATGAAGCTTCTAAGTTGATGTAATAGCCAGTAAGAAGTAGTACAATTCAAGTTTTAGTTATGGATTATTGACTTTTTACCCTTCTTTGGTGCCTTGGACATGAGCTAGGAACTTAAGATTTTGCATGAAAGGAGGACTAGCATCCGCATTGCACGGGAGAATGTGAAAAGTGTTTCGTATGTAGTAAAAACCTGAGAATCCGTCCGTTTTCGTCATTTGTTATCGAATCGACTTAAAGCCAGATCGTCACATTGGCCGCTCTTCTCTCTGAAACGGTTGTACTTATCGTCTGCAAAGCTATGTCGCGTGCTGCAGTATGTGGATACACTAAAAGCACCACAGTAGAACACAGATGAAGTCTCTAAGTTGATGTAATAGCCAGTAAGAAGTAGTACAATTCACGTTTTGGTTATGGATTATTGACTTTTTACCCTTCTTTTGTGCCTTGGACATGAGGTAGGAACTTAAGATTTTGCATGAAAGGAGGACTAGCAGCCGCGTTGCACGGGAGAATATGAAAAGTGTTCATATGTAGAAAAAACCTTAGAAATCCGTCCGTTTTCGTCATTTGTTATCGAATCGACTTAAAGCCAGATCGTCACATTGGCCGCTCTTCTCTCTGAAACGGTTGTACTTATCGTCTGCCAAGCTATGTCGCGTGCTGCGGAATGCGGCGACTCTAAAAGCACCATAGTAGAACACAGATGAAGCTTCTAAGTTAATGTAATAGCCAGTAAGAAGTAGTACAAATCAAGTTTTAGATATGGATTATTGACTTTTTCTCGTCTTTGGTGCCTTGGACGTGAGCAAGGAACTTAAGATTTTGCATGAAAGGAGGACTAGCAGCCACGTGGCACGGGAGAATGTGAAAAGTGGTCATATGTAGTAAAAACCTGAGAAATCCGTCCGTTTTCGTCATTTGTTATCGAATCGACTTAAAGCCAGATCGTCACATTGGCCGCTCTTCTCTCTGAAACGGTTACATTTATCGTCTGCAAAGCTATGTCGCGTGCTGCGGTATGCGGAGACACTAAAAGCACCATAGTAGAACACAGATGCAGCTACTAAGTTAATGTAATAGCCAGTAAGAAGTAGTACAGTTCAAGTTTTAGGTATCGATTTTTGACTTTTTACCATTCTTTGGTGCCTTGGACATGAGCTAGGAACTTAAGATTTTGCATGAAAGGAGGACTAGCAGCCGCGTTGCACGGGAGAATGTGAAAAGTGTTCATATGTAGTAAAAACCTTAGAAATCCGTCCGTTTTCGTCATTTGTTATCGAATCGACTTAAAGCCAGATCGTCATATTGGCCGCTCTTCTGTCTGAAACGGTTACATTTATCGTCTGCAAAGCTATGTCGCGTGCTGCGGTATGCGGAGACACTAAAAGCACCATAGTAGAACACAGATGAAGCTTCTAAGTTGATGTAATAGCGAGTAAGAAGTAGTACAATTCAAGTTTTAGGTATCGATTATTGACTTTTTACCCTTCTTTGGTGCCTTGGACATGAGCTAGGAACTTAAGAATTTGCATGAAAGGAGGAACAGCAGCCGCGTTGCACGGGAGAAAGTGAAAAGTGTTCATATGTAGTAAAAACCTGAGAATCCGTCCGTTTTCGTCATTTGTTATCGAATCGACTTAAAGCCAGATCGTCACATTGGCCGCTCTTCTCTCTGAAACGGTTGTACTTATCGTCTGCAAAGATATGTCGCGTGCTGCGGTATGTGGAATCAGTAAAAGCACCATAGTAGAACTCAGATGAAGCATCTAAGTTGATGTAATAACCAGTATTAAATACTACAATTCAAGTTTTAGGTATCGATTATTGATTTTTTACACTTCTTTGGTGCCTTGGACATGAGCTAGGAACTTAAGATTTTGCATGAAAGGAGGACTAGCAGCCGCGTTGCACGGGAGAATGAGAAAAGTGTTCATATGTAGTAAAAACCTTAGAAATCCGTCCGTTTTCGTCATTTGTTATCGAATCGACTTAAAGCCAGATCGTCACATTGGCCGTTCTTCTCTCTGAAACGGTTGTACTTATCGTCTGCAAAGCTATGTCGGGTGCTGCGGTATGCGGAGACACTAAAAGCACCACAGTAGAACACAGATGAAGCCTCTAAGTTGATGTAATAGCCAGTAAGAAGTAGTACAATTCACGTTTTGGTTATGGATTATTGACTTTTTACCCTTCTCTTGTGCCTTGGACATGAGCTAAGAACTTAAGATTTTGCATGAAAGGAGGACTAGCAGAAGCATTGCACGGGAGAATGTGAAAAGTGTTCATATGTAGTAAAAACCTGAGAAATCCGTCCGTGTTCGTCATTTGTTATCGAATCGACTTAAAGCCAGATCGTCACATTGGTCGCTTATCTCTCTGAAACAGTTGTACTGATCGTCTGCAAAGCTATGTCGCGTGCTGCGGTATGCGGAGACACTAAAAGTACCATAGTAGAACACAGATGAAGCTTCTAAGTTGATGTAATAACCAGTAAGAAGTAGTACAATTCAGGTTTTATGTATAGATTATTGACTTTTTACCCTCCTTTGGTGCCTTGGACATGAGGTAGGAACTTAAGATTTTGCATGAAAGGAGGACTAGCAGCCGCGTTGCACGGGAGAATGTGAAAAGTGTTCATATGTAGAAAAAACCTTAGAAATCCGTCCGTTTTCGTCATTTGTTATCGAATCGACTTAAAGCCAGATCGTCATATTGGCCGCTGTTCTCTCTGAAACGGTTGTACTTATCGTCTGCAAAGCTATGTCGCGTGCTGCGGTATGCGGAGACACTAAAAGCACCATAGTAGAACACAGATGATGCTTTTAAGTTGATGTAAGAGCCAGTAAGAAGTAGTACAATTCAAGTTCTAGGTATCGATTATTGACTTTTTACCCTTCTTTGGTGCCTTGGACATGAGCTAGGAACTTAAGGTTTTGCATGAAAGGAGGACTAGCAGCCACGTGGCACGGGAGAATGTGAAAAGTGGTCATATGTAGTAAAAACCTGAGAAATGCGTCCGTTTTCGTCATTTGTTATCGAATCGACTTAAAGCCAGATCGTCACATTGGCCGCTCTTCTCTCTGAAACGGTTACATTTATCGTCTGCAAAGCTATGTCGCGTGCTGCGGTATGCGGAGACACTAAAAGCACTATAGTAGAACACAGATGATGCTTTTAAGTTGATGTAAGAGCCAGTAAGAAGTAGTACAATTCAAGTTCTAGGTATCGATTATTGACTTTTTACCCTTCTTTGGTGCCTTGGACATGAGCTAGGAACTTAAGATTTTGCATGAAAGGAGGAATAGCAGCCGCATTGCACGGGAGAATGTGAAAAGTGTTCATATGTAGTAAAAACCTGAGAAATCCGTCCGTTTTCGTCATTTGTTATCGAATCCACTTAAAGCCAGATCGTCACCTTGGCCCCTCTTCTCTGTGAAACGGTTGTACTTATCGTCTGCAACGCTATGTCGCGTGCGGCGGTATGCGGAGACACTAAAAGCACCATAGTAGAACACAGATGAACCTTCTAAGTTCATGTAATAGCCAGTAAGAAGTAGTACAATTCATATTTTAAGTATCGATTATTGACTTTTTACCCTTCTTTGGTGCCTTGGACATGAGCTAGGAACTTAAGATTTTGCAGGAAAGGAGGAATAGCAGCCGCGTTGCACGGGAGAATGTGAAAAGTGTTCATATGTAGTAAAAACCTGAGAAATCCGTCCGTTTTCGTCATTTGTTATCGAATCCACTTAAAGCCAGATCGTCGCATTGGCCCCTCTTCTCTGTGAAACGGTTGTACTTATCGTCTGCAAAGCTATGTCGCGTGCTGCGGTATGCGGAGACACTAAAAGCACCATAGTAGAACACAGATGAAGCTTTTAAGTTGATGTAAGAGCCAGTAAGAAGTAGTACAATTCAAGTTTTAGGTATCGATTATTGACTTTTTACCCTTCTTTGGTGCCTTGGACATGAGCTAGGAACTTAAGGTTTTGCATGAAGGGAGGACTAGCAGCAGCGTTGCACGGGAGAATGTGAAAAGTGTTCATATGTAGTAAAAACCTGAGATATCCGTCCGTTTTCGTCATTTGTTATCGAATCGACTTAAAGCCAGATCGTCACATTGACCGCTCTTCTGTCTGAAACGGTTACATTTATAGTCTGCAAAGCTATGTCGCGTGCTGCGGTATGCGGAGACACTAAAAGCACCATAGTAGAACACAGATGATGCTTTTAAGTTGATGTAAGAGCCTGTAAGAAGTAGTACAATTCAAGTTCTAGGTATCGATTATTGACTTTTTACCCTTCTTTGGTGCCTTGGACATGAGCTAGGAACTTAAGATTTTGCATGAAAGGAGGACTAGCAGCAGCGTTGCACGGGAGAATGTGAAAAGTGTTCATATATAGTAAAAACCTGAGAAAGCCGTCCGTTTTCGTCATTTGTTATCGAATCGACTTAAAGCCAGATCGTCGCATTGGCCCCTCTTCTCTGTGAAACGGTTGTACTTATCGTCTGCAAAGCTATGTCGCGTGCTGCGGTATGCGGAGACACTAAAAGCACCATAGTAGAACACAGATGAAGCTTCTAAGTTGATGTAATAGCCAGTAAGAAGTAGTACAATTCAAGTTTTAGTTATGGATTATTGACTTTTTACCCTTCTTTGGTGCCTTGGACATGAGCTAGGAACTTAAGATTTTGCATGAAAGGAGGACTAGCATCCGCATTGCACGGGAGAATGTGAAAAGTGTTTCGTATGTAGTAAAAACCTGAGAATCCGTCCGTTTTCGTCATTTGTTATCGAATCGACTTAAAGCCAGATCGTCACATTGGCCGCTCTTCTCTCTGAAACGGTTGTACTTATCGTCTGCAAAGCTATGTCGCGTGCTGCAGTATGTGGATACACTAAAAGCACCACAGTAGAACACAGATGAAGTCTCTAAGTTGATGTAATAGCCAGTAAGAAGTAGTACAATTCAAGTTTTAGGTATCGATTTTTGACTTTTTACCATTCTTTGGTGCCTTGGACATGAGCTAGGAACTTAAGATTTTGCATGAAAGGAGGACTAGCAGCCGCGTTGCACGGGAGAATGTGAAAAGTGTTCATATGTAGTAAAAACCTTAGAAATACGTCCGTTTTCGTCATTTGTTATCGAATCGACTTAAAGCCAGATCGTCATATTGGCCGCTCTTCTGTCTGAAACGGTTACATTTATCGTCTGCAAAGCTATGTCGCGTGCTGCGGTATGCGGAGACACTAAAAGCACCATAGTAGAACACAGATGAAGCTTCTAAGTTGATGTAATAGCGAGTAAGAAGTAGTACAATTCAAGTTTTAGGTATCGATTATTGACTTTTTACCCTTCTTTGGTGCCTTGGACATGAGCTAGGAACTTAAGAATTTGCATGAAAGGAGGAACAGCAGCCGCGTTGCACGGGAGAAAGTGAAAAGTGTTCATATGTAGTAAAAACCTGAGAATCCGTCCGTTTTCGTCATTTGTTATCGAATCGACTTAAAGCCAGATCGTCACATTGGCCGCTCTTCTCTCTGAAACGGTTGTACTTATCGTCTGCAAAGATATGTCGCGTGCTGCGGTATGTGGAATCAGTAAAAGCACCATAGTAGAACTCAGATGAAGCATCTAAGTTGATGTAATAACCAGTATTAAATACTACAATTCAAGTTTTAGGTATCGATTATTGATTTTTTACACTTCTTTGGTGCCTTGGACATGAGCTAGGAACTTAAGATTTTGCATGAAAGGAGGACTAGCAGCCGCGTTGCACGGGAGAATGAGAAAAGTGTTCATATGTAGTAAAAACCTTAGAAATCCGTCCGTTTTCGTCATTTGTTATCGAATCGACTTAAAGCCAGATCGTCACATTGGCCGTTCTTCTCTCTGAAACGGTTGTACTTATCGTCTGCAAAGCTATGTCGGGTGCTGCGGTATGCGGAGACACTAAAAGCACCACAGTAGAACACAGATGAAGCCTCTAAGTTGATGTAATAGCCAGTAAGAAGTAGTACAATTCACGTTTTGGTTATGGATTATTGACTTTTTACCCTTCTCTTGTGCCTTGGACATGAGCTAAGAACTTAAGATTTTGCATGAAAGGAGGACTAGCAGAAGCATTGCACGGGAGAATGTGAAAAGTGTTCATATGTAGTAAAAACCTGAGAAATCCGTCCGTGTTCGTCATTTGTTATTGAATCGAATTAAAGCCAGATCGTCACATTGGTCGCTTATCTCTCTGAAACAGTTGTACTGATCGTCTGCAAAGCTATGTCGCGTGCTGCGGTATGCGGAGACACTAAAAGTACCATAGTAGAACACAGATGAAGCTTCTAAGTTGATGTAATAACCAGTAAGAAGTAGTACAATTCAGGTTTTATGTATAGATTATTGACTTTTTACCCTCCTTTGGTGCCTTGGACATGAGGTAGGAACTTAAGATTTTGCATGAAAGGAGGACTAGCCGCCGCGTTGCACGGGAGAATGTGAAAAGTGTTCATATGTAGAAAAAACCTTAGAAATCCGTCCGTTTTCGTCATTTGTTATCGAATCGACTTAAAGCCAGATCGTCATATTGGCCGCTGTTCTCTCTGAAACGGTTGTACTTATCGTCTGCAAAGCTATGTCGCGTGCTGCGGTATGCGGAGACACTAAAAGCACCATAGTAGAACACAGATGATGCTTTTAAGTTGATGTAAGAGCCAGTAAGAAGTAGTACAATTCAAGTTCTAGGTATCGATTATTGACTTTTTACCCTTCTTTGGTGCCTTGGACATGAGCTAGGAACTTAAGGTTTTGCATGAAAGGAGGACTAGCAGCCACGTGGCACGGGAGAATGTGAAAAGTGGTCATATGTAGTAAAAACCTGAGAAATGCGTCCGTTTTCGTCATTTGTTATCGAATCGACTTAAAGCCAGATCGTCACATTGGCCGCTCTTCTCTCTGAAACGGTTACATTTATCGTCTGCAAAGCTATGTCGCGTGCTGCGGTATGCGGAGACACTAAAAGCACTATAGTAGAACACAGATGATGCTTTTAAGTTGATGTAAGAGCCAGTAAGAAGTAGTACAATTCAAGTTCTAGGTATCGATTATTGACTTTTTACCCTTCTTTGGTGCCTTGGACATGAGCTAGGAACTTAAGGTTTTGCATGAAAGGAGGACTAGCAGCCACGTGGCACGGGAGAATGTGATAAGTGGTCATATGTAGTAAAAACCTGAGAAATGCGTCCGTTTTCGTCATTTGTTATCGAATCGACTTAAAGCCAGATCGTCACATTGGCCGCTCTTCTCTCTGAAACGGTTACATTTATCGTCTGCAAAGCTATGTCGCGTGCTGCGGTATGCGGAGACACTAAAAGCACCATAGTAGAACACAGATGAAGCTTCTAAGTTCATGTAATAGCCAGTAAGAAGTAGTACAATTCATATTTTAAGTATCGATTATTGACTTTTTACCCTTCTTTGGTGCCTTGGACATGAGCTAGGAACTTAAGATTTTGCAGGAAAGGAGGAATAGCAGCCGCGTTGCACGGGAGAATGTGAAAAGTGTTCATATGTAGTAAAAACCTGAGAAATCCGTCCGTTTTCGTCATTTGTTATCGAATCCACTTAAAGCCAGATCGTCGCATTGGCCCCTCTTCTCTGTGAAACGGTTGTACTTATCGTCTGCAAAGCTATGTCGCGTGCTGCGGTATGCGGAGACACTAAAAGCACCATAGTAGAACACAGATGAAGCTTTTAAGTTGATGTAAGAGCCAGTAAGAAGTAGTACAATTCAAGTTTTAGGTATCGATTATTGACTTTTTACCCTTCTTTGGTGCCTTGGACATGAGCTAGGAACTTAAGGTTTTGCATGAAGGGAGGACTAGCAGCAGCGTTGCACGGGAGAATGTGAAAAGTGTTCATATGTAGTAAAAACCTGAGATATCCGTCCGTTTTCGTCATTTGTTATCGAATCGACTTAAAGCCAGATCGTCACATTGACCGCTCTTCTGTCTGAAACGGTTACATTTATAGTCTGCAAAGCTATGTCGCGTGCTGCGGTATGCGGAGACACTAAAAGCACCATAGTAGAACACAGATGATGCTTTTAAGTTGATGTAAGAGCCTGTAAGAAGTAGTACAATTCAAGTTCTAGGTATCGATTATTGACTTTTTACCCTTCTTTGGTGCCTTGGACATGAGCTAGGAACTTAAGATTTTGCATGAAAGGAGGACTAGCAGCCGCGTTGCACGGGAGAATGTGAAAAGTGTTCATATATAGTAAAAACCTGAGAAAGCCGTCCGTTTTCGTCATTTGTTATCGAATCGACTTAAAGCCAGATCGTCGCATTGGCCCCTCTTCCCTGTGAAACGGTTGTACTTATCGTCTGCAACGCTATGACGCGTGCGGCGGTATGCGGAGACACTAAAAGCACCATAGTAGAACACAGATGAAGCTTCTAAGTTGATGTAATAGAAAGTAAGAAGTAGTACAATTCAAGTTTTGGTTATGGATTATTGACTTTTTACCCTTCTCTTGTGCCTTGGACATGAGCTACGAAATTAAGATTTTGCATGAAAGGAGGACTAGCAGAAGCATTGCACGGGAGAATGTGAAAAGTGTTCATATGTAGTAAAAACCTGAGAAATCCGTCCGTGTTCGTCATTTGTTATCGAATCGACTTAAAGCCAGATCGTCACATTGGTCGCTTATCTCTCTGAAACAGTTGTACTGATCGTCTGCAAAGCTATGTCGCGTGCTGCGGTATGCGGAGACACTAAAAGCACCATAGTAGAACACAGATGAAGCTTCTAAGTTGAAGTAATAACCAGTAAGAAGTAGTACAATTCAAGTTCTAGGTATCGATTATTGACTTTTTACCCTTCTTTGGTGCCTTGGACATGAGCTAGGAACTTAAGGTTTTGCATGAAAGGAGGACTAGCAGCCACGTGGCACGGGAGAATGTGAAAAGTGGTCATATGTAGTAAAAACCTGAGAAATGCGTCCGTTTTCGTCATTTGTTATCGAATCGACTTAAAGCCAGATCGTCACATTGGCCGCTCTTCTCTCTGAAACGGTTACATTTATCGTCTGCAAAGCTATGTCGCGTGCTGCGGTATGCGGAGACACTAAAAGCACTATAGTAGAACACAGATGATGCTTTTAAGTTGATGTAAGAGCCAGTAAGAAGTAGTACATTTCAAGTTCTAGGTATCGATTATTGACTTTTTACCCTTCTTTTGTGCCTTGGACATGAGCTAGGAAGTTAAGATTTTGCATGAAAGGAGGAATAGCAGCCGCATTGCACGGGAGAATGTGAAAAGTGTTCATATGTAGTAAAAACCTGAGAAATCCGTCCGTTTTCGTCATTTGTTATCGAATCCACTTAAAGCCAGATCGTCACCTTGGCCCCTCTTCTCTGTGAAACGGTTGTACTTATCGTCTGCAACGCTATGTCGCGTGCGGCGGTATGCGGAGACACTAAAAGTACCATAGTAGAACACAGATGAAGCTTCTAAGTTCATGTAATAGCCAGTAAGAAGTAGTACAATTCATATTTTAAGTATCGATTATTGACTTTTTACCCTTCTTTGGTGCCTTGGACATGAGCTAGGAACTTAAGATTTTGCAGGAAAGGAGGAATAGCAGCCGCGTTGCACGGGAGAATGTGAAAAGTGTTCATATGTAGTAAAAACCTGAGAAATCCGTCCGTTTTCGTCATTTGTTATCGAATCCACTTAAAGCCAGATCGTCGCATTGGCCCCTCTTCTCTGTGAAACGGTTGTACTTATCGTCTGCAAAGCTATGTCGCGTGCTGCGGTATGCGGAGACACTAAAAGCACCATAGTAGAACACAGATGAAGCTTTTAAGTTGATGTAAGAGCCAGTAAGAAGTAGTACAATTCAAGTTTTAGGTATCGATTATTGACTTTTTACCCTTCTTTGGTGCCTTGGACATGAGCTAGGAACTTAAGGTTTTGCATGAAGGGAGGACTAGCAGCAGCGTTGCACGGGAGAATGTGAAAAGTGTTCATACGAGTAAAAACCTGAGATATCCGTCCGTTTTCGTCATTTGTTATCGAATCGACTTATAGCCAGATCGTCACATTGACCGCTCTTCTGTCTGAAACGGTTACATTTATAGTCTGCAAAGCTATGTCGCGTGCTGCGGTATGCGGAGACACTAAAAGCACCATAGTAGAACACAGATGATGCTTTTAAGTTGATGTAAGAGCCTGTAAGAAATAGTACAATTCAAGTTCTAGGTATCGATTATTGACTATTTACCCTTCTTTGGTGCCTTGGACATGAGCTAGGAACTTAAGGTTTTGCATGAAAGGAGGACTAGCAGCAGCGTTGCACGGGAGAATGTGAAAAGTGTTCATATATAGTAAAAACCTGAGAAAGCCGTCCGTTTTCGTCATTTGTTATCGAATCGACTTAAAGCCAGATCGTCGCATTGGCCCCTCTTCCCTGTGAAACGGTTGTACTTATCGTCTGCAACGCTATGACGCGTGCGGCGGTATGCGGAGACACTAAAAGCACCATAGTAGAACACAGATGAAGCTTCTAAGTTGATGTAATAGAAAGTAAGAAGTAGTACAATTCAAGTTTTAGGTATCGATTATTGACTTTTTACCCTTCTTTGGTGCCTTGGACATGAGCTAGGAACTTAAGATTTTGCAGGAAAGGAGGAATAGCAGCCGCGTTGCACGGGAGAATGTGAAAAGTGTTCATATGTAGTAAAAACCTGAGAAATCCGTCCGTTTTCGTCATTTGTTATCGAATCCACTTAAAGCCAGATCGTCGCATTGGCCCCTCTTCTCTGTGAAACGGTTGTACTTATCGTCTGCAAAGCTATGTCGCGTGCTGCGGTATGCGGAGACACTAAAAGCACCATAGTAGAAAACAGATGAAGCTTTTAAGTTGATGTAAGAGCCAGTAAGAAATAGTACAATTCAAGTTTTAGGTATCGATTATTGACTTTTTACCCTCCTTTGGTGCCTTGGACATGAGCTAGGAACTTAAGATTTTGCATGATAGGAGGAATAGCAGCCGCGTTGTACGGAAGAATGTGAAAAGTGCGCGTATGTAGTAAAAACCTGAATAATCCGCCCGTTTTCGTCATTTGTTATCGAATCGACTTAAAGCCAGATCGTCACATTGGCCGCTCTTCTCTCTGAAACGGTTGTACTTATCGTCTGCAAAGCTATGTCGCGTGCTGCGGTATGCGGAGACACTAAAAGCACCATAGTAGAAAACAGATGAAGCTTCTAAGTTGATGTAAGAGCGAGTAAGAAGTAGTACAATTCAAGTTTTAGGTATCGATTATTGACTTTTTACCTGGCTTTGGTGCCTTGGACATCAGCTAGGAACTTAAGATTTTGCATGAAAGGAGGACTAGCAGCCGCGTGGCACGGGAGAATGTGAAAAGTGTTCGTATGTAGTAAAAATCGTAGAAAACCGTCCGTTTTCGTCATTTGTTATCGAATGACTTAAAGCCAGATCGTCACATTGGCCGCTCTTCTCCCTGAAACGGTTACATTTAACGTCTGCAAAGCTATGTCGCGTGCTGTAATATGCAGAGACACTAAAAGCACCATAGTAGAACACAGATGAAGCTTCTAAGTTGATGTAGTAGCCAGTAGGAAGTAGTACAATTCAAGTTTTAGGTATCGATTTTTGACTTTTTACCATTCTTTGGTGCCTTGGACATGAGCCTGGAACTTAAGATTTTGCATAAAAAGGAGGACTAGCAGCCGCGTTGCACGGGAGAATGTGAAAAGTGTTCATATGTAGTAAAAACCTTAGAAATCCGTCCGTTTTCGTCATTTGTTATCGAATCGACTTAAAGCCATATCGTCACATTGGCCGCTCTTCTCTCTGAAACGGTTGTACTTATCGTCTGCCAAGCTATGTCGCGTGCTGCGGTATGCGGAGACACTAAAAGCACCATAGTAGAACACAGATGCAGGTACTAAGTTAATGTAATAGCCAGTAAGAAGTAGTAAAGTTCAAGTTTTAGGTATCGATTATTGACTTTTTACCCTTCTTTGGTGCCTTGGACATGAGCTAGGAACTTAAGATTTTGCATGAAAGGAGGAATAGCAGCCGCATTGCACGGGAGAATGTGAAAAGTGTTCATATGTAGTAAAAACCTGAGAAATCCGTCCGTTTTCGTCATTTGTTATCGAATCCACTTAAAGCCAGATCGTCACCTTGGCCCCTCTTCTCTGTGAAACGGTTGTACTTATCGTCTGCAACGCTATGTCGCGTGCGGCGGTATGCGGAGACACTAAAAGCACCATAGTAGAACACAGATGAAGCTTCTAAGTTCATGTAATAGCCAGTAAGAAGTAGTACAATTCATATTTTAGGTATCGATTATTGACTTTTTACCCTTCTTTGGTGCCTTGGACATGAGCTAGGAACTTAAGATTTTGCAGGAAAGGAGGAATAGCAGCCGCGTTGCACGGGAGAATGTGAAAAGTGTTCATATGTAGTAAAAACCTGAGAAATCCGTCCGTTTTCGTCATTTGTTATCGAATCCACTTAAAGCCAGATCGTCGCATTGGCCCCTCTTCTCTGTGAAACGGTTGTACTTATTGTCTGCAAAGCTATGTCGCGTGCTGCGGTATGCGGAGACACTAAAAGCACCATAGTAGAACACAGATGAAGCTTTTAAGTTGATGTAAGAGCCAGTAAGAAGTAGTACAATTCAAGTTTTAGGTATCGATTATTGACTTTTTACCCTTCTTTGGTGCCTTGGACATGAGCTAGGAACTTAAGGTTTTGCATGAAGGGAGGACTAGCAGCAGCGTTGCACGGGAGAATGTGAAAAGTGTGCATATGTAGTAAAAACCTGAGATATCCGTCCGTTTTCGTCATTTGTTATCGAATCGACTTATAGCCAGATCGTCACATTGACCGCTCTTCTGGCTGAAACTGTTACATTTATAGTCTGCAAAGCTATGTCGCGTGCTGCGGTATGCGGAGACACTAAAAGCACCATAGTAGAACACAGATGATGCTTTTAAGTTGATGTAAGAGCCAGTAAGAAGTAGTACAATTCAAGTTCTAGGTATCGATTATTGACTTTTTACCCTTCTTTGGTGCCTTGGACATGAGCTAGGAACTTAAGGTTTTGCATGAAAGGAGGACTAGCAGCCACGTGGCACGGGAGAATGTGAAAAGTGGTCATATGTAGTAAAAACCTGAGAAATGCGTCCGTTTTCGTCATTTGTTATCGAATCGACTTAAAGCCAGATCGTCACATTGGCCGCTCTTCTCTCTGAAACGGTTACATTTATCGTCTGCAAAGCTATGTCGCGTGCTGCGGTATGCGGAGACACTAAAAGCACTATAGTAGAACACAGATGATGCTTTTAAGTTGATGTAAGAGCCAGTAAGAAGTAGTACAATTCAAGTTCTAGGTATCGATTATTGACTTTTTACCCTTCTTTTGTGCCTTGGACATGAGCTAGGAAGTTAAGATTTTGCATGAAAGGAGGAATAGCAGCCGCATTGCACGGGAGAATGTGAAAAGTGTTCATATGTAGTAAAAACCTGAGAAATCCGTCCGTTTTCGTCATTTGTTATCGAATCCACTTAAAGCCAGATCGTCACCTTGGCCCCTCTTCTCTGTGAAACGGTTGTACTTATCGTCTGCAACGCTATGTCGCGTGCGGCGGTATGCGGAGACACTAAAAGTACCATAGTAGAACACAGATGAAGCTTCTAAGTTCATGTAATAGCCAGTAAGAAGTAGTACAATTCATATTTTAAGTATCGATTATTGACTTTTTACCCTTCTTTGGTGCCTTGGACATGAGCTAGGAACTTAAGATTTTGCAGGAAAGGAGGAATAGCAGCCGCGTTGCACGGGAGAATGTGAAAAGTGTTCATATGTAGTAAAAACCTGAGAAATCCGTCCGTTTTCGTCATTTGTTATCGAATCCACTTAAAGCCAGATCGTCGCATTGGCCCCTCTTCTCTGTGAAACGGTTGTACTTATCGTCTGCAAAGCTATGTCGCGTGCTGCGGTATGCGGAGACACTAAAAGCACCATAGTAGAACACAGATGAAGCTTTTAAGTTGATGTAAGAGCCAGTAAGAAGTAGTACAATTCAAGTTTTAGGTATCGATTATTGACTTTTTACCCTTCTTTGGTGCCTTGGACATGAGCTAGGAACTTAAGGTTTTGCATGAAGGGAGGACTAGCAGCAGCGTTGCACGGGAGAATGTGAAAAGTGTTCATACGAGTAAAAACCTGAGATATCCGTCCGTTTTCGTCATTTGTTATCGAATCGACTTATAGCCAGATCGTCACATTGACCGCTCTTCTGTCTGAAACGGTTACATTTATAGTCTGCAAAGTTATGTCGCGTGCTGCGGTATGCGGAGACACTAAAAGCACCATAGTAGAACACAGATGATGCTTTTAAGTTGATGTAAGAGCCTGTAAGAAATAGTACAATTCAAGTTCTAGGTATCGATTATTGACTATTTACCCTTCTTTGGTGCCTTGGACATGAGCTAGGAACTTAAGGTTTTGCATGAAAGGAGGACTAGCAGCAGCGTTGCACGAGAGAATGTGAAAAGTGTTCATATATAGTAAAAACCTGAGAAAGCCGTCCGTTTTCGTCATTTGTTATCGAATCGACTTAAAGCCAGATCGTCGCATTGGCCCCTCTTCCCTGTGAAACGGTTGTACTTATCGTCTGCAACGCTATGACGCGTGCGGCGGTATGCGGAGACACTAAAAGCACCATAGTAGAACACAGATGAAGCTTCTAAGTTGATGTAATAGAAAGTAAGAAGCAGTACAATTCAAGTTTTAGGTATCGATTATTGACTTTTTACCCTTCTTTGGTGCCTTGGACATGAGCTAGGAACTTAAGATTTTGCAGGAAAGGAGGAATAGCAGCCGCGTTGCACGGGAGAATGTGAAAAGTGTTCATATGTAGTAAAAACCTGAGAAATCCGTCCGTTTTCGTCATTTGTTATCGAATCCACTTAAAGCCAGATCGTCGCATTGGCCCCTCTTCTCTGTGAAACGGTTGTACTTATCGTCTGCAAAGCTATGTCGCGTGCTGCGGTATGCGGAGACACTAAAAGCACCATAGTAGAAAACAGATGAAGCTTTTAAGTTGATGTAAGAGCCAGTAAGAAATAGTACAATTCAAGTTTTAGGTATCGATTATTGACTTTTTACCCTCCTTTGGTGCCTTGGACATGAGCTAGGAACTTAAGATTTTGCATGATAGGAGGAATAGCAGCCGCGTTGTACGGAAGAATGTGAAAAGTGCGCGTATGTAGTAAAAACCTGAATAATCCGCCCGTTTTCGTCATTTGTTATCGAATCGACTTAAAGCCAGATCGTCACATTGGCCGCTCTTCTCTCTGAAACGGTTGTACTTATCGTCTGCAAAGCTATGTCGCGTGCTGCGGTATGCGGAGACACTAAAAGCACCATAGTAGAACACAGATGAAGCTTCTAAGGTGATGTAATAGCCAGTAAGAAGTAGTACAATTCAAGTTTTAGGTATCGATTTTTGACTTTTTACCCTTCTTTGGTGCCTTGGACATGAGCTAGGAACTTAAGATTATGCATGAAATGGAGGACTAGCAGCCGCATTGCACGGGAGAAAGTGAAAAATGTTCATATGTAGTAAAAACCTGAGAAATCCGTCCGTTTTCGTCATTTGTTATCGAATCGACTTAAAGCCAGATCGTCACATTGGCAATCTCTTCTCTCTGAAACGGTTGTACTTATCGTCTGCAAAGCTATGTCGCGTGCTGCGGTATGCGGAGACACTAAAAGCACCATAGTAGAAAACAGATGAAGCTTCTAAGTTGATGTAAGAGCGAGTAAGAAGTAGTACAATTCAAGTTTTAGGTATCGATTATTGACTTTTTACCTGGCTTTGGTGCCTTGGACATCAGCTAGGAACTTAAGATTTTGCATGAAAGGAGGACTAGCAGCCGCGTGGCACGGGAGAATGTGAAAAGTGTTCGTATGTAGTAAAAATCGTAGAAAACCGTCCGTTTTCGTCATTTGTTATCGAATGACTTAAAGCCAGATCGTCACATTGGCCGCTCTTCTCCCTGAAACGGTTACATTTAACGTCTGCAAAGCTATGTCGCGTGCTGTAATATGCAGAGACACTAAAAGCACCATAGTAGAACACAGATGAAGCTTCTAAGTTGATGTAGTAGCCAGTAGGAAGTAGTACAATTCAAGTTTTAGGTATCGATTTTTGACTTTTTACCATTCTTTGGTGCCTTGGACATGAGCCTGGAACTTAAGATTTTGCATAAAAAGGAGGACTAGCAGCCGCGTTGCACGGGAGAATGTGAAAAGTGTTCATATATAGTAAAAACCTTAGAAATCCGTCCGTTTTCGTCATTTGTTATCGAATCGACTTAAAGCCATATCGTCACATTGGCCGCTCTTCTCTCTGAAACGGTTGTACTTATCGTCTGCCAAGCTATGTCGCGTGCTGCGGTATGCGGAGACACTAAAAGCACCATAGTAGAACACAGATGCAGGTACTAAGTTAATGTAATAGCCAGTAAGAAGTAGTAAAGTTCAAGTTTTAGGTATCGATTATTGACTTTTTACCCTTCTTTGGTGCCTTGGACATGAGCTAGGAACTTAAGATTTTGCATGAAAGGAGGAATAGCAGCCGCATTGCACGGGAGAATGTGAAAAGTGTTCATATGTAGTAAAAACCTGAGAAATCCGTCCGTTTTCGTCATTTGTTATCGAATCGACTTAAAGCCAGATCGTCACCTTGGCCCCTCTTCTCTGTGAAACGGTTGTACTTATCGTCTGCAACGCTATGTCGCGTGCGGCGGTATGCGGAGACACTAAAAGCACCATAGTAGAACACAGATGAAGCTTTTAAGTTGATGTAAGAGCCAGTAAGAAGTAGTATAATTCAAGTTTTAGGTATCGATTATTGACTTTTTACCCTTCTTTGGTGCCTTGGACATGAGCTAGGAACTTAAGGTTTTGCATGAAGGGAGGACTAGCAGCAGCGTTGCACGGGAGAATGTGAAAAGTGTGCATATGTAGTAAAAACCTGAGATATCCGTCCGTTTTCGTCATTTGTTATCGAATCGACTTATAGCCAGATCGTCACATTGACCGCTCTTCTGGCTGAAACTGTTACATTTATAGTCTGCAAAGCTATGTCGCGTGCTGCGGTATGCGGAGACACTAAAAGCACCATAGTAGAACACAGATGATGCTTTTAAGTTGATGTAAGAGCCTGTAAGAAGTAGTACAATTCAAGTTCTAGGTATCGATTATTGACTTTTTACCCTTCTTTGGTGCCTTGGACATGAGCTAGGAACTTAAGGTTTTGCATGAAAGGAGGCCTAGCAGCAGCGTTGCACGGGAGAATGTGAAAAGTGTTCATATATTGTAAAAACCTGAGAAAGCCGTCCGTTTTCGTCATTTGTTATCGAATCGACTTAAAGCCAGATCGTCGCATTGGCCCCTCTTCTCTGTGAAACGGTTGTACTTATCGTCTGCAACGCTATGACGCGTGCGGCGGTATGCGGAGACACTAAAAGCACCATAGTAGAACACAGATGAAGCTTCTAAGTTGATGTAATAGAAAGTAAGAAGTAGTACAATTCAAGTTTTAGGTATCGATTATTGACTTTTTACCCTTCTTTGGTGCCTTGGACATGAGCTAGGAACTTACGATTTTGCATGATAGGAGGACTAGCAGCCGCGTTGCACGCGAGAATGTGAAAAGTGTTTATATGTAGTAAAAACCTTAGAAATCCGTCCGTTTTCGTCATTTGTTATCGAATCGACTTAAAGCCATATCGTCACATTGGCCGCTCTTCTCTCTGAAACGGTTGTACTTATCGTCTGCCAAGCTATGTCGCGTGCTGCGGTATGCGGAGACACTAAAAGCACCATAGTAGAACACAGATGCAGGTACTAAGTTAATGTAATAGCCAGTAAGAAGTAGTACAATTCAAGTTTTAGGTATCGATTATTGACTTTTTACCCTTCATTGGTGCCTTGGACATGAGCTAGGAACTTAAGATTTTGCATGAAAGGAGGAATAGCAGCCGCATTGCACGGGAGAATGTGAAAAGTGTTCATATGTAGTAAAAACCTGAGAAATCCGTCCGTTTTCGTCATTTGTTATCGAATCCACTTAAAGCCAGATCGTCACATTGGCCCCTCTTCTCTGTGAAACGGTTGTACTTATCGTCTGCAACGCTATGTCGCGTGCGGCGGTATGCGGAGACACTAAAATCACCATAGTAGAACACAGATGAAGCTTCTAAGTTGATGTAATAGCCAGTAAGAAGTAGTGCAATTCAAGTTTTAAGTATCGATTATTGACTTTTTACCCTTCTTTGGTGCCTTGGACATGAGCTAGGAACTTAAGATTTTGCAGGAAAGGAGGAATAGCAGCCGCGTTGCACGGGAGAATGTGAAAAGTGTTCATATGTAGTAAAAACCTGAGAAATCCGTCCGTTTTCGTCATTTGTTATCGAATCCACTTAAAGCCAGATCGTCGCATTGGCCCCTCTTCTCTGTGAAACGGTTGTACTTATCGTCTGCAAAGCTATGTCGCGTGCTGCGGTATGCGGAGACACTAAAAGCACCATAGTAGAAAACAGATGAAGCTTTTAAGTTGATGTAAGAGCCAGTAAGAAATAGTACAATTCAAGTTTTAGGTATCGATTTTTGACTTTTTACCATTCTTTGGTTCCTTGGACATGAGCTAGGAACTTAAGATTTTGCATGAAAGGAGGACTAGCAGCCGCGTTGCACGGGAGAATGTGAAAAGTGTTCATATGTAGTAAAAACCTGAGAAATCCGTCCGTTTTCGTCATTTGTTATCGAATCCACTTAAAGCCAGATCGTCACCTTGGCCCCTCTTCTCTGTGAAACGGTTGTACTTATCGTCTGCAACGCTATGTCGCGTGCGGCGGTATGCGGAGACACTAAAAGCACCACAGTAGAACACAGATGAAGCTTCTAAGTTCATGTAATAGCCAGTAAGAAGTAGTACAATTCATATTTTAGGTATCGATTATTGACTTTTTACCCTTCTTTGGTGCCTTGGACGTGAGCTAGGAACTTAAGATTTTGCAGGAAAGGAGGAATAGCAGCCGCGTTGCACGGGAGAATGTGAAAAGTGTTCATATGTAGTAAAAACCTGAGAAATCCGTCCGTTTTCGTCATTTGTTATCGAATCCACTTAAAGCCAGATCGTCGCATTGGCCCCTCTTCTCTGTGAAACGGTTGTACTTATCGTCTGCAAAGCTATGTCGCGTGCTGCGGTATGCGGAGACACTAAAAGCACCATAGTAGAACACAGATGAAGCTTTTAAGTTGATGTAAGAGCCAGTAAGAAGTAGTACAATTCAAGTTTTAGGTATCGATTATTGACTTTTTACCCTTCTTTGGTGCCTTGGACATGAGCTAGGAACTTAAGGTTTTGCATGAAGGGAGGAATAGCAGCAGCGTTGCACGGGAGAATGTGAAAAGTGTTCATATGTAGTAAAAACCTGAGATATCCGTCCGTTTTCGTCATTTGTTATCGAATCGACTTATAGCCAGATCGTCACATTGACCGCTCTTCTGTCTGAAACGGTTACATTTATAGTCTGCAAAGCTATGTCGCGTGCTGCGGTATGCGGAGACACTAAAAGCACCATAGTAGAACACAGATGATGCTTTTAAGTTGATGTAAGAGCCTGTAAGAAGTAGTACAATTCAAGTTCTAGGTATCGATTATTGACTTTTTACCCTTCTTTGGTGCCTTGGACATGAGCTAGGAACTTAAGGTTTTGCATGAAAGGAGGACTAGCAGCAGCGTTGCACGGGAGAATGTGAAAAGTGTTCATATATAGTAAAAACCTGAGAAAGCCGTCCGTTTTCGTCATTTGTTATCGAATCGACTTAAAGCCAGATCGTCGCATTGGCCCCTCTTCTCTGTGAAACGGTTGTACTTATCGTCTGCAAAGCTATGTCGCGGGCTGCGGTATGCGGAGACACTAAAAGCACCATAGTAGAAAACAGATGAAGTTTTTAAGTTGATGTAAGAGCCAGTAAGAAATAGTACAATTCAAGTTTTAGGTATCGATTATTGACTTTTTACCCTCCTTTGGTGCCTTGGACATGAGCTAGGAACTTAAGATTTTGCATGATAGGAGGAATAGCAGCCGCGTTGCACGGAAGAATGTGAAAAGTGCGCGTATGTAGTAAAAACCTGAATAATCCGCCCGTTTTCGTCATTTGTTATCGAATCGACTTAAAGCCAGATCGTCACATTGGCCGCTCTTCTCTCTGAAACGGTTGTACTTATCGTCTGCAAAGCTATGTCGCGTGCTGCGGTATGCGGAGACACTAAAAGCACCATAGTAGAACACAGATGAAGCTTCTAAGGTGATGTAATAGCCAGTAAGAAGTAGTACAATTCAAGTTTTAGGTATCGATTTTTGACTTTTTACCCTTCTTTGGTGCCTTGGACATGAGCTAGGAACTTAAGATTGTGCATGAAATGGAGGACTAGCAGCCGCGTTGCACGGGAGAATGTGAAAAGTGTTCATATGTAGAAAAAACCTTAGAAATCCGTCCGTTTTCGTCATTTGTTATCGAATCGACTTAAAGCCAGATCGTCATATTGGCCGCTCTTCTCTCTGAAACGGTTACATTTATCGTCTGCAAAGCTATGTCGCGTGCTGCGGTATGCGGAGACACTAAAAGCACCATAGTAGAACACAGATGAAGCTTCTAAGTTAATGTAATAGCCAGTAAGAAGTAGTACAAATCAAGTTTTAGATATGGATAATTGACTTTTTCTCGTCTTTGGTGCCTTGGACATGAGCTAGGAACTTAAGGTTTTGCATGAAAGGAGGACTAGCAGCCACGTGGCACGGGAGAATGTGAAAAGTGGTCATATGTAGTAAAAACCTGAGAAATGCGTCCGTTTTCGTCATTTGTTATCGAATCGACTTAAAGCCAGATCGTCACATTGGCCGCTCTTCTCTCTGAAACGGTTACATTTATCGTCTGCAAAGCTATGTCGCGTGCTGCGGTATGCGGAGACACTAAAAGCACCATAGTAGAACACAGATGCAGCTACTAAGTTAATGTAATAGCCAGTAAGAAGTAGTACAGTTCAAGTTTTAGGTATCGATTTTTGACTTTTTACCATTCTTTGGTTCCTTGGACATGAGCTAGGAACTTAAGATTTTGCATGAAAGGAGGACAAGCAGCCGCGTTGCACGGGAGAATGTGAAAAGTGTTCATATGTAGTAAAAACCTTAGAAATCCGTCCGTTTTCGTCATTTGTTATCGAATCGACTTAAAGCCAGATCGTCATATTGGCCGCTCTTCTGTCTGAAACGGTTACATTTATCGTCTGCAAAGCTATGTCGCGTGCTGCGGTATGCGGAGACACTAAAAGCACCATAGTAGAACACAGATGATGCTTTTAAGTTGATGTAAGAGCCAGTAAGAAGTAGTACAATTCAAGTTCTAGGTATCGATTATTGACTTTTTACCCTTCTTTGGTGCCTTGGACATGAGCTAGGAACTTAAGGTTTTGCATGAAAGGAGGACTAGCAGCAGCGTTGCACGGGAGAATGTGAAAAGTGTTCATATGTAGTAAAAACCTGAGATATCCGTCCGTTTTCGTCATTTGTTATCGAATCGACTTAAAGCCAGATCGTCACATTGGCCGCTCTTCTCTCTGAAACGGTTGTACTTATCGTCTGCAAAGCTATGTCGCGTGCTGCAGTATGCGGAGACACTAAAAGCACCATAGTAGAACACAGATGATGCTTTTAAGTTGATGTAAGAGCCTGTAAGAAGTAGTACAATTCAAGTTCTAGGTATCGATTATTGACTTTTTACCCTTCATTGGTGCCTTGGACATGAGCTAGGAACTTAAGATTTTGCATGAAAGGAGGAATAGCAGCCGCATTGCACGGGAGAATGTGAAAAGTGTTCATATGTAGTAAAAACCTGAGAAATCCGTCCGTTTTCGTCATTTGTTATCGAATCCACTTAAAGCCAGATCGTCACATTGGCCCCTCTTCTCTGTGAAACGGTTGTACTTATCGTCTGCAACGCTATGTCGCGTGCGGCGGTATGCGGAGACACTAAAATCACCATAGTAGAACACAGATGAAGCTTCTAAGTTGATGTAATAGCCAGTAAGAAGTAGTGCAATTCAAGTTTTAAGTATCGATTATTGACTTTTTACCCTTCTTTGGTGCCTTGGACATGAGCTAGGAACTTAAGATTTTGCAGGAAAGGAGGAATAGCAGCCGCGTTGCACGGGAGAATGTGAAAAGTGTTCATATGTAGTAAAAACCTGAGAAATCCGTCCGTTTTCGTCATTTGTTATCGAATCCACTTAAAGCCAGATCGTCGCATTGGCCCCTCTTCTCTGTGAAACGGTTGTACTTATCGTCTGCAAAGCTATGTCGCGTGCTGCGGTATGCGGAGACACTAAAAGCACCATAGTAGAAAACAGATGAAGCTTTTAAGTTGATGTAAGAGCCAGTAAGAAATAGTACAATTCAAGTTTTAGGTATCGATTTTTGACTTTTTACCATTCTTTGGTTCCTTGGACATGAGCTAGGAACTTAAGATTTTGCATGAAAGGAGGACTAGCAGCCGCGTTGCACGGGAGAATGTGAAAAGTGTTCATATGTAGTAAAAACCTGAGAAATCCGTCCGTTTTCGTCATTTGTTATCGAATCCACTTAAAGCCAGATCGTCACCTTGGCCCCTCTTCTCTGTGAAACGGTTGTACTTATCGTCTGCAACGCTATGTCGCGTGCGGCGGTATGCGGAGACACTAAAAGCACCACAGTAGAACACAGATGAAGCTTCTAAGTTCATGTAATAGCCAGTAAGAAGTAGTACAATTCATATTTTAGGTATCGATTATTGACTTTTTACCCTTCTTTGGTGCCTTGGACATGAGCTAGGAACTTAAGATTTTGCAGGAAAGGAGGAATAGCAGCCGCGTTGCACGGGAGAATGTGAAAAGTGTTCATATGTAGTAAAAACCTGAGAAATCCGTCCGTTTTCGTCATTTGTTATCGAATCCACTTAAAGCCAGATCGTCGCATTGGCCCCTCTTCTCTGTGAAACGGTTGTACTTATCGTCTGCAAAGCTATGTCGCGTGCTGCGGTATGCGGAGACACTAAAAGCACCATAGTAGAACACAGATGAAGCTTTTAAGTTGATGTAAGAGCCAGTAAGAAGTAGTACAATTCAAGTTTTAGGTATCGATTATTGACTTTTTACCCTTCTTTGGTGCCTTGGACATGAGCTAGGAACTTAAGGTTTTGCATGAAGGGAGGACTAGCAGCAGCGTTGCACGGGAGAATGTGAAAAGTGTTCATATGTAGTAAAAACCTGAGATATCCGTCCGTTTTCGTCATTTGTTATCGAATCGACTTATAGCCAGATCGTCACATTGACCGCTCTTCTGTCTGAAACGGTTACATTTATAGTCTGCAAAGCTATGTCGCGTGCTGCGGTATGCGGAGACACTAAAAGCACCATAGTAGAACACAGATGATGCTTTTAAGTTGATGTAAGAGCCTGTAAGAAGTAGTACAATTCAAGTTCTAGGTATCGATTATTGACTTTTTACCCTTCTTTGGTGCCTTGGACATGAGCTAGGAACTTAAGGTTTTGCATGAAAGGAGGACTAGCAGCAGCGTTGCACGGGAGAATGTGAAAAGTGTTCATATATAGTAAAAACCTGAGAAAGCCGTCCGTTTTCGTCATTTGTTATCGAATCGACTTAAAGCCAGATCGTCGCATTGGCCCCTCTTCTCTGTGAAACGGTTGTACTTATCGTCTGCAAAGCTATGTCGCGTGCTGCGGTATGCGGAGACACTAAAAGCACCATAGTAGAAAACAGATGAAGTTTTTAAGTTGATGTAAGAGCCAGTAAGAAATAGTACAATTCAAGTTTTAGGTATCGATTATTGACTTTTTACCCTCCTTTGGTGCCTTGGACATGAGCTAGGAACTTAAGATTTTGCATGATAGGAGGAATAGCAGCCGCGTTGCACGGAAGAATGTGAAAAGTGCGCGTATGTAGTAAAAACCTGAATAATCCGCCCGTTTTCGTCATTTGTTATCGAATCGACTTAAAGCCAGATCGTCACATTGGCCGCTCTTCTCTCTGAAACGGTTGTACTTATCGTCTGCAAAGCTATGTCGCGTGCTGCGGTATGCGGAGACACTAAAAGCACCATAGTAGAACACAGATGAAGCTTCTAAGGTGATGTAATAGCCAGTAAGAAGTAGTACAATTCAAGTTTTAGGTATCGATTTTTGAATTTTTACCCTTCTTTGGTGCCTTGGACATGAGCTAGGAACTTAAGATTGTGCATGAAATGGAGGACTAGCAGCCGCGTTGCACGGGAGAATGTGAAAAGTGTTCATATGTAGAAAAAACCTTAGAAATCCGTCCGTTTTCGTCATTTGTTATCGAATCGACTTAAAGCCAGATCGTCATATTGGCCGCTCTTCTCTCTGAAACGGTTACATTTATCGTCTGCAAAGCTATGTCGCGTGCTGCGGTATGCGGAGACACTAAAAGCACCATAGTAGAACACAGATGAAGCTTCTAAGTTAATGTAATAGCCAGTAAGAAGTAGTACAAATCAAGTTTTAGATATGGATAATTGACTTTTTCTCGTCTTTGGTGCCTTGGACATGAGCTAGGAACTTAAGGTTTTGCATGAAAGGAGGACTAGCAGCCACGTGGCACGGGAGAATGTGAAAAGTGGTCATATGTAGTAAAAACCTGAGAAATGCGTCCGTTTTCGTCATTTGTTATCGAATCGACTTAAAGCCAGATCGTCACATTGGCCGCTCTTCTCTCTGAAACGGTTACATTTATCGTCTGCAAAGCTATGTCGCGTGCTGCGGTATGCGGAGACACTAAAAGCACCATAGTAGAACACAGATGCAGCTACTAAGTTAATGTAATAGCCAGTAAGAAGTAGTACAGTTCAAGTTTTAGGTATCGATTTTTGACTTTTTACCATTCTTTGGTTCCTTGGACATGAGCTAGGAACTTAAGATTTTGCATGAAAGGAGGACTAGCAGCCGCGTTGCACGGGAGAATGTGAAAAGTGTTCATATGTAGTAAAAACCTTAGAAATCCGTCCGTTTTCGTCATTTGTTATCGAATCGACTTAAAGCCATATCGTCACATTGGCCGCTCTTCTCTCTGAAACGGTTGTACTTATCGTCTGCCAAGCTATGTCGCGTGCTGCGGTATGCGGAGACACGAAAAGCACCATAGTAGAACACAGATGCAGGTACTAAGTTAATGTAATAGCCAGTAAGAAGTAGTACAGTTCAAGTTTTAGGTATCGATTATTGACTTCTTACCCTTCTTTGGTGCCTTGGACATGAGTTAGGAACTTAAGATTTTGCATGAAAGGAGGAATAGCAGCCGTATTGCACGGGAGAATATGAAAAGTGTTCATATGTAGTAAAAACCTGAGAAATCCGTCCGTTTTCGTCATTTGTTATCGAATCCACTTAGAGCCAGATCGTCACATTGGCCCCTCTTCTCTGTGAAACGGTTGTACTTATCGTCTGCAACGCTATGTCGCGTGCGGCGGTATGCGGAGACACTAAAATCACCATAGTAGAACACAGATGAAGCTTCTAAGTTGATGTAATAGCCAGTAAGAAGTAGTGCAATTCAAGTTTTAAGTATCGATTATTGACTTTTTACCCTCCTTTGGTGCCTTGGACATGAGCTAGGAACTTAAGATTTTGCAGGAAAGGAGGAATAGCAGCCGCGTTGCACGGGAGAATGTGAAAAGCGTTCATATGTAGTAAAAACCTGAGAAATCCGTCCGTTTTCGTTATTTGTTCTCGAATCCACTTAAACCCAGATCGCCGCATTGGCCGCTCTTCTCTCTGAAACGGTTGTACGTATCGTCTACAAAGCTATGTCGCGTGCTGCGGTATGCGGAGACACTAAAAGCACCATAGTAGAACACAGATGCAGCTACTAAGTTAATGTAATAGCCAGTAAGAAGTAGTACAGTTCAAGTTTTAGGTATCGATTATTGACTTTTTACCCTTCTTTGGTGCCTTGGACATGAGCTAGGAACTTAAGGTTTTGCATGAAGGGAGGACTAGCAGCAGCGTTGCACGGGAGAATGTGAAAAGTGTTCATATGTAGTAAAAACCTGAGATATCCGTCCGTTTTCGTCATTTGTTATCGAATCGACTTAAAGCCAGATCGTCACATTGGCCGCTCTTCTCTCTGAAACGGTTGTACTTATCGTCTGCAAAGCTATGTCGCGTGCTGCAGTATGCGGAGACACTAAAAGCACCACAGTAGAACACAGATGATGCTTTTAAGTTGATGTAAGAGCCTGTAAGAAGTAGTACAATTCAAGTTCTAGGTATCGATTATTGACTTTTTACCCTTCTTTGGTGCCTTGGACATGAGCTAGGAACTTAAGGTTTTGCATGAAAGGAGGACTAGCAGCAGCGTTGCACGGGAGAATGTGAAAAGTGTTCATATATAGTAAAAACCTGAGAAAGCCGTCCGTTTTCGTCATTTGTTATCGAATCGACTTAAAGCCAGATCGTCGCATTGGCCCCTCTTCTCTGTGAAACGGTTGTACTTATCGTCTGCAACGCTATGACGCGTGCGGCGGTATGCGGAGACACTAAAAGCACCATAGTAGAAAACAGATGAAGCTTTTAAGTTGATGTAAGAGCCAGTAAGAAATAGTACAATTCAAGTTTTAGGTATCGATTTTTGACTTTTTACCATTCTTTGGTTCCTTGGACATGAGCTAGGAACTTAAGATTTTGCATGAAAGGAGGACTAGCAGCCGCGTTGCACGGGAGAATGTGAAAAGTGTTCATATGTAGTAAAAACCTGAGAAATCCGTCCGTTTTCGTCATTTGTTATCGAATCCACTTAAAGCCAGATCGTCACCTTGGCCCCTCTTCTCTGTGAAACGGTTGTACTTATCGTCTGCAACGCTATGTCGCGTGCGGCGGTATGCGGAGACACTAAAAGCACCATAGTAGAACACAGATGAAGCTTCTAAGTTCATGTAATAGCCAGTAAGAAGTAGTACAATTCATATTTTAGGTATCGATTATTGACTTTTTACCCTTCTTTGGTGCCTTGGACATGAGCTAGGAACTTAAGATTTTGCAGGAAAGGAGGAATAGCAGCCGCGTTGCACGGGAGAATGTGAAAAGTGTTCATATGTAGTAAAAACCTGAGAAATCCGTTTTCGTCATTTGTTATCGAATCCACTTAAAGCCAGATCGTCGCATTGGCCCCTCTTCTCTGTGAAACGGTTGTACTTATCGTCTGCAAAGGTATGTCGCGTGCTGCGGTATGCAGAGACACTAAAAGCACCATAGTAGAACACAGATGAAGCTTTTAAGTTGATGTAAGAGCCAGTAAGAAGTAGTACAATTCAAGTTTTAGGTATCGATTATTGACTTTTTACCCTTCTTTGGTGCCTTGGACATGAGCTAGGAACTTAAGGTTTTGCATGAAGGGAGGACTAGCAGCAGCGTTGCACGGGAGAATGTGAAAAGTGTTCATATGTAGTAAAAACCTGAGATATCCGTCCGTTTTCGTCATTTGTTATCGAATCGACTTATAGCCAGATCGTCACATTGACCGCTCTTCTGTCTGAAACGGTTACATTTATAGTCTGCAAAGCTATGTCGCGTGCTGCGGTATGCGGAGACACTAAAAGCACCATAGTAGAACACAGATGATGCTTTTAAGTTGATGTAAGAGCCTGTAAGAAGTAGTACAATTCAAGTTCTAGGTATCGATTATTGACTTTTTACCCTTCTTTGGTGCCTTGGACATGAGCTAGGAACTTAAGGTTTTGCATGAAAGGAGGACTAGCAGCAGCGTTGCACGGGAGAATGTGAAAAGTGTTCATATATAGTAAAAACCTGAGAAAGCCGTCCGTTTTCGTCATTTGTTATCGAATCGACTTAAAGCCAGATCGTCGCATTGGCCCCTCTTCTCTGTGAAACGGTTGTACTTATCGTCTGCAAAGCTATGTCGCGTGCTGCGGTATGCGGAGACACTAAAAGCACCATAGTAGAAAACAGATGAAGCTTTTAAGTTGATGTAAGAGCCAGTAAGAAATAGTACAATTCAAGTTTTAGGTATCGATTATTGACTTTTTACCCTCCTTTGGTGCCTTGGACATGAGCTAGGAACTTAAGATTTTGCATGATAGGAGGAATAGCAGCCGCGTTGCACGGAAGAATGTGAAAAGTGCGCGTATGTAGTAAAAACCTGAATAATCCGCCCGTTTTCGTCATTTGTTATCGAATCGACTTAAAGCCAGATCGTCACATTGGCCGCTCTTCTCTCTGAAACGGTTGTACTTATCGTCTGCAAAGCTATGTCGCGTGCTGCGGTATGCGGAGACACTAAAAGCACCATAGTAGAACACAGATGAAGCTTCTAAGGTGATGTAATAGCCAGTAAGAAGTAGTACAATTCAAGTTTTAGGTATCGATTTTTGACTTTTTACCCTTCTTTGGTGCCTTGGACATGAGCTAGGAACTTAAGATTGTGCATGAAATGGAGGACTAGCAGCCGCGTTGCACGGGAGAATGTGAAAAGTGTTCATATGTAGAAAAAACCTTACAAATCCGTCCGTTTTCGTCATTTGTTATCGATTCGACTTAAAGCCAGATCGTCATATTGGCCGCTCTTCTCTCTGAAACGGTTACATTTATCGTCTGCAAAGCTATGTCGCGTGCTGCGGTATGCGGAGACACTAAAAGCACCATAGTAGAACACAGATGAAGCTTCTAAGTTAATGTAATAGCCAGTAAGAAGTAGTACAAATCAAGTTTTAGATATGGATAATTGACTTTTTCTCGTCTTTGGTGCCTTGGACATGAGCTAGGAACTTAAGGTTTTGCATGAAAGGAGGACTAGCAGCCACGTGGCACGGGAGAATGTGAAAAGTGGTCATATGTAGTAAAAACCTGATAAATGCGTCCGTTTTCGTCATTTGTTATCGAATCGACTTAAAGCCAGATCGTCACATTGGCCGCTCTTCTCTCTGAAACGGTTACATTTATCGTCTGCAAAGCTATGTCGCGTGCTGCGGCATGCGGAGACACTAAAAGCACCATAGTAGAACACAGATGCAGCTACTAAGTTAATGTAATAGCCAGTAAGAAGTAGTACAGTTCAAGTTTTAGGTATCGATTTTTGACTTTTTACCATTCTTTGGTTCCTTGGACATGAGCTAGGAACTTAAGATTTTGCATGAAAGGAGGACTAGCAGCCGCGTTGCACGGGAGAATGTGAAAAGTGTTCATATGTAGTAAAAACCTTAGAAATCCGTCCGTTTTCGTCATTTGTTATCGAATCGACTTAAAGCCAGATCGTCATATTGGCCGCTCTTCTGTCTGAAACGGTTACATTTATCGTCTGCAAAGCTATGTCGCGTGCTGCGGTATGCGGAGACACTAAAAGCACCATAGTAGAACACAGATGATGCTTTTAAGTTGATGTAAGAGCCAGTAAGAAGTAGTACAATTCAAGTTCTAGGTATCGATTATTGACTTTTTACCCTTCTTTGGTGCCTTGGACATGAGCTAGGAACTTAAGGTTTTGCATGAAAGGAGGACTAGCAGCAGCGTTGCACGGGAGAATGTGAAAAGTGTTCATATGTAGTAAAAACCTGAGATATCCGTCCGTTTTCGTCATTTGTTATCGAATCGACTTAAAGCCAGATCGTCACATTGGCCGCTCTTCTCTCTGAAACGGTTGTACTTATCGTCTGCAAAGCTATGTCGCGTGCTGCAGTATGCGGAGACACTAAAAGCACCATAGTAGAACACAGATGATGCTTTTAAGTTGATGTAAGAGCCTGTAAGAAGTAGTACAATTCAAGTTCTAGGTATCGATTATTGACTTTTTACCCTTCTTTGGTGCCTTGGACATGAGCTAGGAACTTAAGGTTTTGCATGAAAGGAGGACTAGCAGCAGCGTTGCACGGGAGAATGTGAAAAGTGTTCATATATAGTAAAAACCTGAGAAAGCCGTCCGTTTTCGTCATTTGTTATCGAATCGACTTAAAGCCAGATCGTCGCATTGGCCCCTCTTCTCTGTGAAACGGTTGTACTTATCGTCTGCAACGCTATGACGCGTGCGGCGGTATGCGGAGACACTAAAAGCACCATAGTAGAACACAGATGAAGCTTCTAAGTTGATGTAATAGAAAGTAAGAAGTAGTACAATTCAAGTTTTAGGTATCGATTATTGACTTTTTACCCTTCTTTGGTGCCTTGGACATGAGCTAGGAACATACGATTTTGCATGATAGGAGGACTAGCAGCCGCGTTGCACGGGAGAATGTGAAAAGCGTTCATATGTAGTAAAAACCTGAGAAATCCGTCCGTTTTCGTTATTTGTTCTCGAATCCACTTAAACCCAGATCGCCGCATTGGCCGCTCTTCTCTCTGCAACGGTTGTACGTATCGTCTACAAAGCTATGTCGCGTGCTGCGGTATGCGGAGACACTAAAAGCACCATAGTAGAACACAGATGCAGCTACTAAGTTAATGTAATAGCCAGTAAGAAGTAGTACAGTTCAAGTTTTAGGTATCGATTATTGACTTTTTACCCTTCTTTGGTGCCTTGGACATGAGCTAGGAACTTAAGATTTTGCATGAAAGGAGGAATAGCAGCCGCATTGCACGGGAGAATGTGAAAAGTGTTCATATGTAGTAAAAACCTGAGAAATCCGTCCGTTTTCGTCATTTGTTATCGAATCCACTTAAAGCCAGATCGTCACCTTGGCCCCTCTTCTCTGTGAAACGGTTGTACTTATCGTCTGCAACGCTATGTCGCGTGCGGCGGTATGCGGAGACACTAAAAGCACCATAGTAGAACACAGATGAAGCTTCTAAGTTCATGTAATAGCCAGTAAGAAGTAATACAATTCAAGTTTTAGGTATCGATTATTGACTTTTTACCCTTCTTTGGTGCCTTGGACATGAGCTAGGAACTTAAGGTTTTGCATGAAGGGAGGACTAGCAGCAGCGTTGCACGGGAGAATGTGAAAAGTGTTCATATATAGTAAAAACCTGAGAAAGCCGTCCGTTTTCGTCATTTGTTATCGAATCGACTTAAAGCCAGATCGTCGCATTGGCCCCTCTTCTCTGTGAAACGGTTGTACTTATCGTCTGCCAAGCTATGTCGCGTGCTGCGGTATGCGGAGACACTAAAAGCACCATAGTAGAACACAGATGCAGGTACTAAGTTAATGTAATAGCCAGTAAGAAGTAGTACAGTTCAAGTTTTAGGTATCGATTATTGACTTTTTACCCTTCTTTGGTGCCTTGGACATGAGCTAGGAACTTAAGATTTTGCATGAAAGGAGGAATAGCAGCCGCATTGCACGGGAGAATGTGAAAAGTGTTCATATGTAGTAAAAACCTGAGAAATCCGTCCGTTTTCGTCATTTGTTATCGAATCCACTTAAAGCCAGATCGTCGCATTGGCCCCTCTTCTCTGTGAAACGGTTGTACTTATCGTCTGCAACGCTATGTCGCGTGCGGCGGTATGCGGAGACACTAAAATCACCATAGTAGAACACAGATGAAGCTTCTAAGTTGATGTAATAGCCAGTAAGAAGTAGTGCAATTCAAGTTTTAAGTATCGATTATTGACTTTTTACCCTTCTTTGGTGCCTTGGACATGAGCTAGGAACTTATGATTTTGCATGAAAGGAGGACTAGCAGCCGCGTTGCACGGGAGAATGAGAAAAGTGTTCATATGTAGTAAAAACCTTAGAAATCCGTCCGTTTTCGTCATTTGTTATCGAATCGACTTAAAGCCAGATCGTCACATTGGCCGCTCTTCTCTCTGAAACGGTTGTACTTATCGTCTGCAAAGCTATGTCGCGTGCTGCGGTATGCGGAGACTCTAAAAGCACCATAGTAGAACACAGATGAATCTTCTAAGTTGATGTAATAGCCAGTAAGAAGTAGTACAAATCAAGTTTTAGATATGGATAATTGACTTTTTCCCGTCTTTGGTGCCTTGGACGTGAGCAAGGAACTTAAGATTTTGCATGAAAGGAGGACTAGCAGCCACGTTGCACGGGAGAATGTGAAAAGTGTTTCGTATGTAGTAAAAACCGGAGAATCCGTCCGTTTTCGTCATTTGTTATCGAATCGACTTAAAGCCAGATCGTCACATTGGCCGCTCTTCTCTCTGAAACGGTTGTACTTATCGTCTGCAAAGCTATGTCGCGTGCTGCGGTATGTGGATACACTAAAAGCACCACAGTAGAACACAGATGCAGCTACTAAGTTAATGTAATAGCCAGTAAGAAGTAGTACAGTTCAAGTTTTAGGTATCGATTTTTGACTTTTTACCATTCTTTGGTGCCTTGGACATGAGCTAGGAACTTAAGATTTTGCATGAAAGGAGGAATAGCAGCCGCATTGCACGGGAGAATGTGAAAAGTGTTCATATGTAGTAAAAACCTGAGAAATCCGTCCGTTTTCGTCATTTGTTATCGAATCCACTTAAAGCCAGATCGTCACATTGGCCCCTCTTCTCTGTGAAACGGTTGTACTTATCGTCTGCAACGCTATGTCGCGTGCGGCGGTATGCGGAGACACTAAAATCACCATAGTAGAACACAGATGAAGCTTCTAAGTTGATGTAATAGCCAGTAAGAAGTAGTGCAATTCAAGTTTTAAGTATCGATTATTGACTTTTTACCCTTCTTTGGTGCCTTGGACATGAGCTAGGAACTTAAGATTTTGCAGGAAAGGAGGAATAGCAGCCGCGTTGCACGGGAGAATGTGAAAAGTGTTCATATGTAGTAAAAACCTGAGAACACCGTCCGTTTTCGTCATTTGTTATCGAATCCACTTAAAGCCAGATCGTCGCATTGGCCCCTCTTCTCTGTGAAACGGTTGTACTTATCGTCTGCAAAGCTATGTCGCGTGCTGCGGTATGCGGAGACACTAAAAGCACCATAGTAGAAAACAGATGAAGCTTTTAAGTTGATGTAAGAGCCAGTAAGAAATAGTACAATTCAAGTTTTAGGTATCGATTATTGACTTTTTACCCTCCTTTGGTGCCTTGGACATGAGCTAGGAACTTAAGATTTTGCATGATAGGAGGAATAGCAGCCGCGTTGCACGGAAGAATGTGAAAAGTGCGCGTATGTAGTAAAAACCTGAATAATCCGCCCGTTTTCGTCATTTTATCGAATCGACTTAAAGCCAGATCGTCACATTGGCCGCTCTTCTCTCTGAAACGGTTACATTTATCGTCTGCAAAGCTATGTCGCGTGCTGCGGTATGCGGAGACACTAAAAGCACCATAGTAGAACACAGATGCAGCTACTAAGTTAATGTAATAGCCAGTAAGAAGTAGTACAGTTCAAGTTTTAGGTATCGATTTTTGACTTTTTACCATTCTTTGGTGCCTTGGACATGAGCTAGGAACTTAAGATTTTGCATGAAAGGAGGACTAGCAGCCGCGTTGCACGGGAGAATGTGAAAAGTGTTCATATGTAGTAAAAACCTTAGAAATCCGTCCGTTTTCGTCATTTGTTATCGAATCGACGTAAAGCCAGATCGTCATATTGGCCGCTCTTCTGTCTGAAACGGTTACATTTATCGTCTGCAAAGCTATGTCGCGTGCTGCGGTTTGCGGAGACACTAAAAGCACCATAGTAGAACACAGATGATGCTTTTAAGTTGATGTAAGAGCCAGTAAGAAGTAGTACAATTCAAGTTCTAGGTATCGATTATTGACTTTTTACCCTTCTTTGGTGCCTTGGACATGAGCTAGGAACTTAAGGTTTTGCATGAAAGGAGGACTAGCAGCCACGTGGCACGGGAGAATGTGAAAAGTGGTCATATGTAGTAAAAACCTGAGAAATGCGTCCGTTTTCGTCATTTGTTATCGAATCGACTTAAAGCCAGATCGTCACATTGGCCGCTCTTCTCTCTGAAACGGTTACATTTATCGTCTGCAAAGCTATGTCGCGTGCTGCGGTATGCGGAGACACTAAAAGCACCATAGTAGAACACAGATGCAGCTACTAAGTTAATGTAATAGCCAGTAAGAAGTAGTACAGTTCAAGTTTTAGGTATCGATTTTTGACTTTTTACCATTCTTTGGTTCCTTGGACATGAGCTAGGAACTTAAGATTTTGCATGAAAGGAGGACTAGCAGCCGCGTTGCACGGGAGAATGTGAAAAGTGTTCATATGTAGTAAAAACCTTAGAAATCCGTCCGTTTTCGTCATTTGTTATCGAATCGACTTAAAGCCAGATCGTCACATTGGCCGCTCTTCTCTCTGAAACGGTTGTACTTATCGTCTGCAAAGCTATGTCGCGTGCTGCAGTATGCGGAGACACTAAAAGCACCATAGTAGAACACAGATGATGCTTTTAAGTTGATGTAAGAGCCTGTAAGAAGTAGTACAATTCAAGTTCTAGGTATCGATTATTGACTTTTTACCCTTCTTTGGTGCCTTGGACATGAGCTAGGAACTTAAGGTTTTGCATGAAAGGAGGACTAGCAGCAGCGTTGCACGGGAGAATGTGAAAAGTGTTCATATATAGTAAAAACCTGAGAAAGCCGTCCGTTTTCGTCATTTGTTATCGAATCGACTTAAAGCCAGATCGTCGCATTGGCCCCTCTTCTCTGTGAAACGGTTGTACTTATCGTCTGCAACGCTATGACGCGTGCGGCGGAATGCGGAGACACTAAAAGCACCATAGTAGAACACAGATGAAGCTTCTAAGTTGATGTAATAGAAAGTAAGAAGTAGTACAATTCAAGTTTTAGGTATCGATTATTGACTTTTTACCCTTCTTTGGTGCCTTGGACATGAGCTAGGAACTTACGATTTTGCATGATAGGAGGAATAGCAGCCGCATTGCACGCGAGAATGTGAAAAGTGTTTATATGTAGTAAAAACCTTAGAAATCCGTCCGTTTTCGTCATTTGTTATCGAATCGACTTAAAGCCATATCGTCACATTGGCCGCTCTTCTCTCTGAAACGGTTGTACTTATCGTCTGCCAAGCTATGTCGCGTGCTGCGGTATGCGGAGACACTAAAAGCACCATAGTAGAACACAGATGCAGGTACTAAGTTAATGTAATAGCCAGTAAGAAGTAGTACAGTTCAAGTTTTAGGTATCGATTATTGACTTCTTACCCTTCTTTGGTGCCTTGGACATGAGTTAGGAACTTAAGATTTTGCATGAAAGGAGGAATAGCAGCCGCATTGCACGGGAGAATGTGAAAAGTGTTCATATGTAGTAAAAACCTGAGAAATCCGTCCGTTTTCGTCATTTGTTATCGAATCCACTTAAAGCCAGATCGTCACATTGGCCCCTCTTCTCTGTGAAACGGTTGTACTTATCGTCTGCAACGCTATGTCGCGTGCGGCGGTATGCGGAGACACTAAAATCACCATAGTAGAACACAGATGAAGCTTCTAAGTTGATGTAATAGCCAGTAAGAAGTAGTGCAATTCAAGTTTTAAGTATCGATTATTGACTTTTTACCCTCCTTTGGTGCCTTGGACATGAGCTAGGAACTTAAGATTTTGCAGGAAAGGAGGAATAGCAGCCGCGTTGCACGGGAGAATGTGAAAAGCGTTCATATGTAGTAAAAACCTGAGAAATCCGTCCGTTTTCGTCATTTGTTCTCGAATCCACTTAAAGCCAGATCGCCGCATTGGCCGCTCTTCTCTCTGAAACGGTTGTACGTATCGTCTACAAAGCTATGTCGCGTGCTGCGGTATGTGGAGACACTAAAAGCACCATAGTAGAACACAGATGCAGCTACTAAGTTAATGTAATAGCCAGTAAGAAGTAGTACAATTCAAGTTTTAGGTATCGATTATTGACTTTTTACCCTTCTTTGGTGCCTTGGACATGAGCTAGGAACTTAAGATTTTGCATGAAAGGAGGAATAGCAGCCGCATTGCACGGGAGAATGTGAAAAGTGTTCATATGTAGTAAAAACCTGAGAAATCCGTCCGTTTTCGTCATTTGTTATCGAATCCACTTAAAGCCAGATCGTCACCTTGGCCCCTCTTCTCTGTGAAACGGTTGTACTTATCGTCTGCAACGCTATGTCGCGTGCGGCGGTATGCGGAGACACTAAAAGCACCATAGTAGAACACAGATGAAGCTTCTAAGTTCATGTAATAGCCAGTAAGAAGTAATACAATTCAAGTTTTAGGTATCGATTATTGACTTTTTACCCTTCTTTGGTGCCTTGGACATGAGCTAGGAACTTAAGGTTTTGCATGAAGGGAGGACTAGCAGCAGCGTTGCACGGGAGAATGTGAAAAGTGTTCATATGTAGTAAAAACCTGAGATATCCGTCCGTTTTCGTCATTTGTTATCGAATCGACTTAAAGCCAGATCGTCACATTGGCCGCTCTTCTCTCTGAAACGGTTGTACTTATCGTCTGCAAAGCTATGTCGCGTGCTGCAGTATGCGGAGACACTAAAAGCACCACAGTAGAACACAGATGATGCTTTTAAGTTGATGTAAGAGCCTGTAAGAAGTAGTACAATTCAAGTTCTAGGTATCGATTATTGACTTTTTACCCTTCTTTGGTGCCTTGGACATGAGCTAGGAACTTAAGGTTTTGCATGAAAGGAGGACTAGCAGCAGCGTTGCACGGGAGAATGTGAAAAGTGTTCATATATAGTAAAAACCTGAGAAAGCCGTCCGTTTTCGTCATTTGTTATCGAATCGACTTAAAGCCAGATCGTCGCATTGGCCCCTCTTCTCTGTGAAACGGTTGTACTTATCGTCTGCAACACTATGACGCGTGCGGCGGTATGCGGAGACACTAAAAGCACCATAGTAGAACACAGATGAAGCTTCTAAGTTGATGTAATAGAAAGTAAGAAGTACTACAATTCAAGTTTTAGGTATCGATTATTGACTTTTTACCCTTCTTTGGTGCCTTGGACATGAGCTAGGAACTTAAGATTTTGCATGAAAGGAGGAATAGCAGCCGCATTGCACGGGAGAATGTGAAAAGTGTTCATATGTAGTAAAAACCTGAGAAATCCGTCCGTTTTCGTCATTTGTTATCGAATCCACTTAAAGCCAGATCGTCACATTGGCCCCTCTTCTCTGTGAAACGGTTGTACTTATCGTCTGCAACGCTATGTCGCGTGCGGCGGTATGCGGAGACACTAAAATCACCATAGTAGAACACAGATGAAGCTTCTAAGTTGATGTAATAGCCAGTAAGAAGTAGTGCAATTCAAGTTTTAAGTATCGATTATTGACTTTTTACCCTTCTTTGGTGCCTTGGACATGAGCTAGGAACTTAAGATTTTGCAGGAAAGGAGGAATAGCAGCCGCGTTGCACGGGAGAATGTGAAAAGTGTTCATATGTAGTAAAAACCTGAGAACACCGTCCGTTTTCGTCATTTGTTATCGAATCCACTTAAAGCCAGATCGTCGCATTGGCCCCTCTTCTCTGTGAAACGGTTGTACTTATCGTCTGCAAAGCTATGTCGCGTGCTGCGGTATGCGGAGACACTAAAAGCACCATAGTAGAAAACAGATGAAGCTTTTAAGTTGATGTAAGAGCCAGTAAGAAATAGTACAATTCAAGTTTTAGGTATCGATTATTGACTTTTTACCCTCCTTTGGTGCCTTGGACATGAGCTAGGAACTTAAGATTTTGCATGATAGGAGGAATAGCAGCCGCGTTGCACGCGAGAATGTGAAAAGTGTTTATATGTAGTAAAAACCTTAGAAATCCGTCCGTTTTCGTCATTTGTTATCGAATCGACTTAAAGCCATATCGTCACATTGGCCGCTCTTCTCTCTGAAACGGTTGTACTTATCGTCTGCCAAGCTATGTCGCGTGCTGCGGTATGCGGAGACACTAAAAGCACCATAGTAGAACACAGATGCAGCTACTAAGTTAATGTAATAGCCAGTAAGAAGTAGTACAGTTCAAGTTTTAGGTATCGATTATTGACTTCTTACCCTTCTTTGGTGCCTTGGACATGAGTTAGGAACTTAAGATTTTGCATGAAAGGAGGAATAGCAGCCGCATTGCACGGGAGAATGTGAAAAGTGTTCATATGTAGTAAAAACCTGAGAAATCCGTCCGTTTTCGTCATTTGTTATCGAATCCACTTAAAGCCAGATCGTCACATTGGCCCCTCTTCTCTGTGAAACGGTTGTACTTATCGTCTGCAACGCTATGTCGCGTGCGGCGGTATGCGGAGACACTAAAATCACCATAGTAGAACACAGATGAAGCTTCTAAGTTGATGTAATAGCCAGTAAGAAGTAGTGCAATTCAAGTTTTAAGTATCGATTATTGAATTTTTACCCTCCTTTGGTGCCTTGGACATGAGCTAGGAACTTAAGATTTTGCAGGAAAGGAGGAATAGCAGCCGCGTTGCACGGGAGAATGTGAAAAGCGTTCATATGTAGTAAAAACCTGAGAAATCCGTCCGTTTTCGTCATTTGTTCTCGAATCCACTTAAAGCCAGATCGCCGCATTGGCCGCTCTTCTCTCTGAAACGGTTGTACGTATCGTCTACAAAGCTATGTCGCGTGCTGCGGTATGCGGAGACACTAAAAGCACCATAGTAGAACACAGATGCAGCTACTAAGTTAATGTAATAGCCAGTAAGAAGTAGTACAGTTCAAGTTTTAGGTATCGATTATTGACTTTTTACCCTTCTTTGGTGCCTTGGACATGAGCTAGGAACTTAAGATTTTGCATGAAAGGAGGAATAGCAGCCGCATTGCACGGGAGAATGTGAAAAGTGTTCATATGTAGTAAAAACCTGAGAAATCCGTCCGTTTTCGTCATTTGTTATCGAATCCACTTAAAGCCAGATCGTCACCTTGGCCCCTCTTCTCTGTGAAACGGTTGTACTTATCGTCTGCAACGCTATGTCGCGTGCGGCGGTATGCGGAGACACTAAAAGCACCATAGTAGAACACAGATGAAGCTTCTAAGTTCATGTAATAGCCAGTAAGAAGTAATACAATTCAAGTTTTAGGTATCGATTATTGACTTTTTACCCTTCTTTGGTGCCTTGGACATGAGCTAGGAACTTAAGGTTTTGCATGAAGGGAGAACTAGCAGCAGCGTTGCACGGGAGAATGTGAAAAGTGTTCATATGTAGTAAAAACCTGAGATATCCGTCCGTTTTCGTCATTTGTTATCGAATCGACTTAAAGCCAGATCGTCACATTGGCCGCTCTTCTCTCTGAAACGGTTGTACTTATCGTCTGCAAAGCTATGTCGCGTGCTGCAGTATGCGGAGACACTAAAAGCACCACAGTAGAACACAGATGATGCTTTTAAGTTGATGTAAGAGCCTGTAAGAAGTAGTACAATTCAAGTTCTAGGTATCGATTATTGACTTTTTACCCTTCTTTGGTGCCTTGGACATGAGCTAGGAACTTAAGGTTTTGCATGAAAGGAGGACTAGCAGCAGCGTTGCACGGGAGAATGTGAAAAGTGTTCATATATAGTAAAAACCTGAGAAAGCCGTCCGTTTTCGTCATTTGTTATCGAATCGACTTAAAGCCAGATCGTCGCATTGGCCCCTCTTCTCTGTGAAACGGTTGTACTTATCGTCTGCAACACTATGACGCGTGCGGCGGTATGCGGAGACACTAAAAGCACCATAGTAGAACACAGATGAAGCTTCTAAGTTGATGTAATAGAAAGTAAGAAGTAGTACAATTCAAGTTTTAGGTATCGATTATTGACTTTTTACCCTTCTTTGGTGCCTTGGACATGAGCTAGGAACTTAAGATTTTGCATGAAAGGAGGAATAGCAGCCGCATTGCACGGGAGAATGTGAAAAGTGTTCATATGTAGTAAAAACCTGAGAAATCCGTCCGTTTTCGTCATTTGTTATCGAATCCACTTAAAGCCAGATCGTCACATTGGCCCCTCTTCTCTGTGAAACGGTTGTACTTATCGTCTGCAACGCTATGTCGCGTGCGGCGGTATGCGGAGACACTAAAATCACCATAGTAGAACACAGATGAAGCTTCTAAGTTGATGTAATAGCCAGTAAGAAGTAGTGCAATTCAAGTTTTAAGTATCGATTATTGACTTTTTACCCTTCTTTGGTGCCTTGGACATGAGCTAGGAACTTAAGATCTTGCAGGAAAGGAGGAATAGCAGCCGCGTTGCACGGGAGAATGTGAAAAGCGTTCATATGTAGTAAAAACCTGAGAAATCCGTCCGTTTTCGTCATTTGTTCTCGAATCCACTTAAAGCCAGATCGTCGCATTGGCCCCTCTTCTCTGTGAAACGGTTGTACTTATCGTCTGCAAAGCTATGTCGCGTGCTGCGGTATGCGGAGACACTAAAAGCACCATAGTAGAAAACAGATGAAGCTTTTAAGTTGATGTAAGAGCCAGTAAGAAATAGTACAATTCAAGTTTTAGGTATCGATTATTGACTTTTTACCCTCCTTTGGTGCCTTGGACATGAGCTAGGAACTTAAGATTTTGCATGATAGGAGGAATAGCAGCCGCGTTGCACGGAAGAATGTGAAAAGTGCGCGTATGTAGTAAAAACCTGAATAATCCGCCCGTTTTCGTCATTTGTTATCGAATCGACTTAAAGCCAGATCGTCACATTGGCCGCTCTTCTCTCTGAAACGGTTACATTTATCGTCTGCAAAGCTATGTCGCGTGCTGCGGTATGCGGAGACACTAAAAGCACCATAGTAGAACACAGATGCAGCTACTAAGTTAATGTAATAGCCAGTAAGAAGTAGTACAGTTCAAGTTTTAGGTATCGATTTTTGACTTTTTACCATTCTTTGGTGCCTTGGACATGAGCTAGGAACTTAAGATTTTGCATGAAAGGAGGACTAGCAGCCGCGTTGCACGGGAGAATGTGAAAAGTGTTCATATGTAGTAAAAACCTTAGAAATCCGTCCGTTTTCGTCATTTGTTATCGAATCGACGTAAAGCCAGATCGTCATATTGGCCGCTCTTCTGTCTGAAACGGTTACATTTATCGTCTGCAAAGCTATGTCGCGTGCTGCGGTTTGCGGAGACACTAAAAGCACCATAGTAGAACACAGATGATGCTTTTAAGTTGATGTAAGAGCCAGTAAGAAGTAGTACAATTCAAGTTCTAGGTATCGATTATTGACTTTTTACCCTTCTTTGGTGCCTTGGACATGAGCTAGGAACTTAAGGTTTTGCATGAAAGGAGGACTAGCAGCCACGTGGCACGGGAGAATGGGAAAAGTGGTCATATGTAGTAAAAACCTGAGAAATGCGTCCGTTTTCGTCTTTTGTTATCGAATCGACTTAAAGCCAGATCGTCACATTGGCCGCTCTTCTCTCTGAAACGGTTACATTTATCGTCTGCAAAGCTATGTCGCGTGCTGCGGTATGCGGAGACACTAAAAGCACCATAGTAGAACACAGATGCAGCTACTAAGTTAATGTAATAGCCAGTAAGAAGTAGTACAGTTCAAGTTTTAGGTATCGATTTTTGACTTTTTACCATTCTTTGGTTCCTTGGACATGAGCTAGGAACTTAAGATTTTGCATGAAAGGAGGACTAGCAGCCGCGTTGCACGGGAGAATGTGAAAAGTGTTCATATGTAGTAAAAACCTTAGAAATCCGTCCGTTTTCGTCATTTGTTATCGAATCGACTTAAAGCCAGATCGTCACATTGGCCGCTCTTCTCTCTGAAACGGTTGTACTTATCGTCTGCAAAGCTATGTCGCGTGCTGCAGTATGCGGAGACACTAAAAGCACCATAGTAGAACACAGATGATGCTTTTAAGTTGATGTAAGAGCCTGTAAGAAGTAGTACAATTCAAGTTCTAGGTATCGATTATTGACTTTTTACCCTTCTTTGGTGCCTTGGACATGAGCTAGGAACTTAAGGTTTTGCATGAAAGGAGGACTAGCAGCAGCGTTGCACGGGAGAATGTGAAAAGTGTTCATATATAGTAAAAACCTGAGAAAGCCGTCCGTTTTCGTCATTTGTTATCGAATCGACTTAAAGCCAGATCGTCGCATTGGCCCCTCTTCTCTGTGAAACGGTTGTACTTATCGTCTGCAACGCTATGACGCGTGCGGCGGTATGCGGAGACACTAAAAGCACCATAGTAGAACACAGATGAAGCTTCTAAGTTGATGTAATAGAAAGTAAGAAGTAGTACAATTCAAGTTTTAGGTATCGATTATTGACTTTTTACCCTTCTTTGGTGCCTTGGACATGAGCTAGGAACTTACGATTTTGCATGATAGGAGGACTAGCAGCCGCGTTGCACGCGAGAATGTGAAAAGTGTTTATATGTAGTAAAAACCTTAGAAATCCGTCCGTTTTCGTCATTTGTTATCGAATCGACTTAAAGCCATATCGTCACATTGGCCGCTCTTCTCTCTGAAACGGTTGTACTTATCGTCTGCCAAGCTATGTCGCGTGCTGCGGTATGCGGAGACACTAAAAGCACCATAGTAGAACACAGATGCAGGTACTAAGTTAATGTAATAGCCAGTAAGAAGTAGTACAGTTCAAGTTTTAGGTATCGATTATTGACTTCTTACCCTTCTTTGGTGCCTTGGACATGAGTTAGGAACTTAAGATTTTGCATGAAAGGAGGAATAGCAGCCGCATTGCACGGGAGAATGTGAAAAGTGTTCATATGTAGTAAAAACCTGAGAAATCCGTCCGTTTTCGTCATTTGTTATCGAATCCACTTAAAGCCAGATCGTCACATTGGCCCCTCTTCTCTGTGAAACGGTTGTACTTATCGTCTGCAACGCTATGTCGCGTGCGGCGGTATGCGGAGACACTAAAATCACCATAGTAGAACACAGATGAAGCTTCTAAGTTGATGTAATAGCCAGTAAGAAGTAGTGCAATTCAAGTTTTAAGTATCGATTATTGACTTTTTACTCTCCTTTGGTGCCTTGGACATGAGCTAGGAACTTAAGATTTTGCAGGAAAGGAGGAATAGCAGCCGCGTTGCACGGGAGAATGTGAAAAGCGTTCATATGTAGTAAAAACCTGAGAAATCCGTCCGTTTTCGTCATTTGTTCTCGAATCCACTTAAAGCCAGATCGCCGCATTGGCCGCTCATCTCTCTGAAACGGTTGTACGTATCGTCTACAAAGCTATGTCGCGTGCTGCGGTATGCGGAGACACTAAAAGCACCATAGTAGAACACAGATGCAGCTACTAAGTTAATGTAATAGCCAGTAAGAAGTAGTACAGTTCAAGTTTTAGGTATCGATTATTGACTTTTTACCCTTCTTTGGTGCCTTGGACATGAGCTAGGAACTTAAGATTTTGCATGAAAGGAGGAATAGCAGCCGCATTGCACGGGAGAATGTGAAAAGTGTTCATATGTAGTAAAAACCTGAGAAATCCGTCCGTTTTCGTCATTTGTTATCGAATCCACTTAAAGCCAGATCGTCACCTTGGCCCCTCTTCTCTGTGAAACGGTTGTACTTATCGTCTGCAACGCTATGTCGCGTGCGGCGGTATGCGGAGACACTAAAAGCACCATAGTAGAACACAGATGAAGCTTCTAAGTTCATGTAATAGCCAGTAAGAAGTAATACAATTCAAGTTTTAGGTATCGATTATTGACTTTTTACCCTTCTTTGGTGCCTTGGACATGAGCTAGGAACTTAAGGTTTTGCATGAAGGGAGGACTAGCAGCAGCGTTGCACGGGAGAATGTGAAAAGTGTTCATATGTAGTAAAAACCTGAGATATCCGTCCGTTTTCGTCATTTGTTATCGAATCGACTTAAAGCCAGATCGTCACATTGGCCGCTCTTCTCTCTGAAACGGTTGTACTTATCGTCTGCAAAGCTATGTCGCGTGCTGCAGTATGCGGAGACACTAAAAGCACCACAGTAGAACACAGATGATGCTTTTAAGTTGATGTAAGAGCCTGTAAGAAGTAGTACAATTCAAGTTCTAGGTATCGATTATTGACTTTTTACCCTTCTTTGGTGCCTTGGACATGAGCTAGGAACTTAAGGTTTTGCATGAAAGGAGGACTAGCAGCAGCGTTGCACGGGAGAATGTGAAAAGTGTTCATATATAGTAAAAACCTGAGAAAGCCGTCCGTTTTCGTCATTTGTTATCGAATCGACTTAAAGCCAGATCGTCGCATTGGCCCCTCTTCTGTGTGAAACGGTTGTACTTATCGTCTGCAACGCTATGACGCGTGCGGCGGTATGCGGAGACACTAAAAGCACCATAGTAGAACACAGATGAAGCTTCTAAGTTGATGTAATAGAATGAAAGAAGTAGTACAATTCAAGTTTTAGGTATCGATTATTGACTTTTTACCCTTCTTTGGTGCCTTGGACATGAGCTAGGAACTTACGATTTTGCATGATAGGAGGACTAGCAGCCGCGTTGCACGCGAGAATGTGAAAAGTGTTTATATGTAGTAAAAACCTTAGAAATCCGTCCGTTTTCGTCATTCGTTATCGAATCGACTTAAAGCCATATCGTCACATTGGCCGCTCTTCTCTCTGAAACGGTTGTACTTATCGTCTGCCAAGCTATGTCGCGTGCTGCGGTATGCGGAGACACTAAAAGCACCATAGTAGAACACAGATGCAGGTACTAAGTTAATGTAATAGCCAGTAAGAAGTAGTACAGTTCAAGTTTTAGGTATCGATTATTGACTTTTTACCCTTCTTTGGTGCCTTGGACATGAGCTAGGAACTTAAGATTTTGCATGAAAGGAGGAATAGCAGCCGCATTGCACGGGAGAATGTGAAAAGTGTTCATATGTAGTAAAAACCTGAGAAATCCGTCCGTTTTCGTCATTTGTTATCGAATCCACTTAAAGCCAGATCGTCACATTGGCCCCTCTTCTCTGTGAAACGGTTGTACTTATCGTCTGCAACGCTATGTCGCGTGCGGCGGTATGCGGAGACACTAAAATCACCATAGTAGAACACAGATGAAGCTTCTAAGTTGATGTAATAGCCAGTAAGAAGTAGTGCAATTCAAGTTTTAAGTATCGATTATTGACTTTTTACCCTTTTTTGGTGCCTTGGACATGAGCTAGGAACTTAAGATCTTGCAGGAAAGGAGGAATAGCAGCCGCGTTGCACGGGAGAATGTGAAAAGTGTTCATATGTAGTAAAAACCTGAGAAATCCGTCCGTTTTCGTCATTTGTTCTCGAATCCACTTAAAGCCAGATCGTCGCATTGGCCCCTCTTCTCTGTGAAACGGTTGTACTTATCGTCTGCAAAGCTATGTCGCGTGCTGCGGTATGCGGAGACACTAAAAGCACCATAGTAGAAAACAGATGAAGCTTTTAAGTTGATGTAAGAGCCAGTAAGAAATAGTACAATTCAAGTTTTAGGTATCGATTATTGACTTTTTACCCTCCTTTGGTGCCTTGGACATGAGCTAGGAACTTAAGATTTTGCATGATAGGAGGAATAGCAGCCGCGTTGCACGGAAGAATGTGAAAAGTGCGCGTATGTAGTAAAAACCTGAGTAATCCGCCCGTTTTCGTCATTTGTTATCGAATCCACTTAAAGCCACATCGTCACATTGGCCGCTCTTCTCTCTGAAACGGTTGTACTTATCGTCTGCAAAGCTATGTCGCGTGCTGCGGTATGCGGAGACACTAAAAGCACTATAGTAGAACACAGATGAAGCTTCTAAGGTGATGTAATAGCCAGTAAGAAGTAGTACAATTCAAGTTTTAGGTATCGATTTTTGACTTTTTACCCTTCTTTGGTGCCTTGGACATGAGCTAGGAACTTAAGATTATGCATGAAATGGAGGACTAGCAGCCGCATTGCACGGGAGAAAGTGAAAAATGTTCATATGTAGTAAAAACCTGAGAAATCCGTCCGTTTTCGTCATTTGTTATCGAATCGACTTAAAGCCAGATCGTCACATTGGCCGCTCTTCTCCCTGAAACGGTTGTACTTATCGTCTGCCAAGCTATGTCGCGGGCTGCGGTACGCGGAGACTCTAAAAGCACCATAGTAGAACACAGATGCAGCTTCTAAGTTAATGTAATAGCCAGTAAGAAGTAGTACAATTCAAGTTTTCGTTATGGATTATTGACTTTTTACCCTTCTTTGGTGCCTTGGACATGAGCTAGAAACTTAAGATTTTGCATGAAAGGAGGACTAGCATCCGCATTGCACGGGAGAATGTGAAAAGTGTTTCGTATGTAGTAAAAACCTGAGAATCCGTCCGTTTTCGTCATTTGTTATCGAATCGACTTAAAGCCAGATCGTCACATTGGCCGCTCTTCTCTCTGAAATGGTTGTACTTATCGTCTGCAAAGCTATGTCGCGTGCTGCGGTATGTGGATACACTAAAAGCACCACAGTAGAACACAGACGAAGCCTCTAAGTTGATGTAATAGCCAGTAAGAAGTAGTACAATTCACGTTTTGGTTATGGATTGTTGACTTTTTACCCTTCTTTTGTGCCTTGGACTTGAGGTAGGAACTTAAGATTTTGCATGAAAGGAGGACTAGCAGCGGCGTTGCACGGGAGAATATGAAAAGTGTTCATATGTAGAAAAAACCTTAGAAATCCGTCCGTTTTCGTCATTTGTTATCGAATCGACTTAAAGCCAGATCGTCACATTGGCCGCTCTTCTCTCTGAAACGGTTGTACTTATCGTCTGCCAAGCTATGTCGCGTGCTGCGGAATGCGGAGACACTAAAAGCACCATAGTAGAACACAGATGAAGCTTCTAAGTTGATGTAATAACCAGTAAGAAGTAGTACAATTCAAGTTTTATGTATAGATTATTGACTTTTTACCCTTCTTTGGTGCCTTGGACATGAGCTAGGAACTTAAGATTTTGCATGAAAGGAGGACTAGCCGCCGCGTTGCACGGGAGAATGTGAAAAGTGTTCATATGTAGAAAAAACCTTATAAATCCGTCCGTTTTCGTCATTTGTTATCGAATCGACTTAAAGCCAGATCGTCACATTGGCCGCTCTTCTCTCTGAAACGGTTGTACTTATCGTCTGCCAAGCTATGTCGCGTGCTGCGGAATGCGGAGACTCTAAAAGCACCATAGTAGAACACAGATGAAGCTTCTAAGTTGATGTAATAGCCAGTAAGAAGTAGTACAAATCAAGTTTTAGTTATGGATAATTGACTTTTTCCCGTCTTTGGTGCCTTGGACGTGAGCAAGGAACTTAAGATTTTGCATGAAAGGAGGACTAGCAGCCACGTGGCACGGGAGAATGTGAAAAGTGTTCATATGTAGTAAAAACCTGAGAAATCCGTCCGTTTTCGTCATTTGTTATCGAATCGACTTAAAGCCAGATCGTCACATTGGCCGCTCTTCTCTCTGAAACGGTTGTACTTATCGTCTGCAAAGCTATGTCGCGTGCTGCGGTATGTGGATACAGTAAAAGCACCATAGTAGAACACAGATGAAGCATCTAAGTTGATGTAATAACCAGTATTAAATACTACAATTCAAGTTTTAGGTATCGATTATTGATTTTTTACACTTCTTTGGTGCCTTGGACGTGAGCTAGGAACTTAAGATTTTGCATGAAAGGAGGACTAGCAGCCGCGTTGCACGGGAGAATGAGAAAAGTGTTCATATGTAGTAAAAACCTTAGAAATCCGTCCGTTTTCGTCATTTGTTATCGAATCGACTTAAAGCCAGATCGTCACATTGGCCGCTCTTCTCTCTGAAACGGTTGTACTTATCGTCTGCAAAGCTATGTCGCGTGCTGCGGTATGCGGAGACTCTAAAAGCACCATAGTAGAACACAGATGAATCTTCTAAGTTGATGTAATAGCCAGTAAGAAGTAGTACAAATCAAGTTTTAGATATGGATAATTGACTTTTTCCCGTCTTTGGTGCCTTGGACGTGAGCAAGGAACTTAAGATTTTGCATGAAAGGAGGACTAGCAGCCACGTTGCACGGGAGAATGTGAAAAGTGTTTCGTATGTAGTAAAAACCGGAGAATCCGTCCGTTTTCGTCATTTGTTATCGAATCGACTTAAAGCCAGATCGTCACATTGGCCGCTCTTCTCTCTGAAACGGTTGTACTTATCGTCTGCAAAGCTATGTCGCGTGCTGCGGTATGTGGATACACTAAAAGCACCACAGTAGAACACAGATGAAGCCTCTAAGTTGATGTAATTGCCAGTAAGAAGTAGTACAATTCACGTTTTGGTTATGGATTATTGACTATTTACCCTTCTTTTGTGCCTTGGACATGAGGTAGGAACTTAAGATTTTGCATGAAAGGAGGACTAGCAGCCGCGTTGCGCGGGAGAATGTGAAAAGTGTTCATATGTAGAAAAAACCTTAGAAAACCGTCCGTTTTCGTCATTTGTTATCGAATCCACTTAAAGCCAGATCGTCACATTGGCCGCTCTTCTCTCTGAAACGGTTGTACTTATCGTCTGCCAAGCTATGTCGCGTGCTGCGGAATGCGGCGACTCTAAAAGCACCATAGTAGAACACAGATGAAGCTTCTAAGTTAATGTAATAGCCAGTAAGAAGTAGTACAAATCAAGTTTTAGATATGGATAATTGACTTTTTCTCGTCTTTGGTGCCTTGGACGTGAGCAAGGAACTTAAGATTTTGCATGAAAGGAGGACTAGCAGCCACGTGGCACGGGAGAATGTGAAAAGTGGTCATATGTAGTAAAAACCTGAGAAATCCGTCCGTTTTCGTCATTTGTTATCGAATCGACTTAAAGCCAGATCGTCACATTGGCCGCTCTTCTCTCTGAAACGGTTACATTTATCGTCTGCAAAGCTATGTCGCGTGCTGCGGTATGCGGAGACACTAAAAGCACCATAGTAGAACACAGATGCAGCTACTAAGTTAATGTAATAGCCAGTAAGAAGTAGTACAGTTCAAGTTTTAGGTATCGATTTTTGACTTTTTACCATTCTTTGGTGCCTTGGACATGAGCTAGGAATTTAAGATTTTGCATGAAAGGAGGACTAGCAGCAGCGTTGCACGGGAGAATGTGAAAAGTGTTCATATATAGTAAAAACCTGAGAAAGCCGTCCGTTTTCGTCATTTGTTATCGAATCGACTTAAAGCCAGATCGTCGCATTGGCCCCTCTTCTCTGTGAAACGGTTGTACTTATCGTCTGCAACACTATGACGCGTGCGGCGGTATGCGGAGACACTAAAAGCACCATAGTAGAACACAGATGAAGCTTCTAAGTTGATGTAATAGAAAGTAAGAAGTAGTACAATTCAAGTTTTAGGTATCGATTATTGACTTTTTACCCTTCTTTGGTGCCTTGGACATGAGCTAGGAACTTAAGATTTTGCAGGAAAGGAGGAATAGCAGCCGCGTTGCACGGGAGAATGTGAAAAGTGTTCATATGTAGTAAAAACCTGAGAACACCGTCCGTTTTCGTCATTTGTTATCGAATCCACTTAAAGCCAGATCGTCGCATTGGCCCCTCTTCTCTGTGAAACGGTTGTACTTATCGTCTGCAAAGCTATGTCGCGTGCTGCGGTATGCGGAGACACTAAAAGCACCATAGTAGAAAACAGATGAAGCTTTTAAGTTGATGTAAGAGCCAGTAAGAAATAGTACAATTCAAGTTTTAGGTATCGATTATTGACTTTTTACCCTCCTTTGGTGCCTTGGACATGAGCTAGGAACTTAAGATTTTGCATGATAGGAGGAATAGCAGCCGCGTTGCACGGAAGAATGTAAAAAGTGCGCGTATGTAGTAAAAACCTGAATAATCCGCCCGTTTTCGTCATTTGTTATCGAATCGACTTAAAGCCAGATCGTCACATTGGCCGCTCTTCTCTCTGAAACGGTTACATTTATCGTCTGCAAAGCTATGTCGCGTGCTGCGGTATGCGGAGACACTAAAAGCACCATAGTAGAACACAGATGCAGCTACTAAGTTAATGTAATAGCCAGTAAGAAGTAGTACAGTTCAAGTTTTAGGTATCGATTTTTGACTTTTTACCATTCTTTGGTGCCTTGGACATGAGCTAGGAACTTAAGATTTTGCATGAAAGGAGGACTAGCAGCCGCGTTGCACGGGAGAATGTGAAAAGTGTTCATATGTAGTAAAAACCTTAGAAATCCGTCCGTTTTCGTCATTTGTTATCGAATCGACGTAAAGCCAGATCGTCATATTGGCCGCTCTTCTGTCTGAAACGGTTACATTTATCGTCTGCAAAGCTATGTCGCGTGCTGCGGTTTGCGGAGACACTAAAAGCACCATAGTAGAACACAGATGATGCTTTTAAGTTGATGTAAGAGCCAGTAAGAAGTAGTACAATTCAAGTTCTAGGTATCGATTATTGACTTTTTACCCTTCTTTGGTGCCTTGGACATGAGCTAGGAACTTAAGGTTTTGCATGAAAGGAGGACTAGCAGCAGCGTTGCACGGGAGAATGTGAAAAGTGTTCATATATAGTAAAAACCTGAGAAAGCCGTCCGTTTTCGTCATTTGTTATCGAATCGACTTAAAGCCAGATCGTCGCATTGGCCCCTCTTCTCTGTGAAACGGTTGTACTTATCGTCTGCAACGCTATGACGCGTGCGGCGGTATGCGGAGACACTAAAAGCACCATAGTAGAACACAGATGAAGCTTCTAAGTTGATGTAATAGAATGTAAGAAGTAGTACAATTCAAGTTTTAGGTATCGATTATTGACTTTTTACCCTTCTTTGGTGCCTTGGACATGAGCTAGGAACTTACGATTTTGCATGATAGGAGGACTAGCAGCCGCGTTGCACGCGAGAATGTGAAAAGTGTTTATATGTAGTAAAAACCTTAGAAATCCGTCCGTTTTCGTCATTCGTTATCGAATCGACTTAAAGCCATATCGTCACATTGGCCGCTCTTCTCTCTGAAACGGTTGTACTTATCGTCTGCCAAGCTATGTCGCGTGCTGCGGTATGCGGAGACACTAAAAGCACCATAGTAGAACACAGATGCAGGTACTAAGTTAATGTAATAGCCAGTAAGAAGTAGTACAGTTCAAGTTTTAGGTATCGATTATTGACTTTTTACCCTTCTTTGGTGCCTTGGACATGAGCTAGGAACTTAAGATTTTGCATGAAAGGAGGAATAGCAGCCGCATTGCACGGGAGAATGTGAAAAGTGTTCATATGTAGTAAAAACCTGAGAAATCCGTCCGTTTTCGTCATTTGTTATCGAATCCACTTAAAGCCAGATCGTCACATTGGCCGCTCTTCTCTGTGAAACGGTTGTACTTATCGTCTGCAACGCTATGTCGCGTGCGGCGGTATGCGGAGACACTAAAATCACCATAGTAGAACACAGATGAAGCTTCTGATGTAATAGCCAGTAAGAAGTAGTGCAATTCAAGTTTTAAGTATCGATTATTGACTTTTTACCCTTCTTTGGTGCCTTGGACATGAGCTAGGAACTTAAGATTTTGCAGGAAAGGAGGAATAGCTGCCGCGTTGCACGGGAGAATGTGAAAAGCGTTCATATGTAGTAAAAACCTGAGAAATCCGTCCGTTTTCGTCATTTGTTCTCGAATCCACTTAAAGCCAGATCGTCGCATTGGCCCCTCTTCTCTGTGAAACGGTTGTACTTATCGTCTGCAAAGCTATGTCGCGTGCTGCGGTATGCGGAGACACTAAAAGCACCATAGTAGAAAACAGATGAAGCTTTTAAGTTGATGTAAGAGCCAGTAAGAAATAGTACAATTCAAGTTTTAGGTATCGATTATTGACTTTTTACCCTCCTTTGGTGCCTTGGACATGAGCTAGGAACTTAAGATTTTGCATGATAGGAGGAATAGCAGCCGCGTTGCACGGAAGAATGTGAAAAGTGCGCGTATGTAGTAAAAACCTGAATAATCCGCCCGTTTTCGTCATTTGTTATCGAGTCGACGTAAAGCCAGATCGTCACATTGGCCGCTCTTCTCTCTGAAACGGTTGTACTTATCGTCTGCAAAGCTATGTCGCGTGCTGCGGTATGCGGAGACACTAAAAGCACTATAGTAGAACACAGATGAAGCTTCTAAGGTGATGTAATAGCCAGTAAGAAGTAGTACAATTCAAGTTTTAGGTATCGATTTTTGACTTTTTACCCTTCTTTGGTGCCTTGGACATGAGCTAGGAACTTAAGATTATGCATGAAATGGAGGACTAGCAGCCGCATTGCACGGGAGAAAGTGAAAAATGTTCATATGTAGTAAAAACCTGAGAAATCCGTCCGTTTTCGTCATTTGTTATCGAATCGACTTAAAGCCAGATCGTCACATTGGCCGCTCTTCTCCCTGAAACGGTTGTACTTATCGTCTGCAAAGCTATGTCGCGGGCTGCGGTACGCGGAGACTCTAAAAGCACCATAGTAGAACACAGATGCAGCTTCTAAGTTAATGTAATAGCCAGTAAGAAGTAGTACAATTCAAGTTTTCGTTATGGATTATTGACTTTTTACCCTTCTTTGGTGCCTTGGACATGAGCTAGAAACTTAAGATTTTGCATGAAAGGTGGACTAGCAGCCGCGTTGCGCGGGAGAATGTGAAAAGTGTTCAAATGTAGTAAAAACCGTAGAAATCCGTCCGTTTTCGTAATTTGTTATCGAATCGACTTCAAGCCAGATCGTCACATTGGCCGCTCTTCTCCCTGAAACGGTTACATTTAACGTCTGCAAAGCTATGTCGCGTGCTGTGGTATGCAGAGACACTAAAAGCACCATAGTAGAACACAGATGAAGCTTCTAAGTTGATGTAGTAGCCAGTAGGAAGTAGTACAATTCAAGTTTTAGTTATGGAATATTGACCTTTTACCCCTCTTTGGTGCCTTGGACATGATCTAGGAACTTAAGATTTTGCATGAAAGTAGGACTAGCCGCCGCGTTGCACGAGAGAATGTGAAAAGTGTTCGTATGTAGTAAAAACCTGAGAAATCCGTCCGCTTTCGTCATTTGTTACCGAATCGACTTAAAGCCAGATCGTCACATTGGCCGCTCTTCTCTCTGAAACGGTTGTACTTATCGTCTGCAAAGCTATGTCGCGTGCTGCGGTATGTGGAGACTCTAAAAGCACCATAGTAGAACACAGATGAATCTTCTAAGTTGATGTAATAGCCAGTAAGAAGTAGTACAAATCAAGTTTTAGATATGGATAATTGACTTTTTCCGGTTTTTGGTGCCTTAGACGTGAGCAAAGAACTTAAGATTTTGCATGAAAGGAGGACTAGCAGCCACGTTGCACGGGAGAATGTGAAAAGTGGTTATATGTAGTAAAAACCAGAGAAATCCGTCCGTTTTCGTCATTTGTTATCGAATCGACTTAAAGCCAGATCGTCACATTGGCCGCTCTTCTGTCTGAAACGGTTACATTTATCGTCTGCAAAGCTATGTCGCGTGCTGCGGTATGCGGAGACACTAAAAGCACCATAGTAGAACACAGATGAAGCATCTAAGTTGATGTAATAACCAGTATTAAATACTACAATTCAAGTTTTAGGTATCGATTATTGATTTTTTACACTTCTTTGGTGCCTTGGACGTGAGCTAGGAACTTAAGATTTTGCATGAAAGGAGGACTAGCAGCCGCGTTGCACGGGAGAATGAGAAAAGTGTTCATATGTAGTAAAAACCTTAGAAATCCGTCCGTTTTCGTCATTTGTTATCGAATCGACTTAAAGCCAGATCGTCACATTGGCCGCTCTTCTCTCTGAAACGGTTGTACTTATCGTCTGCCAAGCTATGTCGCGTGCTGCGGTATGCGGAGACACTAAAAGCACCATAGTAGAACACAGATGCAGGTACTAAGTTAATGTAATAGCCAGTAAGAAGTAGTGCAATTCAAGTTTTAAGTATCGATTATTGACTTTTTACCCTTCTTTGGTGCCTTGGACATGAGCTAGGAACTTAAGATTTTGCAGGAAAGGAGGAATAGCAGCCGCGTTGCACGGGAGAATGTGAAAAGTGTTCATATGTAGTAAAAACCTGAGAAATCCGTCCGTTTTCGTCATTTGTTATCGAATCCACTTAAAGCCAGATCGTCGCATTGGCCCCTATTCTCTGTGAAACGGTTGTACTTATCGTCTGCAAAGCTATGTCGCGTGCTGCGGTATGCGGAGACACTAAAAGCACCATAGTTGAAAACAGATGAAGCTTTTAAGTTGATGTAAGAGCCAGTAAGAAATAGTACAATTCAAGTTTTAGGTATCGATTATTGCCTTTTTATCCTCCTTTGGTGCCTTGGACATGAGCTAGGAACTTAAGATTTTGCATGATAGGAGGAATAGCAGCCGCGTTGCACGGAAGAATGTGAAAAGTGCGCGTATGTAGTAAAAACCTGAATAATCCGCCCGTTTTCGTCATTTGTTATCGAATCGACTTAAAGCCAGATCGTCACATTGGCCGCTCTTCTCTCTGAAACGGTTACATTTATCGTCTGCAAAGCTATGTCGCGTGCTGCGGTATGCGGAGACACTAAAAGCACCATAGTAGAACACAGATGCAGCTACTAAGTTAATGTAATAGCCAGTAAGAAGTAGTACAGTTCAAGTTTTAGGTATCAATTTTTGACTTTTTACCATTCTTTGGTGCCTTGGACATGAGCTAGGAACTTAAGATTTTGCATGAAAGGAGGACTAGCAGCCGCGTTGCACGGGAGAATGTGAAAAGTGTTCATATGTAGTAAAAACCTTAGAAATCCGTCCGTTTTCGTCATTTGTTATCGAATCGACTTAAAGCCAGATCGTCATATTGGCCGCTCTTCTGTCTGAAACGGTTACATTTATCGTCTGCAAAGCTATGTCGCGTGCTGCGGTTTGCGGAGACACTAAAAGCACCATAGTAGAACACAGATGATGCTTTTAAGTTGATGTAAGAGCCAGTAAGAAGTAGTACAATTCAAGTTCTAGGTATCGATTATTGACTTTTTACCCTTCTTTGGTGCCTTGGACATGAGCTAGGAAATTAAGGTTTTGCATGAAAGGAGGACTAGCAGCAGCGTTGCACGGGAGAATGTGAAAAGTGTTCATATATAGTAAAAACCTGAGAAAGCCGTCCGTTTTCGTCATTTGTTATCGAATCGACTTAAAGCCAGATCGTCGCATTGGCCCCTCTTCTCTGTGAAACGGTTGTACTTATCGTCTGCAACGCTATGACGCGTGCGGCGGTATGCGGAGACACTAAAAGCACCATAGTAGAACACAGATGAAGCTTCTAAGTTGATGTAATAGAATGTAAGAAGTAGTACAATTCAAGTTTTAGGTATCGATTATTGACTTTTTACCCTTCTTTGGTGCCTTGGACATGAGCTAGGAACTTACGATTTTGCATGATAGGAGGACTAGCAGCCGCGTTGCACGCGAGAATGTGAAAAGTGTTTATATGTAGTAAAAACCTTAGAAATCCGTCCGTTTTCGTCATTCGTTATCGAATCGACTTAAAGCCATATCGTCACATTGGCCGCTCTTCTCTCTGAAACGGTTGTACTTATCGTCTGCCAAGCTATGTTGCGTGCTGCGGTATGCGGAGACACTAAAAACACCATAGTAGAACACAGATGCAGGTACTAAGTTAATGTAATAGCCAGTAAGAAGTAGTACAGTTCAAGTTTTAGGTATCGATTATTGACTTTTTACCCTTCTTTGGTGCCTTGGACATGAGCTAGGAACTTAAGATTTTGCATGAAAGGAGGAATAGCAGCCGCATTGCACGGGAGAATGTGAAAAGTGTTCATATGTAGTAAAAACCTGAGAAATCCGTCCGTGTTCGTCATTTGTTATCGAATCGACTTAAAGCCAGATCGTCACATTGGCCCCTCTTCTCTGTGAAACGGTTGTACTTATCGTCTGCAACGCTATGTCGCGTGCGGCGGTATGCGGAGACACTAAAATCACCATAGTAGAACACAGATGAAGCTTCTAAGTTGATGTAATAGCCAGTAAGAAGTAGTGCAATTCAAGTTTTAAGTATCGATTATTGACTTTTTACCCTTCTTTGGTGCCTTGGACATGAGCTAGGAACTTAAGATTTTGCAGGAAAATGAGGAATAGCAGCCGCGTTGCACGGGAGAATGTGAAAAGCGTTCATATGTAGTAAAAACCTGAGAAATCCGTCCGTTTTCGTCATTTGTTCTCGAATCCACTTAAAGCCAGATCGTCGCATTGGCCCCTCTTCTCTGTGAAACGGTTGTACTTATCGTCTGCAAAGCTATGTTGCGTGCTGCGGTATGCGGAGACACTAAAAGCACCATAGTAGAAAACAGATGAAGCTTTTAAGTTGATGTAAGAGCCAGTAAGAAATAGTACAATTCAAGTTTTAGGTATCGATTATTGACTTTTTACCCTCCTTTGGTGCCTTGGACATGAGCTAGGAACTTAAGATTTTGCATGATAGGAGGAATAGCAGCCGCGTTGCACGGAAGAATGTGAAAAGTGCGCGTATGTAGTAAAAACCTGAATAATCCGCCCGTTTTCGTCATTTGTTATCGAGTCGACTTAAAGCCAGATCGTCACATTGGCCGCTCTTCTCTCTGAAACGGTTGTACTTATCGTCTGCAAAGCTATGTCGCGTGCTGCGGTATGCGGAGACACTAAAAGCACCATAGTAGAACACAGATGAATCTTCTAAGTTGATGTAATAGCCAGTAAGAAGTAGTACAAATCAAGTTTTAGATATGGATAATTGACTTTTTCCGGTCTTTGGTGCCTTGGACGTGAGCAAAGAACTTAAGATTTTGCATGAAAGGAGGACTAGCAGCCACGTTGCACGGGAGAATGTGAAAAGTGGTTATATGTAGTAAAAACCAGAGAAATCCGTCCGTTTTCGTCATTTGTTATCGAATCGACTTAAAGCCAGATCGTCACATTGGCCGCTCTTCTGTCTGAAACGGTTACATTTATCGTCTGCAAAGCTATGTCGCGTGCTGCGGTATGCGGAGACACAAAAAGCACCACAGTAGAACACAGACGAAGCCTCTAAGTTGATGTAATAGCCAGTAAGAAGTAGTACAATTCACGTTTTGGTTATGGATTATTGACTTTTTACCCTTCTTTTGTGCCTTGGACTTGAGGAAGGAACTTAAGATTTTGCATGAAAGGAGGACTAGCAGCCGCGTTGCACGTGAGAATATGAAAAGTGTTCATATGTAGAAAAAACCTTAGAAATCCGTCCGTTTTCGTCATTTGTTATCGAATCGACTTAAAGCCAGATCGTCACATTGGCCGCTCTTCTCTCTGAAACGGTTGTACTTATCGTCTGCAAAGCTATGTCGCGTGCTGCGGAATGCGGAGACACTAAAAGCACCATAGTAGAACACAGATGAAGCTTCTAAGTTGATGTAATAACCAGTAAGAAGTAGTACAATTCAAGTTTTATGTATAGATTATTGACTTTTTACCCTTCTTTGGTGCCTTGGACATGAGCTAGGAACTTAAGATTTTGCATGAAAGGAGGACTAGCCGCCGCCTTGCACGGGAGAATGTGAAAAGTGTTCATATGTAGAAAAAACCTTAGAAATCCGTCCGTTTTCGTCATTTGTTATCGAATCGACTTAAAGCCAGATCGTCACATTGGCCGCTCTTCTCTCTGAAACGGTTGTACTTATCGTCTGACAAGCTATGTCGCGTGCTGCGGAATGCGGAGACTCTAAAAGCACCATAGTAGAACACAGATGAAGCTTCTAAGTTGATGTAATAGCCAGTAAGAAGTAGTACAAATCAAGTTTTAGTTATGGATAATTGACTTTTTCCCGTCTTTGGTGCCTTGGACGTGAGCAAGGAACTTAAGATTTTGCATGAAAGGAGGACTAGCAGCCACGTGGCACGGGAGAATGTGAAAAGTGTTCATATGTAGTAAAAACCTGAGAAATCCGTCCGTTTTCGTCATTTGTTATCGAATCGACTTAAAGCCAGATCGTCACATTGGCCGCTCTTCTCTCTGAAACGGTTGTACTTATCGTCTGCAAAGCTATGTCGCGTGCTGCGGTATGTGGATACACTCAAAGCACCACAGTAGAACACAGATGAAGCCTCTAAGTTGATGTAATTGCCAGTAAGAAGTAGTACAATTCACGTTTTGGTTATGGATTATTGACTTTTTACCCTTCTTTTGTGCCTTGGACATGAGGTAGGAACTTAAGATTTTGCATGAAAGGAGGACTAGCAGCCGCGTTGCAAGGGAGAATGTGAAAAGTGTTCATATGTAGAAAAAACCTTAGAAATCCGTCCGTTTTCGTCATTTGTTATCGAATCCACTTAAAGCCAGATCGTCACATTGGCCGCTCTTCTCTCTGAAACGGTTGTACTTATCGTCTGCCAAGCTATGTCGCGTGCTGCGGAATACGGCGACTCTAAAAGCACCATAGTAGAACACAGATGAAGCTTCTAAGTTAATGTAATAGCCAGTAAGAAGTAGTACAAATCAAGTTTTAGATATGGATAATTGACTTTTTCTCATCTTTGGTGCCTTGGACGTGAGCAAGGAACTTAAGATTTTGCATGAAAGGAGGACTAGCAGCCACGTGGCACGGGAGAATGTGAAAAGTGGTCATATGTAGTAAAAACCTGAGAAATCCGTCCGTTTTCGTCATTTGTTATCGAATCGACTTAAAGCCAGATCGTCACATTGGCCGCTCTTCTCTCTGAAACAGTTACATTTATCGTCTGCAAAGCTATGTCGCGTGCTGCGGTATGCGGAGACACTAAAAGCACCATAGTAGAACACAGATGCAGCTACTAAGTTAATGTAATAGCCAGTAAGAAGTAGTACAGTTCAAGTTTTAGGTATCGATTTTTGACTTTTTACCATTCTTTGGTGCCTTGGACATGAGCTAGGAATTTAAGATTTTGCATGAAAGGAGGACTAGCATCCGCATTGCACGGGAGAATGTGAAAAGTGTTTCGTATGTAGTAAAAACCTGAGAATCCGTCCGTTTTCGTCATTTGTTATCGAATCGACTTAAAGCCAGATCGTCACATTGGCCGCTCTTCTCTCTGAAACGGTTGTACTTATCGTCTGCAAAGCTATGTCGCGTGCTGCGGTATGTGGATACACTAAAAGCACCACAGTAGAACACAGATGAAGCCTCTAAGTTGATGTAATAGCCAGTAAGAAGTAGTACAATTCACGTTTTGGTTATGGATTATTGACTTTTTACCCTTCTTTTGTGCCTTGGACATGAGGTAGGAACTTAAGATTTTGCATGAAAGGAGGACTAGCAGCCGCTTTGCACGGGAGAATGTGAAAAGTGTTCATATGTAGAAAAAACCTTAGAAATCCGTCCGTTTTCGTCATTTGTTATCGGATCCACTTAAAGCCAGATCGTCACATTGGCCGCTCTTCTCTCTGAAACGGTTGTACTTATCGTCTGCCAAGCTATGTCGCGTGCTGCGGTATGCGGAGACACTAAAAGCACCATAGTAGAACACAGATGAAGCTTCTAAGTTGATGTAATAGCCAGTAAGAAGTAGTACAATTCAAGTTTTAGGGATCGATTATTGACTTTTTACCCTTCTTTGGTGCCTTGGACATGACCTAGGAACTTAAGATTTTGCATGAAAGGAGGACTAGCAGCCGCGTTGCAAGGGAGAATGTGAAAAGTGTTCATATGTAGTAAAAACCTTAGAAATCCGTCTGTTTTCGTCATTTGTTATCGAATCGACTTAAAGCCAGATCGTCATATTGGCCGCTCTTCTGTCTGAAACGGTTACATTTATCGTCTGCAAAGCTATGTCGCGTGCTGCGGTATGCGGAGACACTAAAAGCACCATAGTAGAACACAGATGAAGCTTCTAAGTTGATGTAATAGCCAGTAAGAAGTAGTACAATTCAAGTTTTAGGGATCGATTATTGACTTTTTACCCTTCTTTGGTGCCTTGGACATGACCTAGGAACTTAAGATTTTGCATGAAAGGAGGAATAGCAGCCGCGTTGCACGGGAGAATGTGAAATGTGTTCATATGTAGTAAAACCCTGAGAAATCCGTCCGTTTTCGTCATTTGTTATCGAATCCACTTAAAGCCAGATCGTTACATTGGCCGCTCTTCTCTCTGAAACGGTTGTACTTATCGTCTGCAAAGCTATGTCGCGTGCTGCGGTATGCGGAGACACTAAAAGCACCATAGTAGAACACAGATGATGCTTTTAAGTTGATGTAAGAGCCAGTAAGAAGTAGTACAATTCAAGTTCTAGGTATCGATTATTGACTTTTTACCCTTCTTTGGTGCCTTGGACATGAGCTAGGAACTTAAGATTTTGCATGATAGGAGGACTAGCAGCCGCGTTGCACGGGAGAATGTGAAAAGTGTTCATATGTAGTAAAAACCTTAGAAATCCGTCCGTTTTCGTCATTTGTTATCGAATCGACTTAAAGCCAGATCGTCATATTGGCCGCTCTTCTGTCTGAAACGGTTACATTTATCGTCTGCAAAGCTATGTCGCGTGCTGCGGTATGCGGAGACACTAAAAGCACCATAGTAGAACACAGATGAAGCTTCTAAGTTGATGTAATAGCGAGTAAGAAGTAGTACAATTCAAGTTTTAGGTATCGATTATTGACTTTTTACCATTCTTTGGTGCCTTGGACATGAGCTAGGAACTTAAGAATTTGCATGAAAGGAGGAACAGCAGCCGCGTTGCACGGGAGAAAGTGAAAAGTGTTCATATGTAGTAAAAACCTGAGAATCCGTCCGTTTTCGTCATTTGTTATCGAATCGACTTAAAGCCAGATCGTCACATTGGCCGCTCTTCTCTCTGAAACGGTTGTACTTATCGTCTGCAAATATATGTCGCGTGCTGCGGTATGTGGAATCAGTAAAAGCACCATAGTAGAACTCAGATGAAGCATCTAAGTTGATGTAATAACCAGTATTAAATACTACAATTCAAGTTTTTGGTATCGATTATTGATTTCTTACAGTTCTTTGGTGCCTTGGACATGAGCTAGGAACTTAAGATTTTGCATGAAAGGAGGACTAGCAGCCGCGTTGCACGGGAGAATGAGAAAAGTGTTCATATGTAGTAAAAACCTTAGAAATCCGTCCGTTTTCGTCATTTGTTATCGAATCGACTAAAAGCCAGATCGTCACATTGGCCGTTCTTCTCTCTGAAACGGTTGTACTTATCGTCTGCAAAGCTATGTCGGGTGCTGCAGTATGCGGAGACACTAAAAGCACCACAGTAGAACACAGATGAAGCCTCTAAGTTGATGTAATAGCCAGTAAGAAGTAGTACAATTCACGTTTTGGTTATGGATTATTGACTTTTTACCCTTCTTTTGTGCCTTGGACATGAGCTACGAACTTAAGATTTTGCATGAAAGGAGGACTAGCAACCGCGTTGCACGGGAGAATGTGAAAAGTGTTCATATGTAGTAAAAACCTTAGAAATCCGTCCGTTTTCGTCATTTGTTATCGAATCGACTTAAAGCCAGATCGTCACATTGGCCGCTCTTCTGTCTGAAACGGTTACATTTATCGTCTGCAAAGCTATGTCACGTGCTGCGGTATGCGGAGACACTAAAAGCACCATAGTAGAACACAGATGAAGCTTCTAAGTTGATGTAATAGCCAGTAAGAAGTAGTACAATTCAAGTTTTAGGGATCGATTATTGACTTTTTACCCTTCTTTGGTGCCTTGGACATGACCTAGGAACTTAAGATTTTGCATGAAAGGAGGACTAGCAGAAGCATTGCACGGGAGAATGTGAAAAGTGTTCATATGTAGTAAAAACCTGAGAAATCCGTCCGTGTTCGTCATTTGTTATCGAATCGACTTAAAGCCAGATCGTCACATTGGTCGCTTATCTCTCTGAAACAGTTGTACTGATCGTCTGCAAAGCTATGTCGCGTGCTGCGGTATGCGGAGACACTAAAAGCACCATAGTAGAACACAGATGAAGCTTCTAAGTTGATGTAATAACCAGTAAGAAGTAGTACAATTCAGGTTTTATGTATAGATTATTGACTTTTTACCCTTCTTTGGTGCCTTGGACATGAGGTAGGAACTTAAGATTTTGCATGAAAGGAGGACTAGCAGCCGCGTTGCACGGGAGAATGTGAAAAGTGTTCATATGTAGAAAAAACCTTAGAAATCCGTCCGTTTTCGTCATTTGTTATCGAATCTACTTAAAGCCAGATCGTCACATTGGCCGCTCTTCTCTCTGAAACGGTTGTACTTATCGTCTGCCAAGCTATGTCGCGTGCTGCGGTATGCGGAGACACTAAAAGCACCATAGTAGAACACAGATGAAGCTTCTAAGTTGATGTAATAGCCAGTAAGAAGTAGTACAATTCAAGTTTTAGGGATCGATTATTGACTTTTTACCCTTCTTTGGTGCCTTGGACATGACCTAGGAACTTAAGATTTTGCATGAAAGGAGGACTAGCAGCCGCGTTGCAAGGGAGAATGTGAAAAGTGTTCATATGTAGTAAAAACCTTAGAAATCCGTCTGTTTTCGTCATTTGTTATCGAATCGACTTAAAGCCAGATCGTCATATTGGCCGCTCTTCTGTCTGAAACGGTTACATTTATCGTCTGCAAAGCTATGTCGCGTGCTGCGGTATGCGGAGACACTAAAAGCACCATAGTAGAACACAGATGAAGCTTCTAAGTTGATGTAATAGCCAGTAAGAAGTAGTACAATTCAAGTTTTAGGGATCGATTATTGACTTTTTACCCTTCTTTGGTGCCTTGGACATGACCTAGGAACTTAAGATTTTGCATGAAAGGAGGAATAGCAGCCGCGTTGCACGGGAGAATGTGAAATGTGTTCATATGTAGTAAAACCCTGAGAAATCCGTCCGTTTTCGTCATTTGTTATCGAATCCACTTAAAGCCAGATCGTCACATTGGCCGCTCTTCTCTCTGAAACGGTTGTACTTATCGTCTGCAAAGCTATGTCGCGTGCTGCGGTATGCGGAGACACTAAAAGCACCATAGTAGAACACAGATGATGCTTTTAAGTTGATGTAAGAGCCAGTAAGAAGTAGTACAATTCAAGTTCTAGGTATCGATTATTGACTTTTTACCCTTCTTTGGTGCCTTGGACATGAGCTAGGAACTTAAGATTTTGCATGATAGGAGGACTAGCAGCCGCGTTGCACGGGAGAATGTGAAAAGTGTTCATATGTAGTAAAAAGCTGAGAAATCCGTCCGTTTTCGTCATTTGTTATCGAATCGACTTAAAGCCAGATCGTCATATTGGCCGCTCTTCTGTCTGAAACGGTTACATTTATCGTCTGCAAAGCTATGTCGCGTGCTGCGGTATGTGGAGACACTAAAAGCACCATAGTAGAACACAGATGAAGCTTCTAAGTTGATGTAATAGCGTGTAAGAAGTAGTACAATTCAAGTTTTAGGTATCGATTATTGACTTTTTACCATTCTTTGGTGCCTTGGACATGAGCTAGGAACTTAAGAATTTGCATGAAAGGAGGACTAGCAACCGCGTTGCACGGGAGAATGTGAAAAGTGTTCATATGTAGTAAAAACCTTAGAAATCCGTCCGTTTTCGTCATTTGTTATCGAATCGACTTAAAGCCAGATCGTCACATTGGCCGCTCTTCTGTCTGAAACGGTTACATTTATCGTCTGCAAAGCTATGTCACGTGCTGCGGTATGCGGAGACACGAAAAGCACCATAGTAGAACACAGATGAAGCTTCTAAGTTGATGTAATAGCCAGTAAGATGTAGTACAATTCAAGTTTTAGTTATGGATTATTGACTTTTTACCCTTCTTTGGTGCCTGGGACACGAGCTAGGAACTTAAGATTTTGCATGAAAGGAGGACTAGCAGAAGCATTGCACGGGAGGATGTGAAAAGTGTTCATATGTAGTAAAAACCTGAGAAATCCGTCCGTGTTCGTCATTTGTTATCGAATCGACTTAAAGCCAGATCGTCACATTGGTCGCTTATCTCTCTGAAACAGTTGTACTGATCGTCTGCAAAGCTATGTCGCGTGCTGCGGTATGCGGAGACACTAAAAGCACCATAGTAGAACACAGATGCAGCTACTAAGTTAATGTAATAGCCAGTAAGAAGTAGTACAGTTCAAGTTTTAGGTATCGATTTTTGACTTTTTACCATTCTTTGGTGCCTTGGACATGAGCCTGGAACTTAAGATTTTGCATGAAAGGAGGACTAGCAGCCGCGTTGCACGGGAGAATGTGAAAAGTGTTCATGTGTAATAAAAACCTTAGAAATCCGTCCGTTTTCGTCATTTGTTATCGAATCGACTTAAAGCCAGATCGTCATATTGGCCGCTCTTCTGTCTGAAACGGTTACATTTATCGTCTGCAAAGCTATGTCGCGTGCTGCGGTATGCGGAGACACTAAAAGCACCATAGTAGAACACAGATGAAGCTTCTAAGTTGATGTAATAGCGTGTAAGAAGTAGTACAATTCAAGTTTTAGGTATCGATTATTGACTTTTTACCATTCTTTGGTGCCTTGGACATGAGCTAGGAACTTAAGAATTTGCATGAGAGGAGGACTAGCAACCGCGTTGCACGGGAGAATGTGAAAAGTGTTCATATGTAGTAAAAACCTTAGAAATCCGTCCGTTTTCGTCATTTGTTTTCGAATCGACTTAAAGCCAGATCGTCACATTGGCCGCTCTTCTCTCTGAAACGGTTGTACTTATCGTCTGCCAAGCTATGTCGCGTGCTGCGGAATGCGGCGACTCTAAAAGCACCATAGTAGAACACAGATGAAGCTTCTAAGTTAATGTAATAGCCAGTAAGAAGTAGTACAAATCAAGTTTTAGGGATCGATTATTGACTTTTTACCCTTCTTTGGTGCCTTGGACATGACCTAGGAACTTAAGATTTTGCATGAAAGGAGGACTAGCAGCCACGTGGCACGGGAGAATGTGAAAAGTGGTCATATGTAGTAAAAACCTGAGAAATGCGTCCGTTTTCGTCATTTGTTATCGAATCGACTTAAAGCCTATCGTCACATTGGCCGCACTTCTCTCTGAAACGGTTACATTTATCGTCTGCAAAGCTATGTCGCGTGCTGCGGTATGCGGAGACACTAAAAGCACCATAGTAGAACACAGATGCAGCTACTAAGTTAATGTAATAGCCAGTAAGAAGTAGTACAGTTCAAGTTTTAGGTATCGATTTTTGACTTTTTACCATTCTTTGGTGCCTTGGACATGAGCTAGGAACTTAAGATTTTGCATGAAAGGAGGACTAGCAGCCGCGTTGCACGGGAGAATGTGAAAAGTGTTCATATGTAGTAAAAACCTTAGAAATCCGTCCGTTTTCGTCATTTGTTATCGAATCGACTTAAAGCCAGATCGTCATATTGGCCGCTCTTCTGTCTGAAACGGTTACATTTATCGTCTGCAAAGCTATGTCGCGTGCTGCGGTATGCGGAGACACTAAAAGCACCATAGTAGAACACAGATGATGCTTTTAAGTTGATGTAAGAGCCAGTAAGAAGTAGTACAATTCAAGTTCTAGGTATCGATTATTGACTTTTTACCCTTCTTTGGTGCCTTGGACATGAGCTAGGAACTTAAGGTTTTGCATGAAAGGAGGACTAGCAGCAGCGTTGCACGGGAGAATGTGAAAAGTGTTCATATATAGTAAAAACCTGAGAAAGCCGTCCGTTTTCGTCATTTGTTATCGAATCGACTTAAAGCCAGATCGTCGCATTGGCCCCTATTCTCTGTGAAACGGTTGTACTGATCGTCTGCAACGCTATGACGCGTGCGGCGGTAAGCGGAGACACTAAAAGCACCATAGTAGAACACAGATGAAGCTTCTAAGTTGATGTAATAGCCAGTAAGAAGTAGTACAATTCAAGTTTTGCTTAAGGATTATTGACTTTTTACCCTTCTTTGGTGCCTTGGACATGAGCTAGGAACTTAAGATTTTGCATGATAGGAGGACTAGCAGCCGCGTTGCACCGGAGAATGTGAAAAGTGTTCATATGTAGTAAAAAGCTGAGAAATCCGTCCGTTTTCGTCATTTGTTATCGAATCGACTTAAAGCCAGATCGCCGCATTGGCCGCTCTTCTCTCTGAAACGGTTGTACGTATCGTCTACAAAGCTAAGTCGCGTGCTGCGGTATGCGGAGACACTAAAAGCACCATAGTAGAACACAGATGCAGCTACTAAGTTAATGTAATAGCCAGTAAGAAGTAGTACAGTTCAAGTTTTAGGTATCGATTTTTGACTTTTTACCATTCTTTGGTGCCTTGGACATGAGCCTGGAATTTAAGATTTTGCATGAAAGGAGGACTAGCAGCCGCGTTGCACGGGAGAATGTGAAAAGTGTTCATATGTAGTAAAAACCTTAGAAATCCGTCAGTTTTCGTCATTTGTTATCGAATCGACTTAAAGCCATATCGTCACATTGGCCGCTCTTCTCTCTGAAACGGTTGTACTTATCGTCTGCCAAGCTATGTCGCGTGCTGCGGTATGCGGAGACACTAAAAGCACCATAGTAGAACACAGATGCAGGTACTAAGTTAATGTAATAGCCAGTAAGAAGTAGTAAAGTTCAAGTTTTAGGTATCGATTATTGACTTTTTACCCTTCTTTGGTGCCTTGGACATGAGCTAGGAACTTAAGATTTTGCATGAAAGGAGGAATAGCAGCCGCGTTGCACGGGAGAATGTGAAAAGTGTTCATATGTAGTAAAAACCTGAGAAATCCGTCCGTTTTCGTCATTTGTTATCGAATCCACTTAAAGCCAGATCGTCACCTTGGCCCCTCTTCTCTGTGAAACGGTTGTACTTATCGTCTGCAACGCTATGTCGCGTGCGGCGGTATGCGGAGACACTAAAAGCACCATAGTAGAACACAGATGAAGCTTCTAAGTTCATGTAATAGCCAGTAAGAAGTAGTACAATTCATATTTTAGGTATCGATTATTGACTTTTTACCCTTCTTTGGTGCCTTGGACATGAGCTAGGAACTTAAGATTTTGCAGCAAAGGAGGAATAGCAGCCGCGTTGCACGGGAGAATGTGAAAAATGTTCATATGTAGTAAAAACCTGAGAAATCCGTCCGTTTTCGTCATTTGTTATCGAATCCACTTAAAGCCAGATCGTCGCATTGGCCCCTCTTCTCTGTGAAACGGTTGTACTTATCGTCTGCAAAGCTATGTCGCGTGCTGCGGTATGCGGAGACACTAAAAGCACCATAGTAGAACACAGATGAAGCTTTTAAGTTGATGTAAGAGCCAGTAAGAGGTAGTACAATTCAAGTTTTAGGTATCGATTATTGACTTTTTACCCTTCTTTGGTGCCTTGTACATGAGCTAGGAACTTAAGGTTTTGCATGAAGGGAGGACTAGCAGCAGCGTTGCACGGGAGAATGTGAAAAGTGTTCATATGTAGTAAAAACCTGAGATATCCGTCCGTTTTCGTCATTTGTTATCGAATCGACTTATAGCCAGATCGTCACATTGACCGCTCTTCTGTCTGAAACGGTTACATTTATAGTCTGCAAAGCTATGTCGCGTGCTGCGGTATGCGGAGACACTAAAAGCACCATAGTAGAACACAGATGATGCTTTTAAGTTGATGTAAGAGCCTGTAAGAAGTAGTACAATTCAAGTTCTAGGTATCGATTATTGACTTTTTACCCTTCTTTGGTGCCTTGGACATGAGGTAGGAACTTAAGGTTTTGCATGAAAGGAGGACTAGCAGCAGCGTTGCACGGGAGAATGTGAAAAGTGTTCATATATAGTAAAAACCTGAGAAAGCCGTCCGTTTTCGTCATTTGTTATCGAATCGACTTAAAGCCAGATCGTCGCATTGGCCCCTCTTCTCTGTGAAACGGTTGTACTTATCGTCTGCAACGCTATGACGCGTGCGGCGGTATGCGGAGACACTAAAAGCACCATAGTAGAACACAGATGAAGCTTCTAAGTTGATGTAATAGCCAGTAAGAAGTAGTACAATTCAAGTTTTGCTTAAGGATTATTGACTTTTTACCCTTCTTTGGTGCCTTGGACATGAGCTAGGAACTTACGATTTTGCATGATAGGAGGACTTGCAGCCGCGTTGCACGCGAGAATGTGAAAAGTGTTTATATGTAGTAAAAACCTTAGAAATCCGTCCGTTTTCGTCATTTGTTATCGAATCGACTTAAAGCCATATCGTCACATTGGCCGCTCTTCTCTCTGAAACGGTTGTACTTATCGTCTGCCAAGCTATGTCGCGTGCGGCGGTATGCTGAGACACTAATAGCACCATAGTAGAACACAGATGAAGCTTCTAAGTTCATGTAATAGCCAGTAAGAAGTAGTACAATTCATATTTTAGGTATCGATTATTGACTTTTTACCCTTCTTTGGTGCCTTGGACATGAGCTACGAACTTAAGATTTTGCAGGAAAGGAGGAATAGCAGCCGCGTTGCACGGGAGAATGTGAAAAGTGTTCATATGTAGTAAAAACCTGAGAAATCCGTCCGTTTTCGTCATTTGTTATCGAATCCACTTAAAGCCAGATCGTCGCATTGGCCCCTCTTCTCTGTGAAACGGTTGTACTTATCGTCTGCAAAGCTATGTCGCGTGCTGCGGTTTGCGGAGACACTAAAAGCACCATAGTAGAACACAGATGAAGCTTTTAAGTTGATGTAAGAGCCAGTAAGAAGTAGTACAATTCAAGTTTTAGGTATCGATTATTGACTTTTTACCCTTCTTTGGTGCCTTGGACATGAGCTAGGAACTTAAGGTTTTGCATGAAGGGAGGACTAGCAGCCACGTTGCACGGGAGAATGTGAAAAGTGTTCATATGTAGTAAAAACCTGAGATATCCGTCCCTTTTCGTCATTTGTTATCGAATCGACTTAAAGCCAGATCGTCACATTGACCGCTCTTCTGTCTGAAACGGTTACATTTATAGTCTGCAAAGCTATGTCGCGTGCTGCGGTATGCGGAGACACTAAAAGCACCATAGTAGAACACAGATGATGCTTTTAAGTTGATGTAAGAGCCTGTAAGAAGTAGTACAATTCAAGTTCTAGGTATCGATTATTGACTTTTTACCCTTCTTTGGTGCCTTGGACATGAGCTAGGAACTTAAGGTTTTGCATGAAAGGAGGACTAGCAGCAGCGTTGCACGGGAGAATGTGAAAAGTGTTCATATATAGTAAAAACCTGAGAAAGCCGTCCGTTTTCGTCATTTGTTATCGAATCGACTTAAAGCCAGATCGTCGCATTGGCCCCTCTTCTCTGTGAAACGGTTGTACTTATCGTCTGCAACGCTATGACGCGTGCGGCGGTATGCGGAGACACTAAAAGCACCATAGTAGAACACAGATGAAGCTTCTAAGTTGATGTAATAGCCAGTAAGAAGTAGTGCAATTCAAGTTTTGCTTAAGGATTATTGACTTTTTACCCTTCTTTGGTGCCTTGGACATGAGCTAGGAACTTACGATTTTGCATGATAGGAGGACTAGCAGCCGCGTTGCACGCGAGAATGTGGAAAGTGTTTATATGTAGTGAAAACCTTAGAAATCCGTCCGTTTTCGTCATTTGTTATCGAATCGACTTAAAGCCATATCGTCACATTGGCCGCTCTTCTCTCTGAAACGGTTGTACTTATCGTCTGCCAAGCTATGTCGCGTGCTGCGGTATGCGGAGACACTAAAAGCACCATAGTAGAACACAGATGCAGGTACTAAGTTAATGTAATAGCCAGTAAGAAGTAGTACAGTTCAAGTTTTAGGTATCGATTATTGACTTTTTACCCTTCTTTGGTGCCTTGGACATGAGCTAGGAACTTAAGATTTTGCATGAATGGAGGAATAGCAGCCGCGTTGCACGGGAGAATGTGAAAAGTGTTCATATGTAGTAAAAACCTGAGAAATCCGTCCGTTTTCGTCATTTGTTATCGAATCCACTTAAAGCCAGATCGTCACATTGGCCGCTCTTCTCTTTGAAACGGTTGTACTTATCGTCTGCAAAGCTATGTCGCGTGCTGCGGTATGCGAAGACACTAAAAGCACCATAGTAGAACACAGATGAAGCTTCTAAAGTGATGTAATAGCCAGTAAGAAGTAGTACAATTCAAGTTTTAGGTATCGATTTTTGACTTTTTACCCTTCTTTGGTGCCTTGGACATGAGCTAGGAACTTAAGATTATGCATGAAATGGAGGACTAGCAGCCGCATTGCACGGGAGAAAGTGAAAAATGTTCATATGTAGTAAAAACCTGAGAAATCCGTCCGTTTTCGTCATTTGTTATCGAATCGACTTAAAGCCAGATCGTCACATTGGCCGCTCTTCTCTCTGAAACGGTTGTACTTATCGTCTGCAAAGCTATGTCGCGTGCTGCGGTATGCGGAGACACTAAAAGCACCATAGTAGAAAACAGATGAAGCTTCTAAGTTGATGTAAGAGCGAGTAAGAAGTAGTATAATTCAAGTTTTAGGTGTCGATTATTGACTTTTTACCTGGCTTTGGTGCCTTGGACATGAGCTAGGAACTTAAGATTTTGCATGAAAGGAGGACTAGCAGCCGCGTGGCACGGGAGAATGTGAAAAGTGTTCGTATGTAGTAAAAATCTGAGAATCCGTCCGTTTTCTTCATTTGTTATCGAATCGACTTAAAGCCAGATCGTCACATTGGCCGCTCTTCTCCATGAAACGGTTACATTTAACGTCTGCAAAGCTATGTCGCGTGCTGTGGTATGCAGAGACACTAAAAGCACCATAGTAGAACACAGATGAAGCTTCTAAGTTGATGTAGTAGCCAGTAGGAAGTAGTACAATTCAAGTTTTAGTTATGGAATATTGACCTTTTACCCCTCTTTGGCGCCTTGGACATGATCTAGGAACTTAAGATTTTGCATGAAAGTAGGACTAGCCGCCACGTTGCACGAGAGAATGTGAAAAGTGTTCGTATGTAGTAAAAACCTGAGAAATCCGTCCGCTTTCGTCATTTGTTATCGAATCGACTTAAAGCCAGATCGTCACATTGGTCGCTCTTCTCTCTGAACCGGTTGTACTTATCGTCTGCAAAGCTATGTCGCGTGCTGCGGTATGCGGAGACACTAAAAGCACTATAGTAGAACACAGATGAAGCTTCTAAGTTGATGTAATAGCCAGTAAGACGTAGTACAATTCAAGTTTTAGGTATCGATTATTGACTTTTTACCCTTCTTTGGTGCCTTGGACATGAGCTAGGAACTTAAGATTTTGCAGGAAAGGAGGAATAGCAGCCGCGTTGAACGGGAGAATGTGAAAAGTGTTCATATGTAGTAAAAACCTGAGCAATCCGTCCGTGTTCGTCATTTGTTGTCGAATCGACTTAAAGCCAGATCGTCACATTGACCGCTCTTCTGTCTGAAACGGTTACATTTATAGTCTGAAAAGCTATGTCGCGTGCTGCGGTATGCGGAGACACTAAAAGCACCATAGTAGAACACAGATGAAGCTTCTAAGTTGATGTAAGAGCCAGTAAGAAGTAGTACAATTCAAGTTTTAGTTATGGAATATTGACTTTTTACCCTTCTTTGGTGCCTTGGACATGATCTAGGAACTTAAGATTTTGCATGAAAGGTGGACTATCAGCCGCGTTGGACGAGAGAATGTGAAAACTGTTCATATGTAGTAAAAACCTGAGAAATCCGTCCGTTTTCGTCATTTGTTATCGAATCGACTTAAAGCCAGATCGTCACATTGACCGCTCTTCTCTCTGAAACGGTTACATTTATCATCTGCAAAGCTATGTCGCGTGCTGCGGTATGCGGAGACACTAAAAGCACCATAGTAGAACACAGATGAAGCTTCTAAGTTGATGTAATAGCCAGTAAGAAGTAGTACAATTCAAGTTTTAGTTATGGATTATTGACTTTTTACCCTTCTTTGGTGCCTTGGACATGAGCTAGGAACTTAAGACTTTGTAAGAAAGGAAGACTAGCAGCCGCGTTGCATGGGAGAATGTGAAAAGTGTTCATATGTAGTAAAAACCTGAGAAATCCGTCCGTGTTCCTCATTTGTTATCGAATCGACTTAAAGCCAGATCGTCACACTGGCCGCTCTTCTCTCTGAAACGGTTGTACTTATCGTCTGCAAAGCTATGTCGCGTGCTGCGACAAGCGGAGACAGTAAAAGCACCATAGTAGAACACAGATGAAGCTTCTAAGTTGATGTAATAGCCAGTAAGAAGTAGTACAATTCAAGTTTTAGTTATCGATTATTGACATTCTAGCTGGCTTTGGTGCCCTGGACATGAGCTAGGACCTTACCATTTTCCATGAAAGGAGGACTAGCAGCCGAGTTGCACGTGAGAATGTGAAAGGTGTTCCTATGTAGTAAAAACCTGAGAAATCCGTCCGTTTTCGTCATTTGTTATCGAATCGAGTTAAAGTCTGATCGTCACATTGCCCGCTCTGCTGTCTGAAACGGTTACATTTATAGTCTGCAAAGCTATGCTGCGTGGTGCGGTATACGGAGACACTAAAAGCACCATAGTAGAACACAGATGAAGCTTCTAAGTTGATGTAAGAGCGAGTAAGAAGTAGTACAATTCAAGTTTTAGGTATCGATTTTTGACTTTTTACCCTTCTTTGGTGCCTTGGACATGAGCTAGGAACTTAAGATTATGCATGAAATGGAGGACTAGCAGCCGCATTGCACGGGAGAAAGTGAAAAGTGTTCATATGTAGTAAAAACATGAGAAATCCGTCCGTTTTCGTCATTTGTTATCGAACCCACTTAAAGCCAGATCGTCACATTGGCCGCTCTTCTCTCTGAAACGGTTGTACTTATCGTCTGCAAAGCTATGTCGCGTGCTGCGGTATGCGGAGACACTAAAAGCATCATAGTAGAACACAGATGAAGCTTCTAAGTTGATGTAATAGCCACTAAGAAGTAGTACAATTCAAGTTTTAGGTATCGATTATTGACTTTTTACCCTTCTTTGGTGCCTTGGACATGAGGAACTTAAGATTTTGCATGAAAGGAGGACTAGCAGCCGCGTAGCACGGGAGAATGTGAAAAGTGTTCATATGTAGTAAAAACCTGAGCAATCCGTTCGTTTTCGTCATTTGTTATCGAATCGATTTAAAGGCAGTTCGTCACACTGGCCGCTATTCTGTCTGAAACGGATATATTTATCGTCTGCAAAGCTATGTCGCGTGTTGCGGTATGCGGAGACACTAAAACCACCATAGTAGAACACAGATGAAGCTTCTAAGTTGATGTAATAGGCAGTAAGAAGTAGTACAATTCAAGTTTTAGGTATCGATTATTGACTTTTTACCTGGCTTTGGTGCCTTGGACATGAGCTAGGACCTTAAGATTGTGCATGAAAGGAGGACTAGCAGCCGATTTGCAAGGGAGAATGTGAAAAGGGTTCATATGCGGTAAAAACCTGAGAAATCCGTCCGTGTTCGTCATTTGTTATCGAATCGACTTAAAGCCAGATCGTCACATTGGCCGCTCTTCTCTCTGAAACGGTTGTACTTATCGTCTGCAAAGCTATGTCGCGTGCTGCGGTATGCGGAGACACTAAAAGCACCATAGTAGAACAGAGATGAAGCTTCGAAGTTGATGTAATAGCCAGTAAGAAGTAGTATAATTCAAGTTTTAGGTATCGATTTTTGACTTTTTACCCTTCTTTGGTGCCTTGGACATGAGCTAGGAACTTAAGATTATGCATGAAATGGAGGACTAGCAGCCGCATTGCACGGGAGAAAGTGAAAAGTGTTCATATGTAGTAAAAACATGAGAAATCCGTCCGTTTTCGTCATTTGTTATCGAACCCACTTAAAGCCAGATCGTCACATTGGCCGCTCTTCTCTCTGATACTGTTGTACTTATCGTCTGCAAAGCTATGTCGCGTGCTGCGGTATGCGGAGACACTAAAAGCACCATAGTAGAAAACAGATGAAGCTTCTAAGTTGATGTAAGAGCGAGTGAGAAGTAGTGCAATTCAAGTTTTAGGTATCGATTATTGACTTTTTTCCCTTCTTTGGTGCCTTGGACATGAGGTAGGAACTTAAGGTTTTGCATGAAAGGAGGACTAGCAGCAGCGTTGCACGGGAGAATGTGAAAAGTGTTCATATATAGTAAAAACCTGAGAAAGCCGTCCGTTTTCGTCATTTGTTATCGAATCGACTTAAAGCCAGATCGTCGCATTGGCCCCTCTTCTCTGTGAAACGGTTGTACTTATCGTCTGCAACGCTATGACGCGTGCGGCGGTATGCGGAGACACTAAAAGCACCATAGTAGAACACAGATGAAGCTTCTAAGTTGATGTAATAGCCAGTAAGAAGTAGTACAATTCAAGTTTTGCTTAAGGATTATTGACTTTTTACACTTCTTTGGTGCCTTGGACATGAGCTAGGAACTTACGATTTTGCATGATAGGAGGACTTGCAGCCGCGTTCCACGCGAGAATGTGAAAAGTGTTTATATGTAGTAAAGACCTTAGAAATCCGTCCGTTTTCGTCATTTGTTATCGAATCGACTTAAAGCCATATCGTCACATTGGCCGCTCTTCTCTCTGAAACGGTTGTACTTATCGTCTGCCAAGCTATGTCGCGTGCGGCGGTATGCTGAGACACTAATAGCACCATAGTAGAACACAGATGAAGCTTCTAAGTTCATGTAATAGCCAGTAAGAAGTAGTACAATTCATATTTTAGGTATCGATTATTGACTTTTTACCCTTCTTTGGTGCCTTGGACATGAGCTACGAACTTAAGATTTTGCAGGAAAGGAGGAATAGCAGCCGCGTTGCACGGGAGAATGTGAAAAGTGTTCATATGTAGTAAAAACCTGAGAAATCCGTCCGTTTTCGTCATTTGTTATCGAATCCACTTAAAGCCAGATCGTCGCATTGGCCCCTCTTCTCTGTGAAACGGTTGTACTTATCGTCTGCAAAGCTATGTCGCGTGCTGCGGTTTGCGGAGACACTAAAAGCACCATAGTAGAACACAGATGAAGCTTTTAAGTTGATGTAAGAGCCAGTAAGAAGTAGTACAATTCAAGTTTTAGGTATCGATTATTGACTTTTTACCCTTCTTTGGTGCCTTGGACATGAGCTAGGAACTTAAGGTTTTGCATGAAGGGAGGACTAGCAGCCACGTTGCACGGGAGAATGTGAAAAGTGTTCATATGTAGTAAAAACCTGAGATATCCGTCCCTTTTCGTCATTTGTTATCGAATCGACTTAAAGCCAGATCGTCACATTGACCGCTCTTCTGTCTGAAACGGTTACATTTATAGTCTGCAAAGCTATGTCGCGTGCTGCGGTATGCGGAGACACTAAAAGCACCATAGTAGAACACAGATGATGCTTTTAAGTTGATGTAAGAGCCTGTAAGAAGTAGTACAATTCAAGTTCTAGGTATCGATTATTGACTTTTTACCCTTCTTTGGTGCCTTGGACATGAGCTAGGAACTTAAGGTTTTGCATGAAAGGAGGACTAGCAGAAGCGTTGCACGGGAGAATGTGAAAAGTGTTCATATATAGTAAAAACCTGAGAAAGCCGTCCGTTTTCGTCATTTGTTATCGAATCGACTTAAAGCCAGATCGTCGCATTGGCCCCTCTTCTCTGTGAAACGGTTGTACTTATCGTCTGCAACGCTATGACGCGTGCGGCGGTATGCGGAGACACTAAAAGCACCATAGTAGAACACAGATGAAGCTTCTAAGTTGATGTAATAGCCAGTAAGAAGTAGTACAATTCAAGTTTTGCTTAAGGATTATTGACTTTTTACCCTTCTTTGGTGCCTTGGACATGAGCTAGGAACTTACGATTTTGCATGATAGGAGGACTAGCAGCCGCGTTGCACGCGAGAATGTGGAAAGTGTTTATATGTAGTAAAAACCTTAGAAATCCGTCCGTTATCGTCATTTGTTATCGAATCGACTTAAAGCCATATCGTCACATTGGCCGCTCTTCTCTCTGAAACGGTTGTACTTATCGTCTGCCAAGCTATGTCGCGTGCTGCGGTATGCGGAGACACTAAAAGCACCATAGTAGAACACAGATGCAGGTACTAAGTTAATGTAATAGCCAGTAAGAAGTAGTACAGTTCGTTTTAGGTATCGATTTTTGACTTTTTACCCTTCTTTGGTGCCTTGGACATGAGCTAGGAACTTAAGATTTTGCATGAATGGAGGAATAGCAGCCGCGTTGCACGGGAGAATGTGAAAAGTGTTCATATGTAGTAAAAACCTGAGAAATCCGTCCGTTTTCGTCATTTGTTATCGAATCCACTTAAAGCCGGATCGTCACATTGGCCGCTCTTCTCTCTGAAACGGTTGTACTTATCGTCTGCAAAGCTATGTCGCGTGCTGCGGTATGCGAAGACACTAAAAGCACCATAGTAGAACACAGATGAAGCTTCTAAGGTGATGTAATAGCCAGTAAGAAGTAGTACAATTCAAGTTTTAGGTATCGATTTTTGACTTTTTACCCTTCTTTGGTGCCTTGGACATGAGCTAGGAACTTAAGATTATGCATGAAATGGAGGACTAGCAGCCGCATTGCACGGGAGAAAGTGAAAAATGTTCATATGTAGTAAAAACCTGAGAAATCCGTCCGTTTTCGTCATTTGTTATCGAATCGACTTAAAGCCAGATCGTCACATTGGCCGCTCTTCTCTCTGAAACGGTTGTACTTATCGTCTGCAAAGCTATGTCGCGTGCTGCGGTATGCGGAGACACTAAAAGCACCATAGTAGAAAACAGATGAAGCTTCTAAGTTGATGTAAGAGCGAGTAAGAAGTAGTATAATTCAAGTTTTAGGTGTCGATTATTGACTTTTTACCTGGCTTTGGTGCCTTGGACATGAGCTAGGAACTTAAGATTTTGCATGAAAGGAGGACTAGCAGCCGCGTGGCACGGGAGAATGTGAAAAGTGTTCGTATGTAGTAAAAATCTGAGAATCCGTCCGTTTTCGTCATTTGTTATCGAATCGACTTAAAGCCAGATCGTCACATTGGCCGCTCTTCTCCATGAAACGGTTACATTTAACGTCTGCAAAGCTATGTCGCGTGCTGTGGTATGCAGAGACACTAAAAGCACCATAGTAGAACACAGATGAAGCTTCTAAGTTGATGTAGTAGCCAGTAGGAAGTAGTACAATTCAAGTTTTAGTTATGGAATATTGACCTTTTACCCCTCTTTGGCGCCTTGGACATGATCTAGGAACTTAAGATTTTGCATGAAAGTAGGACTAGCCGCCACGTTGCACGAGAGAATGTGAAAAGTGTTCGTATGTAGTAAAAACCTGAGAAATCCGTCCGCTTTCGTCATTTGTTATCGAATCGACTTAAAGCCAGATCGTCACATTGGTCGCTCTTCTCTCTGAACCGGTTGTACTTATCGTCTGCAAAGCTATGTCGCGTGCTGCGGTATGCGGAGACACTAAAAGCACTATAGTAGAACACAGATGAAGCTTCTAAGTTGATGTAATAGCCAGTAAGACGTAGTACAATTCAAGTTTTAGGTATCGATTATTGACTTTTTACCCTTCTTTGGTGCCTTGGACATGAGCTAGGAACTTAAGATTTTGCAGGAAAGGAGGAATAGCAGCCGCGTTGAACGGGAGAATGTGAAAAGTGTTCATATGTAGTAAAAACCTGAGCAATCCGTCCGTGTTCGTCATTTGTTGTCGAATCGACTTAAAGCCAGATCGTCACATTGACCGCTCTTCTGTCTGAAACGGTTACATTTATAGTCTGAAAAGCTATGTCGCGTGCTGCGGTATGCGGAGACACTAAAAGCACCATAGTAGAACACAGATGAAGCTTCTAAGTTGATGTAAGAGCCAGTAAGAAGTAGTACAATTCAAGTTTTAGTTATGGAATATTGACTTTTTACCCTTCTTTGGTGCCTTGGACATGATCTAGGAACTTAAGATTTTGCATGAAAGGTGGACTATCAGCCGCGTTGGACGAGAGAATGTGAAAACTGTTCATATGTAGTAAAAACCTTAGAAATCCGTCCGTTTTCGTCATTTGTTATCGAATCGACTTAAAGCCAGATCGTCACATTGACCGCTCTTCTCTCTGAAACGGTTACATTTATCATCTGCAAAGCTATGTCGCGTGCTGCGGTATGCGGAGACACTAAAAGCACCATAGTAGAACACAGATGAAGCTTCTAAGTTGATGTAATAGCCAGTAAGAAGTAGTACAATTCAAGTTTTAGTTATGGATTATTGACTTTTTACCCTTCTTTGGTGCCTTGGACATGAGCTAGGAACTTAAGACTTTGTAAGAAAGAAAGACTAGCAGCCGCGTTGCATGGGAGAATGTGAAAAGTGTTCATATGTAGTAAAAACCTGAGAAATCCGTCCGTGTTCCTCATTTGTTATCGAATCGACTTAAAGCCAGATCGTCACACTGGCCGCTCTTCTCTCTGAAACGGTTGTACTTATCGTCTGCAAAGCTATGTCGCGTGCTGCGACAAGCGGAGACAGTAAAAGCACCATAGTAGAACACAGATGAAGCTTCTAAGTTGATGTAATAGCCAGTAAGAAGTAGTACAATTCAAGTTTTAGTTATCGATTATTGACATTCTAGCTGGCTTTGGTGCCCTGGACATGAGCTAGGACCTTACCATTTTCCATGAAAGGAGGACTAGCAGCCGAGTTGCACGTGAGAATGTGAAAGGTGTTCCTATGTAGTAAAAACCTGAGAAATCCGTCCGTTTTCGTCATTTGTTATCGAATCGAGTTAAAGTCTGATCGTCACATTGCCCGCTCTGCTGTCTGAAACGGTTACATTTATAGTCTGCAAAGCTATGCTGCGTGGTGCGGTATACGGAGACACTAAAAGCACCATAGTAGAACACAGATGAAGCTTCTAAGTTGATGTAAGAGCGAGTAAGAAGTAGTACAATTCAAGTTTTAGGTATCGATTTTTGACTTTTTACCCTTCTAGGTGCATTGGACATGAGCTAGGAACTTAAGATTATGCATGAAATGGAGGACTAGCAGCCGCATTGCACGGGAGAAAGTGAAAAGTGTTCATATGTAGTAAAAACATGAGAAATCCGTCCGTTTTCGTCATTTGTTATCGAACCCACTTAAAGCCAGATCGTCACATTGGCCGCTCTTCTCTCTGAAACGGTTGTACTTATCGTCTGCAAAGCTATGTCGCGTGCTGCGGTATGCGGAGACACTAAAAGCACCATAGTAGAACACAGATGAAGCTTCTAAGTTGATGTAATAGCCAGTAAGAAGTAGTATAATTCAAGTTTTAGGTATCGATCTTTGACTTTTTACCCTTCTTTGGTGCCTTGGACATGAGCTAGGAACTTAAGATTATGCATGAAATGGAGGACTAGCAGCCGCATTGCACGGGAGAAAGTGAAAAGTGTTCATATGTAGTAAAAACATGAGAAATCCGTCCGTTTTCGTCATTTGTTATCGAACCCACTTAAAGCCAGATCGTCACATTGGCCGCTCTTCTCTCTGAAACGGTTGTACTTATCGTCTGCAAAGCTATGTCGCGTGCTGCGGTATGCGGAGACACTAAAAGCACCATAGTAGAAAACAGATGAAGCTTCTAAGTTGATGTAAGAGCGAGTAAGAAGTAGTGCAATTCAAGTTTTAGGTATCGATTATTGACTTTTTACCCTTCTTTGGTGCCTTGGACATGAGCTAGGAACTTAAGATTTTGCATGAAAGGAGGACTAGCTGCCGCGTGGCACGGGAGAATGTGAAAAGTGTTCGTATGTAGTAAAAACCTGAGAATCCGTCCGTTTTCGTCATTTGTTATCGAATCGACTTAAAGCCAGATCGTCACATTGGCCGCTCTTCTCTCTGAAACGGTTACATTTAACGTCTGCAAAGCTATGTCGCGTGCTGCGGTATGCGGAGACACTAAAAGCACCATAGTAGAACACAGATGAAGCTTCTAAGTTGATGTAGTAGCCAGTAGGAAGTAGTACAATTCAAGTTTTAGTTATGGAATATTGACCTTTTACCCTTCTTTGGTGCCTTGGACATGATCTAGGAACTTAAGATTTTGCATGAAAGTAGGACTAGCCGCCGCGTTGAACGAGAGAATGTGAAAAGTGTTCGTATGTAGCAAAAACCTGAGAAATCCGTCCGCTTTCGTCATTTGTTATCGAATCGACTTGAAGCCAGATCGTCACATTGGCCGCTCTTCTCTCTGAACCGGTTGTACTTATCGTCTGCAAAGCTATGTCGCGTGCTGCGGTATGCGGAGACACTAAAAGCACCATAGTAGAACACAGATGAAGCTTCTAAGTTGATGAATTGTACTACGTCTTACTGGCTATTACAAGTTTTAGGTATCGATTATTGACTGTTTACCTGGCTTTGGTGCCTTGGACATGAGCTAGGACCTTAAGATTGTGCAAGAAAGGAGGACTAGCAGCCGATTTGCAAGGGAGAATGTGAAAAGGGTTCATATGCGGTAAAAACCTGAGAAATCCGTCCGTGTTCGTCATTTGTTATCGAATCGACTTAAAGCCAGATCGTCACATTGGCCGCTCTTCTCTCTGAAACGGTTGTACTTATTGTCTGCAAAGCTATGTCGCGTGCTGCGGTATGCGGAGACACTAAAAGCACCATAGTAGAACACAGATGAAGCTTCTAAGTTGATGTAATAGCCAGTAAGAAGTAGTACAATTCAAGTTTTAGGTATCGATTTTTGACTTTTTACCCTTCTTTGGTGCCTTGGACATGAGCTAGGAACTTAAGATTATGCATGAAATGGAGGACTAGCAGCCGCATTGCACGGGAGAAAGTGAAAAGTGTTCATATGTAGTAAAAACATGAGAAATCCGTCCGTTTTCGTCATTTGTTATCGAACCCACTTAAAGCCAGATCGTCACATTGGCCGCTCTTCTCTCTGAAACGGTTGTACTTATCGTCTGCAAAGCTATGTCGCGTGCTGCGGTATGCGGAGACACTAAAAGCACCATAGTAGAAAACAGATGAAGCTTCTAAGTTGATGTAAGAGCGAGTAAGAAGTAGTACAATTCAAGTTTTAGGTATCGATTATTGACTTTTTACCCATCTTTGGTGCCTTGGACATGAGCTAGGAACTTAAGATTTTGCATGAAAGGAGGACTAGCAGCCGCGTTGCACGGGAGAATGTGAAAAGTGTTCATATGTAGTAAAAACCTGAGAAATCCGTCCGTGTTCGTCATTTGTTATCGAATCGACTTAAAGCCAGATCGTCACATTGGCCGCTCTTCTCTCTGAAACTGATGTACTTATCGTCTGCAAAGCTATGTCGCGTGCTGCGGTATGCGGAGTCACTAAAAGCACTATAGTAGAACACAGATGAAGCTTCTAAGTTGATGTAATAGCCAGTAAGAAGTAGTACAATTCAAGTTTTAGGTATCGATTATTGACTTTTAACTCTTCTTTTGTGCCTTAGACATGAGCTAGGAACTTAAGATTTTGCATGAAAGGAGGACTAGCAGCCGCGTTGCACGAAAGAATGTGAAAAGTGTTCATATGTAGGAAAAACCTGAGAAATCCGTCCGTTTTCGTCATTTGTTATCGAACCCACTTAAAGCCAGATCGTCACATTGGCCGCTCTTCTCTCTGAAACGGTTGTACTTATCGTCTGCAAAGCTATGTCGCGTGCTGCGGTATGCGGAGACACTAAAAGCACCATAGTAGAAAACAGATGAACCTTCTAAGTTGATGTAAGAGCGAGTAAGAAGTAGTACAATTCAAGTTTTAGGTATCGATTATTGACTTTTTACCCTTCTTTGGTGCCTTGGACATGAGGTAGGAACTTAAGATTTTGCATGAAAGGAGGACTAGCAGCCGCGTGGCACGGGAGAATGTGAAAAGTGTTCGTATGTAGTAAAAACCTGAGAATCCGTCCGTTTTCGTCATTTGTTATCGAATCGACTTAAATCCAGATCGTCACATTGGCCGCTCTTCTCTCTGAAACGGTTACATGTAACGTCTGCAAAGCTATGTCGCGTGCTGCGGTATGCGGAGACACTAAAAGCACCATAGTAGAACACAGATGAAGCTTATAAGTTGATGTAGTAGCCAGTAGGAAGTAGTACAATTCAAGTTTAAGTTATGGAATATTGACCTTTTACCCTTCTTTGGTGCCTTGGACATGATCTAGGAACTTAAGATTTTGCATGAAAGTAGGACTAGCCGCCGCGTTGCACGAGAGATGTGAAAAGTGTTCGTATGTAGTAAAAACCTGAGAAATCCGTCCGTTTTCGTCATTTGTTATCGAATCGACTTAAAGCCAGATCGTCACATTGGCCGCTCTTCTCTCTGAACCGGTTGTACTTATCGTCTGCAAAGCTATGTCGCGTGCTGCGGTATGCGGAGACACTAAAAGCACCATAGTAGAACACAGATGAAGCTTCTAAGTTGATGTAATAGCCAGTAAGACGTAGTACAATTCCAGTTTTAGGTATCGATTATTGACTTTTTACCTGGCTTTGGTGCCTTGGACATGAGCTAGGACCTTAAGATTGTGCACGAAAGGAGGACTAGCAGCCGATTTGCAAGGGAGAATGTGAAAAGGGTTCATATGCGGTAAAAACCTGAGAAATCCGTCCGTGTTCGTCATTTGTTATCGAATCGACTTAAAGCCAGATCGTCACATTGGCCGCTCTTCTGTCTGAAACGGTTACATTTATTGTCTGCAAAGCTATGTCGCGTGTTGCGGTATGCGGAGACACTAAAAGCACCATAGTAGAACACAGATGAAGCTTCTAAGTTGATGTAATAGCCAGTAGGAAGTAGTACAATTCAAGTTTTAGGTATCGATTATTGACTTTTTACCCTCGTTTGGTGCCTTGGACATGAGCTAGGAACTTAAGATTTTGCATGAAAGGAGGAATACAGGCGCGTGGAACGGGAGAATGTGAATAGTTCGCGTATGTAGTAAAAACCTGAGATATCCGCCCGTTTTCGTCATTTGTTATCGAATCGACTTAAAGCCAGATCGTCACATTGGCCGGCCTCTTTCTGAAACGGTTGTACTTATCGTCTGCAAAGCTATGTCGCGTGCTGCGGTATGCGGAGACACTAAAAGCACCATAGTAGAACACAGATGAAGCTTCTAAGTTGATGTAATAGCTAGTAAAAAGTAGTACAATTCAAGTTTTAGGTATCGATTATTGACTTTTTACCCCTCTTTGGTGCCTTGGACATGAGCTAGGAACTTAAGTTGTTGCATGAAAGGAGGACTAGCAGCCGATTTGCAAGGGAGAATGTGAAAAGGGTTCATATGCGGTAAAAACCTGAGAAATCCGTCCGTGTTCGTCATTTGTTATCGAATCGACTTAAAGCCAGATCGTCACATTGGCCGCTCTTCTCTCTGAAACGGTTGTACTTATCGTCTGCAAAGCTATGTCGCGTGCTGCGGTATGCGGAGACACTAAAAGCACCATAGTAGAAAACAGATGTAGCTTCTAAGTTGATGTAAGAGCGAGTAAGAAGTAGTACAATTCAAGTTTTAGGTATCGATTTTTGACTTTTTACCCTTCTTTGGTGCCTTGGACATGAGCTAGGAACTTAAGATTATGCATGAAATGGAGGACTAGCAGCCGCATTGCACGGGAGAAAGTGAAAAGTGTTCATATGTAGTAAAAACATGAGAAATCCGTCCGTTTTCGTCATTTGTTATCGAACCCACTTAAAGCCAGATCGTCACATTGGCCGCTCTTCTCTCTGAAACGGTTGTACTTATCGTCTGCAAAGCTATGTCGCGTGCTGCGGTATGCGGAGACACTAAAAGCACCATAGTAGAAAACAGATGAAGCTTCTAAGTTGATGTAAGAGCGAGTAAGAAGTAGTACAATTCAAGTTTTAGGTATCGATTATTGACTTTTTACCCATCTTTGGTGCCTTGGACATGAGCTAGGAACTTAAGATTTTGCATGAAAGGAGGACTAGCAGCCGCGTTGCACGGGAGAATGTGAAAAGTGTTCATATGTAGTAAAAACCTGAGAAATCCGTCCGTGTTCGTCATTTGTTATCGAATCGACTTAAAGCCAGATCGTCACATTGGCCGCTCTTCTCTCTGAAACTGATGTACTTATCGTCTGCAAAGCTATGTCGCGTGCTGCGGTATGCGGAGTCACTAAAAGCACTATAGTAGAACACAGATGAAGCTTCTAAGTTGATGTAATAGCCAGTAAGAAGTAGTACAATTCAAGTTTTAGGTATCGATTATTGACTTTTAACTCTTCTTTTGTGCCTTAGACATGAGCTAGGAACTTAAGATTTTGCATGAAAGGAGGACTAGCAGCCGCGTTGCACGAAAGAATGTGAAAAGTGTTCATATGTAGGAAAAACCTGAGAAATCCGTCCGTTTTCGTCATTTGTTATCGAACCCACTTAAAGCCAGATCGTCACATTGGCCGCTCTTCTCTCTGAAACGGTTGTACTTATCGTCTGCAAAGCTATGTCGCGTGCTGCGGTATGCGGAGACACTAAAAGCACCATAGTAGAAAACAGATGAACCTTCTAAGTTGATGTAAGAGCGAGTAAGAAGTAGTACAATTCAAGTTTTAGGTATCGATTATTGACTTTTTACCCTTCTTTGGTGCCTTGGACATGAGGTAGGAACTTAAGATTTTGCATGAAAGGAGGACTAGCAGCCGCGTGGCACGGGAGAATGTGAAAAGTGTTCGTATGTAGTAAAAACCTGAGAATCCGTCCGTTTTCGTCATTTGTTATCGAATCGACTTAAATCCAGATCGTCACATTGGCCGCTCTTCTCTCTGAAACGGTTACATGTAACGTCTGCAAAGCTATGTCGCGTGCTGCGGTATGCGGAGACACTAAAAGCACCATAGTAGAACACAGATGAAGCTTATAAGTTGATGTAGTAGCCAGTAGGAAGTAGTACAATTCAAGTTTAAGTTATGGAATATTGACCTTTTACCCTTCTTTGGTGCCTTGGACATGATCTAGGAACTTAAGATTTTGCATGAAAGTAGGACTAGCCGCCGCGTTGCACGAGAGATGTGAAAAGTGTTCGTATGTAGTAAAAACCTGAGAAATCCGTCCGCTTTCGTCATTTGTTATCGAATCGACTTAAAGCCAGATCGTCACATTGGCCGCTCTTCTCTCTGAACCGGTTGTACTTATCGTCTGCAAAGCTATGTCGCGTGCTGCGGTATGCGGAGACACTAAAAGCACCATAGTAGAACACAGATGAAGCTTCTAAGTTGATGTAATAGCCAGTAAGACGTAGTACAATTCCAGTTTTAGGTATCGATTATTGACTTTTTACCTGGCTTTGGTGCCTTGGACATGAGCTAGGACCTTAAGATTGTGCATGAAAGGAGGACTAGCAGCCGATTTGCAAGGGAGAATGTGAAAAGGGTTCATATGCGGTAAAAACCTGAGAAATCCGTCCGTGTTCGTCATTTGTTATCGAATCGACTTAAAGCCAGATCGTCACATTGGCCGCTCTTCTGTCTGAAACGGTTACATTTATTGTCTGCAAAGCTATGTCGCGTGTTGCGGTATGCGGAGACACTAAAAGCACCATAGTAGAACACAGATGAAGCTTCTAAGTTGATGTAATAGCCAGTAGGAAGTAGTACAATTCAAGTTTTAGGTATCGATTATTGACTTTTTACCCTCGTTTGGTGCCTTGGACATGAGCTAGGAACTTCAGATTTTGCATGAAAGGAGGAATACAGGCGCGTGGAACGGGAGAATGTGAATAGTTCGCGTATGTAGTAAAAACCTGAGATATCCGCCCGTTTTCGTCATTTGTTATCGAATCGACTTAAAGCCAGATCGTCACATTGGCCGGCCTCTTTCTGAAACGGTTGTACTTATCGTCTGCAAAGCTATGTCGCGTGCTGCGGTATGCGGAGACACTAAAAGCACCATAGTAGAACACAGATGAAGCTTCTAAGTTGATGTAATAGCTAGTAAAAAGTAGTACAATTCAAGTTTTAGGTATCGATTATTGACTTTTTACCCCTCTTTGGTGCCTTGGACATGAGCTAGGAACTTAAGTTGTTGCATGAAAGGAGGACTAGCAGCCGATTTGCAAGGGAGAATGTGAAAAGGGTTCATATGCGGTAAAAACCTGAGAAATCCGTCCGTGTTCGTCATTTGTTATCGAATCGACTTAAAGCCAGATCGTCACATTGGCCGCTCTTCTCTCTGAAACGGTTGTACTTATCGTCTGCAAAGCTATGTCGCGTGCTGCGGTATGCGGAGACACTAAAAGCACCATAGTAGAAAACAGATGAAGCTTCTAAGTTGATGTAAGAGCGAGTAAGAAGTAGTACAATTCAAGTTTTAGGTATCGATTTTTGGCTTTTTAACCTTCTTTGGTGCCTTGGACATGAGCTAGGAACTTAAGATTATGCATGAAATGGAGGACTAGCAGCCGCATTGCACGGGAGAAAGTGAAAAGTGTTCATATGTAGTAAAAACATGAGAAATCCGTCCGTTTTCGTCATTTGTTATCGAACCCACTTAAAGCCAGATCGTCACATTGGCCGCTCTTCTCTCTGAAACGGTTGTACTTATCGTCTGCAAAGCTATGTCGCGTGCTGCGGTATGCGGAGACACTAAAAGCACCATAGTAGAAAACAGATGAAGCTTCTAAGTTGATGTAAGAGCGAGTAAGAAGTAGTACAATTCAAGTTTTAGGTATCGATTATTGACTTTTTACCCATCTTTGGTGCCTTGGACATGAGCTAGGAACTTAAGATTTTGCATGAAAGGAGGACTAGCAGCCGCGTTGCACGGGAGAATGTGAAAAGTGTTCGTATGTAGTAAAAACCTGAGAATCCGTCCGTTTTCGTCATTTGTTATCGAATCGACTTAAATCCAGATCGTCACATTGGCCGCTCTTCTCTCTGAAACGGTTACATGTAACGTCTGCAAAGCTATGTCGCGTGCTGCGGTATGCGGAGACACTAAAAGCACCATAGTAGAACACAGATGAAGCTTATAAGTTGATGTAGTAGCCAGTAGGAAGTAGTACAATTCAAGTTTAAGTTATGGAATATTGACCTTTTACCCTTCTTTGGTGCCTTGGACATGATCTAGGAACTTAAGATTTTGCATGAAAGTAGGACTAGCCGCCGCGTTGCACGAGAGATGTGAAAAGTGTTCGTATGTAGCAAAAACCTGAGAAATCCGTCCGCTTTCGTCATTTGTTATCGAATCGACTTAAAGCCAGATCGTCACATTGGCCGCTCTTCTCTCTGAACCGGTTGTACTTATCGTCTGCAAAGCTATGTCGCGTGCTGCGGTATGCGGAGACACTAAAAGCACCATAGTAGAACACAGATGAAGCTTCTAAGTTGATGTAATAGCCAGTAAGACGTAGTACAATTCAAGTTTTAGGTATCGATTATTGACTTTTTACCTGGCTTTGGTGCCTTGGACATGAGCTAGGACCTTAAGATTGTGCATGAAAGGAGGACTAGCAGCCGATTTGCAAGGGAGAATGTGAAAAGGGTTCATATGCGGTAAAAACCTGAGAAATCCGTCCGTGTTCGTCATTTCTTATCGAATCGACTTAAAGCCAGATCGTCACATTGGCCGCTCTTCTCTCTGAAACGGTTGTACTTATCGTCTGCAAAGCTATGTCGCGTGCTGCGGTATGCGGAGACACTAAAAGCACCATAGTAGAACACAGATGAAGCTTCGAAGTTGATGTAATAGCTAGTAAGAAGTAGTACAATTCAAGTTTCAGGTATCTATTATTGACTTTTTACCCTTCTTTGGAGCCTTGGACATGAGGAACTTAAGATTTTGCATGAAAGGAGGACTAGCACCCGCGTTGCACGGGAGAATGTGAAAAGTGTTCATATGTGGTAAAAACCTGAGAAATCCGTCCTTGTTCCTCATTTGTTATCGAATCGACTTAAAGCCAGATCGTCACATTGGCCGCTCTTCTGTCTGAAACGGTTACATTTATTGTCTGCAAAGCTATGTCGCGTGTTGCGGTATGCGGAGACACTAAAAGCACCATAGTAGAACACAGATGAAGCTTCTAAGTTGATGTAATAGCCAGTAGGAAGTAGTACAATTCAAGTTTTAGGTATCGATTATTGACTTTTTACCCTCGTTTGGTGCCTTGGACATGAGCTAGGAACTTAAGATTTTGCATGAAAGGAGGAATACAGGCGCGTGGAACGGGAGAATGTGAATAGTTCGCGTATGTAGTAAAAACCTGAGATATCCGCCCGTTTTCGTCATTTGTTATCGAATCGACTTAAAGCCAGATCGTCACATTGGCCGGCCTCTTTCTGAAACGGTTGTACTTATCGTCTGCAAAGCTATGTCGCGTGCTGCGGTATGCGGAGACACTAAAAGCACCATAGTAGAACACAGATGAAGCTTCTAAGTTGATGTAATAGCTAGTAAAAAGTAGTACAATTCAAGTTTTAGGTATCGATTATTGACTTTTTACCCTTCTTTGGTGCCTTGGACATGAGCTAGGATCTTAAGATTTTGCATGAAAGGAGGACTAGCAGCCGCGTTGCACGGGAGAATGTGAAAAGTGTTCATATGTAGTAAAAACCTGAGCAATCCGTCCGTGTTCGTCATTTGTTGTCGAATCGACTTAAAGCCAGATCGTCACATTGACCGCTCTTCTGTCTGAAACGGTTACATTTATCGTCTGCAAAGCTATGTCGCGTGCTGCGATATGCGGAGACACTAAAAGCACCATAGTAGAACACAGATGAAGCTTCTAAGTTGATGTAATAGCCAGTAAGAAGTAATACAATTCAAGTTTGGTTATGGATTATTGACTTTTTACCCATCTTTGGTGCCTTGGACATGAGCTAGGAACTTAAGATTTTGCATGGAAGGAGGACTAGCAGCCGCGTTGCACGGGAGAATGTGAAAAGTGTTCATATGTAGTAAAAACCTGAGAAATCCGTCCGTGTTCGTCATTTGTTATCGAATCGCCTTAAAGCCATATCGTCACATTGGCCGCTCTTCTCTCTGAAACGGTTACATTTATCATCTGCAAAGCTATGTCGCGTGCTGCGGTATGCGGAGACACTAAAAGCACCATAGTAGAACACAGATGAAGCTTCTAAGTTGATGTAATAGCCAGTAAGAAGTAGTACAATTCAAGTTTTAGTTATGGATTATTGACTTTTTACCCTTCTTTGGTGCCTTGGACATGAGCTAGGAACTTAAGATTTTGCAAGAAAGGAGGAGTAGCAGCCGCGTTGCACGGGAGAATGTGAAAAGTGTTCATATGTAGTAAAAACCAGAGAAATCCGTCCGTGTTCCTCATTTGTTATCGAATCGACTTAAAGCCAGATCGTCACACTGGCCGCTCTTCTCTCTGAAACGGTTGTACTTATCGTCTGCAAAGCTATGTCGCGTGCTGCGATAAGCGGAGACACTAAAAGCACCATAGTAGAACACAGATGAAGCTTCTAAGTTGATGTAATAGCCAGTAAGAAGTAGTACAATTCAAGTTTTAGTTATCGATTATTGACTTTCTAGCTGGCTTTGGTGCCTTGGACATGAGGTAGGACCTTACCATTTTCCATGAAAGGAGGACTAGCAGCCGAGTTGCACGTGAGAATGTGAAAGGTGTTCATATGTAGTAAAAACCTGAGAAATCCGTCCGTTTTCGTCATTTGTTATCGAATCGAGTTAAAGCCTGATCGTCACATTGCCCGCTCTTCTGTCTGAAACGGTTACATTTATAGTCTGCAAAGCTATGCTGCGTGGTGCGGTATGCGGAGACACTAAAAGCACCATAGTAGGACACAGATGAAGCTTCTAAGATTATGTAATAGCCAGTAAGAAGTAGTACAATTCAAGTTTTGGTATAGATTATTGACTTTTTACCCTTCTTTGGTGCCTTGCACATGAGGAACTTAAGATTTTGCATGAAAGGAGGACTAGCAGCCGCGTTGCACGGGAGAATGTGAAAGGTGTTCATATGTAGTAAAAACCTTAGAAAACGGTCCGTTTTCGTCATTTGTTATCGAATCGACTTAAAGCCAGATCGTCACGTTGACCGCTCTTCTGTCTGAAACGGTTACATTTATCGTCTGCAAAGCTATGTCGCGTGCTGCGCTATGCGGAAACACTAAAAGCACCATAGGAGAACACAGATGAAGCTTCTAAGTTGATGTAATAGCCAGTAAGAAGTAGTACAATTCAAGTTTTAGTTATCGATTATTGACTTTCTAGCTGGCTTTGGTGCCTTGGACATGAGCTAGGACCTTACCATTTTCCATGAAAGGAGGACTAGCAGCCGAGTTGCACGGGAGAATGTGAAAAGTGTTCATATGTAGTAAAAACTTGAGAAATCCGTCCGTTTTCGTCATTTGTTATCGAATCGACTTAAAGCCAGATCGTCACATTGACCGCTCTTCTCTCTGAAACGGTTACATTTATCATCTGCAAAGCTATGTCGCGTGCTGCGGTATGCGGAGACACTAAAAGCACCATAGTAGAACACAGATGAAGCTTCTAAGTTGATGTAAGAGCCAGTAAGAAGTAGTACAATTCAAGTTTTAGTTATGGAATATTGACTTTTTACCCTTCTTTGGTGCCTTGGACATGATCTAGGAATTTAAGATTTTGCATGAAAGGTGGACTAGCAGCCGCGTTGCACGAGAGAATGTGAAAAGTGTTCAAATGTAGTTAAAACCTTAGAAATCCGTCCGTTTTCGTCATTTGTTATCGAATCGACTTAAAGCCAGATCGTCACATTGACCGCTCTTCTCTCTGAAACGGTTACATTTATCATCTGCAAAGCTATGTCGCGTGCTGCGGTATGCGGAGACACTAAAAGCACCATAGTAGAACACAGATGAAGCTTCTAAGTTGATGTAATAGCCAGTAAGAAGTAGTACAATTCAAGTTTTAGTTATGGATTATTGACTTTTTACCCTTCTTTGGTGCCTTGGACATGAGCTAGGAACTTAAGATTTTGCAAGAAAGGAAGACTAGCAGCCGCGTTGCACGGGAGAATGTGAAAAGTGTTCATATGTAGTAAAAACCTGAGAAATCCGTCCGTGTTTCTCATTTGTTATCGAATCGACTTAAAGGCAGATCGTCACACTGGCCGCTCTTCTCTCTGAAACGGTTGTACTTATCGTCTGCAAAGCTATGTCGCGTGCTGCGATAAGCGGAGACACTAAAAGCACCATAGTAGAACACAGATGAAGCTTCTAAGTTGATGTAATAGCCAGTAAGAAGTAATACAATTCAAGTTTTAGTTATCGATTATTGACTTTCTAGCTAGCTTTGGTGCCTTGGACATGAGCTAGGACCTTACCATTTTCCATGAAAGGAGGACTAGCAGCCGAGTTGCACGTGAGAATGTGAAAAGTGTTCATATGTAGTAAAAACCTGAGAAATCCGTCCGTTTTCGTCATTTGTTATCGAATCGAGTTAAAGCCTGATCGTCACATTGCCCGCTCTTCTGTCTGAAACGGTTACATTTATAGTCTGCAAAGCTATGCTGCGTGGTGCGGTATGCGGAGACACTAAAAGCACCATAGTAGAACACAGATGAAGCTTCTAAGATTATGTAATAGCCAGTAAGAAGTAGTACAATTCAAGTTTTGGTATAGATTATTGACTTTTTAACCTTCTTTGGTGCCTTGGACATGGGTTAGGAAAATAAGGTTTTGCATGAAATGAGGACTAGCAGCCGCGTTGCACGGTAGAATGTGAAAAGTGTTCATATGTAGTAAAAACCTGAGAAATACGTCCGTGTTCGTCATTTGTTTTCGAATCGACTTAAAGCCAGATCGTCACATTGACCGCTCTTCTCTCTGAAACGGTTGTACTTATCGTCTGCAAAGCTATGTCGGGTACTGCGGTGTGCGGGGACAGTAAAAACACCATAGTAGAACACAGATGAAGCCTCTAAGTTGATGTAATAGCCAGTAAGAAGTTGTACAATTCAAGTTTTAGGTATCGATTATGGACTTTTTAGCTGGCTTTGGTGCCTTGGACATGAGCAAGGAACTTAAGATTTTGCATGAAAGCAGGACTAGCAGCCGAGTTGCACGTGAGAATGTGAAAGGTGTTCATATGTAGTAAAAACCTGAGAAATCCGTCCGTTTTCGTCATTTGTTATCGAATCGAGTTAAAGCCTGATCGTCACATTGCCCGCTCTTCTGTCTGAAACGGTTACATTTATAGTCTGCAAAGCTATGCTGCGTGGTGCGGTATGCGGAGACACTAAAAGCACCGTAGTAGGACACAGATGAAGCTTCTAAGATTATGTAATAGCCAGTAAGAAGTAGTACAATTCAAGTTTTGGTATAGATTATTAACTTTTTACCCTTCTTTGGTGCCTTGCACATGAGGAACTTAAGATTTTGCATGAAAGGAGGACTAGCAGCCGCGTTGCACGGGAGAATGTGAAAGGTGTTCATATGTAGTAAAAACCTTAGAAAACGGTCCGTTTTCGTCATTTGTTATCGAATCGACTTAAAGCCAGATCGTCACATTGACCGCTCTTCTGTCTGAAACGGTTACATTTATCGTCTGCAAAGCTATGTCGCGTGCTGCGCTATGCGGAAACACTAAAAGCACCATAGGAGAACACAGATGAAGCTTCTAAGTTGATGTAATAGCCAGTAAGAAGTAGTACAATTCAAGTTTTAGTTATCGATTATTGACTTTCTAGCTGGCTTTGGTGCCTTGGACATGAGCTAGGACCTTAAGATTCTGCATTAAAGGAGGACTAGCAGCCGAGTTGCACGGGAGAATGTGAAAAGTGTTCATATGTAGTAAAAACTTGAGAAATCCGTCCGTTTTCGTCATTTGTTATCGAATCGACTTAAAGCCAGATCGTCACATTGACCGCTCTTCTCTCTGAAACGGTTACATTTATCATCTGCAAAGCTATGTCGCGTGCTGCGGTATGCGGAGACACTAAAAGCACCATAGTAGAACACAGATGAAGCTTCTAAGTTGATGTAATAGCCAGTAAGAAGTAGTACAATTCAAGTTTTAGTTATGGATTATTGACTTTTTACCCTTCTTTGGTGCCTTGGACATGAGCTAGGAACTTAAGATTTTGCAAGAAAGGAAGACTAGCAGCCGCGTTGCACGGGAGAATGTGAAAAGTGTTCATAAGTAGTAAAAACCTGAGAAATCCGTCCGTGTTTCTCATTTGTTATCGAATCGACTTAAAGCCTGATCGTCACACTGGCCGCTCTTCTCTCTGAAACGGTTGTACTTATCGTCTGCAAAGCTATGTCGCGTGCTGCGATAAGCGGAGACACTAAAAGCACCATAGTAGAACACAGATGAAGCTTCTAAGTTGATGTAATAGCCAGTAAGAAGTAATACAATTCAAGTTTTAGTTATCGATTATTGACTTTCTAGCTGGCTTTGGTGCCTTGGACATGAGCTAGGACCTTACCATTTTCCATGAAGGGAGGACTAGCAGCCGAGTTGCACGTGAGAATGTGAAAAGTGTTCATATGTAGTAAAAACCTGAGAAATCCGTCCGTTTTCGTCATTTGTTATCGAATCGAGTTAAAGCCTGATCGTCACATTGCCCGCTCTTCTGTCTGAAACGGTTACATTTATAGTCTGCAAAGCTATGCTGCGTGGTGCGGTATGCGGAGACACTAAAAGCACCATAGTAGAACACAGATGAAGCTTCTAAGATTATGTAATAGCCAGTAAGAAGTAGTACAATTCAAGTTTTGGTATAGATTATTGGCTTTTTAACCTTCTTTGGTGCCTTGGACATGGGTTAGGAAAATAAGATTCTGCATGAAATAAGGACTAGCAGCCGCGTTGCACGGTAGAATGTGAAAAGTGTTCATATGTAGTAAAAACCTGAGAAATACGTCCGTGTTCGTCATTTGTTTTCGAATCGACTTAAAGCCAGATCGTCACATTGACCGCTCTTCTCTCTGAAACGGTTGTACTTATCGTCTGCAAAGCTATGTCGGGTACTGCGGTGTGCGGGGACAGTAAAAACACCATAGTAGAACACAGATGAAGCCTCTAAGTTGATGTAATAGCCAGTAAGAAGTTGTACAATTCAAGTTTTAGGTATCGATTATGGACTTTTTAGCTGGCTTTGGTGCCTTGGACATGAGCAAGGAACTTAAGATTTTGCATGAAAGCAGGACTAGCAGCCGAGTTGCACGTGAGAATGTGAAAGGTGTTCATATGTAGTAAAAACCTGAGAAATCCGTCCGTTTTCGTCATTTGTTATCGAATCGAGTTAAAGCCTGATCGTCACATTGCCCGCTCTTCTGTCTGAAACGGTTACATTTATAGTCTGCAAAGCTATGCTGCGTGGTGCGGTATGCGGAGACACTAAAAGCACCATAGTAGGACACAGATGAAGCTTCTAAGATTATGTAATAGCCAGTAAGAAATAGTACAATTCAAGTTTTGGTATAGATTATTGACTTTTTACCCTTCTTTGGTGCCTTGCACATGAGGAACTTAAGATTTTGCATGAAAGGAGGACTAGCAGCCGCGTTGCACGGGAGAATGTGAAAGGTGTTCATATGTAGTAAAAACCTTAGAAAACGGTCCGTTTTCGTCATTTGTTATCGAATCGACTTAAAGCCAGATCGTCACATTGACCGCTCTTCTGTCTGAAACGGTTACATTTATCGTCTGCAAAGCTATGTCGCGTGCTGCGCTATGCGGAAACACTAAAAGCACCATAGGAGAACACAGATGAAGCTTCTAAGTTGATGTAATAGCCAGTAAGAAGTAGTACAATTCAAGTTTTAGTTATCGATTATTGACTTTCTAGCTGGCTTTGGTGCCTTGGACATGAGCTAGGACCTTAAGATTCTGCATTAAAGGAGGACTAGCAGCCGAGTTGCACGGGAGAATGTGAAAAGTGTTCATATGTAGTAAAAACTTGAGAAATCCGTCCGTTTTCGTCATTTGTTATCGAATCGACTTAAAGCCAGATCGTCACATTGACCGCTCTTCTCTCTGAAACGGTTACATTTATCATCTGCAAAGCTATGTCGCGTGCTGCGGTATGCGGAGACACTAAAAGCACCATAGTAGAACACAGATGAAGCTTCTAAGTTGATGTAATAGCCAGTAAGAAGTAGTACAATTCAAGTTTTAGTTATGGATTATTGACTTTTTACCCTTCTTTGGTGCCTTGGACATGAGCTAGGAACTTAAGATTTTGCAAGAAAGGAAGACTAGCAGCCGCGTTGCACGGGAGAATGTGAAAAGTGTTCATAAGTAGTAAAAACCTGAGAAATCCGTCCGTGTTTCTCATTTGTTATCGAATCGACTTAAAGCCTGATCGTCACACTGGCCGCTCTTCTCTCTGAAACGGTTGTACTTATCGTCTGCAAAGCTATGTCGCGTGCTGCGATAAGCGGAGACACTAAAAGCACCATAGTAGAACACAGATGAAGCTTCTAAGTTGATGTAATAGCCAGTAAGAAGTAATACAATTCAAGTTTTAGTTATCGATTATTGACTTTCTAGCTGGCTTTGGTGCCTTGGACATGAGCTAGGACCTTACCATTTTCCATGAAAGGAGGACTAGCAGCCGAGTTGCACGTGAGAATGTGAAAAGTGTTCATATGTAGTAAAAACCTGAGAAATCCGTCCGTTTTCGTCATTTGTTATCGAATCGAGTTAAAGCCTGATCGTCACATTGCCCGCTCTTCTGTCTGAAACGGTTACATTTATAGTCTGCAAAGCTATGCTGCGTGGTGCGGTATGCGGAGACACTAAAAGCACCATAGTAGAACACAGATGAAGCTTCTAAGATTATGTAATAGCCAGTAAGAAGTAGTACAATTCAAGTTTTGGTATAGATTATTGGCTTTTTAACCTTCTTTGGTGCCTTGGACATGGGTTAGGAAAATAAGATTCTGCATGAAATGAGGACTAGCAGCCGCGTTGCACGGTAGAATGTGAAAAGTGTTCATATGTAGTAAAAACCTGAGAAATACGTCCGTGTTCGTCATTTGTTTTCGAATCGACTTAAAGCCAGATCGTCACATTGACCGCTCTTCTCTCTGAAACGGTTGTACTTATCGTCTGCAAAGCTATGTCGGGTACTGCGGTGTGCGGGGACAGTAAAAACACCATAGTAGAACACAGATGAAGCCTCTAAGTTGATGTAATAGCCAGTAAGAAGTAGTACAATTCAAGTTTTAGGTATCGATTATGGACTTTTTAGCTGGCTTTGGTGCCTTGGACATGAGCAAGGAACTTAAGATTTTGCATGAAAGCAGGACTAGCAGCCGCGTTGCACGTGAGAATGTGAAAAGTGTTCATATGTAGTAAAAACCTGAGAAATCCGTCCGTGTTCGTCATTTGTTATCGAATCGACTTAAAGCCAGATCGTCACATTGGCCGCTCTTCTGTCTGAAACGGTTACATTTATTGTCTGCAAAGCTATGTCGCGTGCTGCGGCATGCGGAGACACTAAAAGCACCATAGTAGAACATAGATGAAGCTTCTAAGTTGATGTAATAGCCAGTAAGATGTAGCACAATTCAAGATTTAGGTATCTATTATTGACTTTTTACCCTTCTTTGGTGCCTTGGACATGAGCTAGGAACTTAAGATTTTGCATGAAAGGAGGACTAGCAGCCGCGTTGCACGGGAGAATGTGAGAAGTGTTCATATGTAGTAAAAACCTGAGAAATACGTCCGTGTTCGTCATTTGTTATCGAATTGACTTAAAGCCAGATCGTCACATTAACCGCTCTTCTCTCTGAAACGGTTGTACCTATCGTCTGCAAAGCTATGTCGGGTGCTGCGGTGTGCGGGGACAGTAAAAACACCATAGTAGAACACAGATGAAGCCTCTAAGTTGATGTAATAAACAGTACGAAGTAGTACAATTCAAGTTTTAGGTATCGATTATTGACTTTTTAGCTGGCTTTGGTGCCTTGGACATGAGCAAGGAACTTAAGATTTTGCATGAAAGCAGGACTAGCAGCCGCGTTGCACGGGAGAAAGTGAAAAGTGTTCATATGTAGTAAAAACCTTTGAAATCCGTCCGAGTTCTTCATTTGTTATCGAATCGACTTAAAGCCAGATCGTCACATTGGGCGCTCTTCTGTCTGAAACGGTTACATTTATCATCTGCAAAGCTATGTCGCGTGCTGCGGTATGCGGATACACTAAACGCTCCATAGTAGAACACAGATGAAGCTTCTAAGTTGATGTAATAGCCAGTAAGAAGTAGTACAATTCAAGTTTTAGGTATCGATTATTGACTTTTAACTCTTCTTTTGTGCCTTAGACATGAGCTAGGAACTTAAGATTTTGCATGAAAGGAGGACTAGCAGCCGCGTTGCACGAAAGAATGTGAAAAGTGTTCATATGTAGGAAAAACCTGAGAAATCCGTCCGTTTTCGTCATTTGTTATCGAACCCACTTAAAGCCAGATCGTCACATTGGCCGCTCTTCTCTCTGAAACGGTTACATGTAACGTCTGCAAAGCTATGTCGCGTGCTGCGGTATGCGGAGACACTAAAAGCACCATAGTAGAACACAGATGAAGCTTATAAGTTGATGTAGTAGCCAGTAGGAAGTAGTACAATTCAAGTTTAAGTTATGGAATATTGACCTTTTACCCTTCTTTGGTGCCTTGGACATGATCTAGGAACTTAAGATTTTGCAAGAAAGGAGGAGTAGCAGCCGCGTTGCACGGGAGAATGTGAAAAGTGTTCATATGTAGTAAAAACCAGAGAAATCCGTCCGTGTTCCTCATTTGTTATCGAATCGACTTAAAGCCAGATCGTCACACTGGCCGCTCTTCTCTCTGAAACGGTTGTACTTATCGTCTGCAAAGGTATGTCGCGTGCTGCGATAAGCGGAGATACTAAAAGCACCATAGTAGAACACAGATGAAGCTTCTAAGTTGATGTAATAGCCAGTAAGAAGTAGTACAATTCAAGTTTTAGTTATCGATTATTGACTTTCTAGCTGGCTTTGGTGCCTTGGACATGAGCTAGGACCTTACCATTTTCCATGAAAGGAGGACTAGCAGCCGAGTTGCACGTGAGAATGTGAAAGGTGTTCATATGTAGTAAAAACCTGAGAAATCCGTCCGTTTTCGTCATTTGTTATCGAATCGAGTTAAAGCCTGATCGTCACATTGCCCGCTCTTCTGTCTGAAACGGTTACATTTATAGTCTGCAAAGCTATGCTGCGTGGTGCGGTATGCGGAGACACTAAAAGCACCATAGTAGGACACAGATGAAGCTTCTAAGATTATGTAATAGCCAGTAAGAAGTAGTACAATTCAAGTTTTGGTATAGATTATTGACTTTTTACCCTTCTTTGGTGCCTTGCACATGAGGAACTTAAGATTTTGCATGAAAGGAGGACTAGCAGCCGCGTTGCACGGGAGAATGTGAAAGGTGTTCATATGTAGTAAAAACCTTAGAAAACGGTCCGTTTTCGTCATTTGTTATCGAATCGACTTAAAGCCAGATCGTCACATTGACCGCTCTTCTGTCTGAAACGGTTACATTTATCGTCTGCAAAGCTATGTCGCGTGCTGCGCTATGCGGAAACACTAAAAGCACCATAGGAGAACACAGATGAAGCTTCTAAGTTGATGTAATAGCCAGTAAGAAGTAGTACAATTCAAGTTTTAGTTATCGATTATTGACTTTCTAGCTGGCTTTGGTGCCTTGGACATGAGCTAGGACCTTACCATTTTCCATGAAAGGAGGACTAGCAGCCGAGTTGCACGGGAGAATGTGAAAAGTGTTCATATGTAGTAAAAACTTGAGAAATCCGTCCGTTTTCGTCATTTGTTATCGAATCGACTTAAAGCCAGATCGTCACATTGACCGCTCTTCTCTCTGAAACGGTTACATTTATCATCTGCAAAGCTATGTCGCGTGCTGCGGTATGCGGAGACACTAAAAGCACCATAGTAGAACACAGATGAAGCTTCTAAGTTGATGTAAGAGCCAGTAAGAAGTAGTACAATTCAAGTTTTAGTTATGGAATATTGACTTTTTACCCTTCTTTGGTGCCTTGGACATGATCTAGGAAGTTAAGATTTTGCATGAAAGGTGGACTAGCAGCCGCGTTGCACGAGAGAATGTGAAAAGTGTTCAAATGTATTTAAAACCTTAGAAATCCGTCCGTTTTCGTCATTTGTTATCGAATCGACTTAAAGTCAGATCGTCACATTGACCGCTCTTCTCTCTGAAACGGTTACATTTATCATCTGCAAAGCTATGTCGCGTGCTGCGGTATGCGGAGACACTAAAAGCACCATAGTAGAACACAGATGAAGCTTCTAAGTTGATGTAATAGCCAGTAAGAAGTAGTACAATTCAAGTTTTAGTTATGGATTATTGACTTTTTACCCTTCTTTGGTGCCTTGGACATGAGCTAGGAACTTAAGATTTTGCAAGAAAGGAAGACTAGCAGCCGCGTTGCACGGGAGAATGTGAAAAGTGTTCATATGTAGTAAAAACCTGAGAAATCCGTCCGTGTTTCTCATTTGTTATCGAATCGACTTAAAGCCAGATCGTCACACTGGCCGCTCTTCTCTCTGAAACGGTTGTACTTATCGTCTGCAAAGCTATGTCGCGTGCTGCGATAAGCGGAGACACTAAAAGCACCATAGTAGAACACAGATGAAGCTTCTAAGTTGATGTAATAGCCAGTAAGAAGTAATACAATTCAAGTTTTAGTTATCGATTATTGACTTTCTAGCTGGCTTTGGTGCCTTGGACATGAGCTAGGACCTTACCATTTTCCATGAAAGGAGGACTAGCAGCCGAGTTGCACGTGAGAATGTGAAAAGTGTTCATATGTAGTAAAAACCTGAGAAATCCGTCCGTTTTCGTCATTTGTTATCGAATCGAGTTAAAGCCTGATCGTCACATTGCCCGCTCTTCTGTCTGAAACGGTTACATTTATAGTCTGCAAAGCTATGCTGCGTGGTGCGGTATGCGGAGACACTAAAAGCACCATAGTAGAACACAGATGAAGCTTCTAAGATTATGTAATAGCCAGTAAGAAGTAGTACAATTCAAGTTTTGGTATAGATTATTGACTTTTTAACCTTCTTTGGTGCCTTGGACATGGGTTAGGAAAATAAGATTTTGCATGAAATGAGGACTAGCAGCCGCGTTGCACGGTAGAATGTGAAAAGTGTTCATATGTAGTAAAAACCTGAGAAATACGTCCGTGTTCGTCATTTGTTTTCGAATCGACTTAAAGCCAGATCGTCACATTGACCGCTCTTCTCTCTGAAACGGTTGTACTTATCGTCTGCAAAGCTATGTCGCGTGCTGCGATAAGCGGAGACACTAAAAGCACCATAGTAGAACACAGATGAAGCTTCTAAGTTGATGTAATAGCCAGTAAGAAGTAATACAATTCAAGTTTTAGTTATCGATTATTGACTTTCTAGCTGGCTTTGGTGCCTTGGACATGAGCTAGGACCTTACCATTTTCCATGAAAGGAGGACTAGCAGCCGAGTTGCACGTGAGAATGTGAAAAGTGTTCATATGTAGTAAAAACCTGAGAAATCCGTCCGTGTTCGTCATTTGTTATCGAATCGACTTAAAGCCAGATCGTCACATTGGCCGCTCTTCTGTCTGAAACGGTTACATTTATCGTCTGCAAAGCTATGTCGCGTGCTGCGGCATGCGGAGACACTAAAAGCACCATAGTAGAACACAGATGAAGCTTCTAAGTTGATGTAATAGCCAGTAAGATGTAGCACAATTCAAGATTTAGGTATCTATTATTGACTTTTTACCCTTCTTTGGTGCCTTGGACATGAGCTAGGAACTTAAGATTTTGCATGAAAGGAGGACTAGCAGCCGCGTTGCACGGGAGAATGTGAGAAGTGTTCATATGTAGTAAAAACCTGAGAAATACGTCCGTGTTCGTCATTTGTTATCGAATCGACTTAAAGCCAGATCGTCACATTAACCGTTCTTCTCTCTGAAACGGTTGTACCTATCGTCTGCAAAGCTATGTCGGGTGCTGCGGTGTGCGGGGACAGTAAAAACACCATAGTAGAACACAGATGAAGCCTCTAAGTTGATGTAATAAACAGTACGAAGTAGTACAATTCAAGTTTTAGGTATCGATTATTGACTTTTTAGCTGGCTTTGGTGCCTTGGACATGAGCAAGGAACTTAAGATTTTGCATGAAAGCAGGACTAGCAGCCGCGTTGCACGGGAGAAAGTGAAAAGTGTTCATATGTAGTAAAAACCTTTGAAATCCGTCCGAGTTCTTCATTTGTTATCGAATCGACTTAAAGCCAGATCGTCACATTGGGCGCTCTTCTGCCTGAAACGGTTACATTTATCGTTTGCAAAGATATGTCGCGTGCTGCGGTATGCGGAGACACTAAAAGCACCATAGTAGAACACAGATGAAGCTTCTGAGTTGATGTAATAGCAATAAGAAGTAGTACAATTCAAGTTTTAGGTATCGATTATTTACTTTTACCCTTCTTTGGTGCCTTGGACATGAGGTAGGAACTTAAGATTTTGCATGAAAGGAGGACTAGCAGCCGCGTTGCACGGGAGAATGTGAAAAGTGTTCATATGAAGTAAAAACCTGAGAAATCCGTTCGTATTCGTCATTTGTTATCCAATCGACTTAAAGGCAGATCGTCACATTGCCCGCTCTTCTCTCTGAAACGGTTGTACTTATAGTCTGCAAAGCTATATCGCGTGCTGCGGTATGCGGAGACACTAAAAGCACCATAGTAGAACACAGATGAAGCTTCTAAGTTGATGTAATAGCCAGTAAGATTTAGTACAATTCAAGTTTTAGGTATCGATTATTTACTTTTTACCCTTCTTTGGTGCCTTGGACATGAGGTAGGAACTTAAGATTTTGCATGAAAGGTGGACTAGCAGCCGCGTTGCACGAGAGAATGTGAAAAGTGTTCAAATGTAGTTAAAACCTTAGAAATCCGTCCGTTTTCGTCATTTGTTATCGAATCGACTTAAAGCCAGATCGTCACATTGACCGCTCTTCTCTCTGAAACGGTTACATTTATCATCTGCAAAGCTATGTCGCGTGCTGCGGTATGCGGAGACACTAAAAGCACCATAGTAGAACACAGATGAAGCTTCTAAGTTGATGTAATAGCCAGTAAGAAGTAGTACAATTCAAGTTTTAGTTATGGATTATTGACTTTTTACCCTTCTTTGGTGCCTTGGACATGAGCTAGGAACTTAAGATTTTGCAAGAAAGGAAGACTAGCAGCCGCGTTGCACGGGAGAATGTGAAAAGTGTTCATATGTAGTAAAAACCTGAGAAATCCGTCCGTTTTCGTCATTTGTTATCGAATCGAGTTAAAGCCTGATCGTCACATTGCCCGCTCTTCTGTCTGAAACGGTTACATTTATAGTCTGCAAAGCTATGCTGCGTGGTTCGGTATGCGGAGACACTAAAAGCACCATAGTAGAACACAGATGAAGCTTCTAAGATTATGTAATAGCCAGTAAGAAGTAGTACAATTCAAGTTTTGGTATAGATTATTGACTTTTTAACCTTCTTTGGTGCCTTGGACATGGGTTAGGAAAATAAGATTTTGCATGAAATGAGGACTAGCAGCCGCGTTGCACGGTAGAATGTGAAAAAAGTGTTCATATGTAGTAAAAACCTGAGAAATACGTCCGTGTTCGTCATTTGTTTTCGAATCGACTTAAAGCCAGATCGTCACATTGACCGCTCTTCTCTCTGAAACGGTTGTACTTATCGTCTGCAAAGCTATGTCGGGTACTGCGGTGTGCGGGGACAGTAAAAACACCATAGTAGAACACAGATGAAGCCTCTAAGTTGATGTAATAGCCAGTAAGAAGTAGTACAATTCAAGTTTTAGGTATCGATTATGGACTTTTTAGCTGGCTTTGGTGCCTTGGACATGAGCAAGGAACTTAAGATTTTGCATGAAAGCAGGACTAGCAGCCGCGTTGCACGTGAGTATGTGAAAAGTGTTCATATGTAGTAAAAACCTGAGAAATCCGTCCGTGTTCGTCATTTGTTATCGAATCGACTTAAAGCCAGATCGTCACATTGGCCGCTCTTCTGTCTGAAACGGTTACATTTATCGTCTGCAAAGCTGTGTCGCGTGCTGCGGCATGCGGAGACACTAAAAGCACCATAGTAGAACACAGATGAAGCTTCTAAGTTGATGTAATAGCCAGTACGATGTAGCACAATTCAAGATTTAGGTATCTATTATTGACTTTTTACCCTTCTTTGGTGCCTTGGACATGAGCTAGGAACTTAAGATTTTGCATGAAAGGAGGACTAGCAGCCGCGTTGCACGGGAGAATGTGAGAAGTGTTCATATGTAGTAAAAACCTGAGAAATACGTCCGTGTTCGTCATTTGTTATCGAATCGACTTAAAGCCAGATCGTCACATTAACCGTTCTTCTCTCTGAAACGGTTATACCTATCGTCTGCAAAGCTATGTCGGGTGCTGCGGTGTGCGGGGACAGTAAAAACACCATAGTAGAACACAGATGAAGCCTCTAAGGTGATGTAATAAACAGTACGAAGTAGTACAATTCAAGTTTTAGGTATCGATTATTGACTTTTTAGCTGGCTTTGGTGCCTTGGACATGAGCAAGGAACTTAAGATTTTGCATGAAAGCAGGACTAGCAGCCGCGTTGCACGGGAGAAAGTGAAAAGTGTTCATATGTAGTAAAAACCTTTGAAATCCGTCCGAGTTCTTCATTTGTTATCGAATCGACTTAAAGCCAGATCGTCACATTGGGCGCTCTTCTGTCTGAAACGGTTACATTTATCATCTGCAAAGCTATGTCGCGTGCTGCGGTATGCGGATGCACTAAACGCTCCATAGTAGAACACAGATGAAGCTTCTAAGTTGATGTAATAGCCAGTAAGAAGTAGTACAATTCAAGTTTTAGGTATAGCTTATTGACTTTTTTCCCTTCTTTGGTGTCTTGGACATGAGCTAGGAACTTAAGATTTTGCATGAAAGGAGGACTAGCACCCGCATTGCACGGGAGAATGTGAAAAGTGTTCATTTGTAGTACAATCCTGAGAAATCCGTCCGTGTTCGTCATTTGTTATCGAATCGACTTAAAGCCAGATTGTCACATTCGCCGCTCTTCTCTCTGAAACGGTTGTACTTATCGTCTGCAAAGCTATGTCGCGTGCTGCGGTGTACGGGTACACTAAAAGCACCATAGTAGAACACAGATGAAGCTTCTAAGTTGATGTAATAGCCAGTAAGAAGTAGTACAATTCAAGTTTTAGGTATCGATTATTGACTTTTTACCCTTCTTTGGTGCCTTGGACATGAACTAGGAACTTAAGATTTTGCATGAAAGGAGGACTAGCAGCCGCGTTGCACGGGAGAGTGTGAAAAGTGTTCATATGTAGTAAAAACCTGAGAAATCCGTCCGTTTTCGTCATTTGTTATCGAATCGTCTTAAAGCCACATCGTCACATTGGCCGCACTTCTGCCTGAAACGGTTACATTTATCGTTTGCAAAGATATGTCGCGTGCTGCGGTATGCGGAGACACTAAAAGCACCATAGTAGAACACAGATGAAGCTTCTGAGTTGATGTAATAGCAATAAGAAGTAGTACAATTCAAGTTTTAGGTATCGATTATTTACTTTTTACCCTTCTTTGGTGCCTTGGACATGAGGTAGGAACTTAAGATTTTGCATGAAAGGAGGACTAGCAGCCGCGTTGCACGGGAGAATGTGAAAAGTGTTCATATGAAGTAAAAACCTGAGAAATCCGTTCGTATTCGTCATTTGTTATCCAATCGACTTAAAGGCAGATCGTCACATTGCCCGCTCTTCTCTCTGAAACGGTTGTACTTATAGTCTGCAAAGCTATATCGCGTGCTGCGGTATGCGGAGACACTAAAAGCACCATAGTAGAACACAGATGAAGCTTCTAAGTTGATGTAATAGCCAGTAAGATTTAGTACAATTCAAGTTTTAGGTATCGATTATTGCCTTTTACCCTTCTTTGGTGCCTTGGACATGAGCTAGGAACTTAAGATTTTGCATGAAAGGAGGACTAGTAGCCGCGTTGCACTGGAGAATGTGAAAAGTGTTCATATGTAGTAAAAACCTGAGAAATCTGTCCGTTTTCGTAATTTGTTATCGAATCGACTTAAAGCCAGATCGTCACATTGCCGGCACTTCTGTCTGAAACAGTTACATTTATCGTCTGCAAAGCTATGTCGCGTGCTGCGGTATGCGGAGACACTAATAGCACCATAGTAGAACACAGATGAAACTTCTAAGTTGATGTAATAGCCAGTAGGAAGTAGTACAATTCAAGTTTTAGGTATCGATTTTTGACTGTTTATCCTTCTTTGGTGCCTTGGACATGTGCTAGGAACTTTAGATTTTGCATGAAAGGATGACTAGCAGCCGCGTTGCACGTGAGATTGTGAAAAGTGTTCATATGTAGTAAAAACCTGGGAAATCCGTCCGTGTTCGTCATTTGTTATCGAATCGACTTAAAGCCAGATCGTCACATTGGCCGCTCTTCTCTCTAAAACGGTTGTACTTATCGTCTGCAAAGCTATGTCGCTTGCTGCGGCATGCGGAGACACTAAAAGCACCATAGTAGAACACAGATGAAGCCTCTAAGTTGATGTAATAGCCTGTAAGATGTAGTACAATTCAAGTTTTAGGTATCGATTATTGACTTTTTAGATGGCTTTGGGTGCCTTGGACATGAGATAGGAACTTAAGATTTTGCATGAAAGGAAGACTAGCAGCCGCGTTGCACGGGAGAATGTGAAAAGTGTCCATATGTAGTAAAAACCTGAGAAATCCGTCCGTTTTCGTCATTTGTTATCGAATAGACTTAAAGCCAGATCGTCACATTGGCCGCTCTTCTTTTTGAAACGGTTACATTTATAGTCTGCAAAGCTATGCTGCGTGGTGCGGTATGCGGAGACACTAAAAGCACCATAGTAGAACACAGATGAAGCTTCTAAGATTATGTAATAGCCAGTAAGAAGTAGTACAATTCAAGTTTTGGTATAGATTATTGACTTTTTAACCTTCTTTGGTGCCTTGGACATGAGGAACTTAAGATTTTGCATGAAAGGAGGACTAGCAGCCGCGTTGCACGTGAGAATGTGAAAAGTGTTCATATGTAGTAAAAACCAGAGAAACCCGTCCGATTTCGTCATTTGTTATCGAATCGACTTAAAGCCAGTTCGTCACTTTGGCCGCTCTTCTGTCTGAAACGATTACATTTATCGTCTGCAAAGCTATGTCGCGTGCTGCGGTATGCGGATACACTAAACGCACCATAGTAGAACACAGATGAAGCTTCTAAGTTGATGTAATAGCCAGTAAGAAGTAGTAAAATTCAAGTTTTAGGTATCGATTATTGACTTTTTACCCTTCTTTGGTGCCTTGGACATGGGTTAGGAAAATAAAATTTTGCATGAAATGAGGACTAGCAGCCGCGTTGCACGGTAGAATGTGAAAAGTGTTCATATGTAGTAAAAACCTGAGAAATACGTCCGTGTTCGTCATTTGTTTTCGAATCGACTTAAAGCCAGATCGTCACATTGACCGCTCTTCTCTCTGAAACGGTTGTACTTATCGTCTGCAAAGCTATGTCGGGTACTGCGGTGTGCGGGGACAGTAAAAACACTATAGTAGAACACAGATGAAGCCTCTAAGTTGATGTAATAGCCAGTAAGAAGTAGTACAATTCAAGTTTTAGGTATCGATTATTGACTTTTTAGCTGGCTTTGGTGCCTTGGACATGAGCTAGGAACTTAAGATTTTGCATGAAAGGAGGACTAGCAGCCGCGTTGCACGGGAGAATGTGAAAAGTGTTCATATGTAGTAAAAACCAGAGAAATCCGTCCGATTTCGTCATTTGTTATCGAATCGACTTAAAGCCAGATCGTCACATTGGCCGCTCTTCTGTCTGAAACGGTTACATTTATCGTCTGCAAAGCTATGTCGCGTGCTGCGGTATGCGGATACACTAAAAGCACCATAGTAGAACACAGATGAAGCTTCTAAGTTGATGTAATAGCCAGTAAGAAGTAGTAAAATTCAAGTTTTATGTATCGATTATTGACTTTTTACCCTTCTTTGGTGCCTTGGACATGAGCTAGGAACTTAAGATTTTGCATGAAATGAGGACTAGCAGCCGCGTTGCACGGGAGAATGTGAGAAGTGTTCATATGTAGTAAAAACCTGAGAAATACGTCCGTGTTCGTCATTTGTTATCGATTCGACTTAAAGCCAGATCGTCACATTAACCGTTCTTCTCTCTGAAACGGTTGTACCTATCGTCTGCAAAGCTATGTCGGGTGCTGCGGTGTGCGGGGACAGTAAAAACACCATAGTAGAACACAGATGAAGCCTCTAAGTTGATGTAATAGCCAGTAAGAAGTAGTACAATTCAAGTTTTAGGTATCGATTATTGACTTTTTAGCTGGCTTTGGTGCCTTGGACATGAGCAAGGAACTAAAGATTTTGCATGAAAGCAGGACTAGCAGCCGCATTGCACGGGAGAAAGTGAAAAGTGTTCATATGTAGTAAAAACCTGAGAAATCTGTCCGTTTTCGTCATTTGTTATCGAATCGACTTAAAGCCAGATCGTCACATTGCCCGCACTTCTGTCTGAAACAGTTAAATTTATCGTCTGCAAAGCTATGTCGCGTGCTGCGGTATGCTGAGACACTAATAGCACCATAGTAGAACACAGATGAAACTTCTAAGTTGATGTAATAGCCAGTAGGAAGTAGTACAATTCAAGATTTAGGTATCGATTTTTGACTGTTTATCCTTCTTTGGTGCCTTGGACATGAGCTGGGAACTTTAGATTTTGCATGAAAGGATGACTAGCAGCCGCGTTGCACGTGAGATTGTGAAAAGTGTTCATATGTAGTAAAAACCTGAGAAATCCGTCCGTGTTCGTCATTTGTTATCGAATCGACTTAAAGCCAGATCGTCACATTGGCCGCTTCTCTCTCTAAAACGGTTGTACTTATCGTCTGCAAAGCTATGTCGCTTGCTGCGGCATGCGGAGACACTAAAAGCACCATAGTAGAACACAGATGAAGCCTCTAAGTTGATGTAATAGCCTGTAAGATGTAGTACAATTCAAGTTTTAGGTATCGATTATTGACTTTTTAGATGGCTTTGGGTGCCTTGGACATGAGCAAGGAACTTAAGATTTTGCATGAAAGGAAGACTAGCAGCCGCGTTGCACGGGAGAATGTGAAAAGTGTCCATATGTAGTAAAAACCTGAGAAATCCGTCCGTTTTCGTCATTTGTTATCGAATAGACTTAAAGCCAGATCGTCACATTGGCCGCTCTTCTTTTTGAAACGGTTACATTTATCGTCTGCAAAGCTATGTCGCGTGTTGCGGTATGCGGAGACGCTAAAAGCACCGTACTAGAACACAGATGAAGCTTCTAAGTTGATGTAGTAGCCAGTAAGAAGTAGTAAAATTCAAGTTTTACTTGTGGTTTATTGACTTTTTACCCTTCTTTGGTTCCTTGGACATTAGCTGGGAACTTAAGATTTTGCATGTAATGAGGACTAGCAGCCGCGTTTCACGGGAGAATGTGAAAAGTGTTCATATGTAGTAAAAACCAGAGAAATCCGTCCGTTCTCGTCATTTTTTATCGAATCGACTTGAAGCCAGGTCGTCACATTGGCCGTTCTTCTTTCTGAAACGGTTACATTTATCGTCTGCAAAGCTATGTCGCGTGTTGCGGTATGTGGAGACACTAAAAGCACCGGAGTAGAACACAGATGAAGTTTCTAAGCTGAGGTAATAGCCAGTAAGAAGTAGTACAATTCAAGTTTTAGTTATGGATTATTGACTTTTTACCCTTCTTTGGTGCCTTGGACATGAGCTAGGAACTTAAGACTTTGCATGAAAGGAGGACGAGCAGCCGCGTTGCACGGGAGAATGTGATAAATGTTCATATGTAGTAAGAACCAGAGAAATCCGCCCGATTTCGTCATTTGTTATCGAATCGACTTAAAGCCAGATCGTCACATTGGCCGCTCTTCTGTCTGAAACGGTTACATTTATCGTCTGCAAAGCTATGTCGCGTGTTGCGGTATGCGGATACACTAAACGCACCATAGTAGAACACAGATGTAGCCTCTAAGTTGATGTAATAGCCAGTAAGAAGTAGTACAATTCAAGTTTTAGGTATCGATTATTGATTTTTTAGATGGCTTTGGTGCCTTGGACATGAGATAGGAACTTAAGATTTTACATGAAAGGAGGACTAGCAGCCGCGTTGCACGGGAGAATGTGAAAAGTGTTCATATGTAGTAAAAACCAGAGAAACCCGTCCGATTTCGTCATTTGTTATCGAATCGACTTAAAGCCAGTTCGTCACTTTGGCCGCTCTTCTTTTTGAAACGGTTACATTTATCGTCTGCAAAGCTATGTCGCGTGCTGCGGTATGCGGATACACTAAACGCACCATAGTAGAACACAGATGAAGCTTCTAAGTTGATGTAATAGCCAGTAAGAAGTAGTAAAATTCAAGTTTTAGGTATCGATTATTGACTTTTTACCCTCCTTTGGTGCCTTGGACATGGGTTAGGAAAATAAGATTTTGCATGAAATGAGGACTAGCAGCCGCGTTGCACGGTAGAATGTGAAAAGTGTTCATATGTAGTAAAAACCTTAGAAATACGTCCGTGTTCGTCATTTGTTTTCGAATCGACTTAAAGCCAGATCGTCACATTGACCGCTCTTCTCTCTGAAACGGTTGTACTTATCGTCTGCAAAGCTATGTCGGGTACTGCGGTGTGCGGGGACAGTAAAAACACCATAGTAGAACACAGATGAAGCCTCTAAGTTGATGTAATAGCCAGTAAGAAGTAGTACAATTCAAGTTTTAGGTATCGATTATTGAATTTTTAGCTGGCTTTGGTGCCTTGGACATGAGCAAGGAACTTAAGATTTTACATGAAAGGAGGACTAGCAGCCGCGTTGCACGGGAGAATGTGAAAAGTGTTCATATGTAGTAAAAACCAGAGAAACCCGTCCGATTTCGTCATTTGTTATCGAATCGACTTAAAGCCAGTTCGTCACTTTGGCCGCTCTTCTTTTTGAAACGGTTACATTTATCGTCTGCAAAGCTATGTCGCGTGCTGCGGTATGCGGATACACTAAACGCACCATAGTAGAACACAGATGAAGCTTCTAAGTTGATGTAATAGCCAGTAAGAAGTAGTAAATTCAAGTTTTAGGTATCGATTATTGACTTTTTACCCTTCTTTGGTGCCTTGGACATGGGTTAGGAAAATAAGATTTTGCATGAAATGAGGACTAGCAGCCGCGTTGCACGGTAGAATGTGAAAAGTGTTCATATGCAGTAAAAACCTCAGAAATACGTCCGTGTTCGTCATTTGTTTTCGAATCGACTTAAAGCCAGATCGTCACATTGACCGCCCTTCTCTCTGAAACGGTTGTACTTATCGTCTGCAAAGCTATGTCGGGTACTGCGGTGTGCGGGGACAGTAAAAACACCATAGTAGAACACAGATGAAGCCTCTAAGTTGATGTAATAGCCAGTAAGAAGTAGTACAATTCAAGTTTTAGGTATCGATTATTGAATTTTTAGCTGGCTTTGGTGCCTTGGACATGAGCAAGGAACTTAAGATTTTGCATGAAAGCAGGACTAGCAGCCGCGTTGCACGTGAGAATGTGAAAAGTGTTCATATGAAGTAAAAACCTGAGAAATCCGTTCGTATTCGTCATTTGTTATCCAATCGACTTAAAGGCAGATCGTCACATTGCCCGCTCTTCTCTCTGAAACGGTTGTACTTATAGTCTGCAAAGCTATATCGCGTGCTGCGGTATGCGGAGACACTAAAAGCACCATAGTAGAACACAGATGAAGCTTCTAAGTTGATGTAATAGCCAGTAAGATTTAATACAATTCAAGTTTTAGATATCGATTATTGCCTTTTACCCTTCTTTGGTGCCTTGGACATGAGCTAGGAACTTAAGATTTTGCATGAAAGGAGGACTAGTAGCCGCGTTGCACTGGAGAATGTGAAAAGTGTTCATATGTAGTAAAAACCTGAGAAATTTGTCCGTTTTCGTCATTTGTTATCGAATCGACTTAAAGCCAGATCGTCACATTGGCCGCTCTTCTTTTTGAAACGGTTACATTTATCGTCTGCAAAGCTATGTCGCGTGTTGCGGTATGCGGAGACGCTAAAAGCACCGTACTAGAACACAGATGAAGCTTCTAAGTTGATGTAATAGCCAGTAAGAAGTAGTAAAATTCAAGTTTTAGGTATCGATTATTGTCTTTTTACCCTTCTTTGGTGCCTTGGACATGGGTTAGGAAAATAAGATTTTGCATGAAATGAGGACTAGCAGCCGCGTTGCACGGTAGAATGTGAATAGTGTTCATATGTAGTAAAAACCTGAGAAATACGTCCGTGTTCGTCATTTGTTATCGAATCTACTTAAAGCCAGATCGTCACATTGGCCGCTCTTCTCTCTGAAACGGTTGTACTTATAGTCTGCCAAGCTATGTCGCGTGCTGCGGTATGCGGAGACTCTAAAAGCACCATAGTAGAACACAGATAAAGCTTCTAAGTTGATGTAATAGCCAGTAATAAGTAGTACAATTCAAGTTTTAGTTATGGATAATTGACTTTTTACCCTTCTTTGGTGCCTTGGACATGAGCTAGGATCTTAAGATTTTGCATGAAAGGAGAACTAGCAGCCGCGTTGCACGGGAGAATGTGAAAAGTGTTCATATGTAGTAAAAACCTGAGAAATCTGTCCGTTTTCGTCATTTGTTATCGAATCGACTTAAAGCCAGATCGTCTCATTGGCCGCTCTTCTCTCTGAAACGGTTGTACTTATCGTCTGCCAAGATATGTCGCGTGCTGCGGTATGCGGAGACTCTAAAAGCACCATAGTAGAACACAGATGAAGCTTCGAAGTTGATGTAATAGCCAGTAAGAAGTAGTACAATTCAAGTTTTAGTTATAGATTATTGACTATTTACCGTTCTTTGGTGCCTTGGACTTGAGCTAGGAACTTAAGATTTTGCATGAAAGGAGGACTAGCAGCCGCGTTGCACGTTAGAATGTGAAAAGTGTTCATACGTAGTAAGAACCTGAGAAATCCGTCCGTTTTCGTCATTTGTTATCGAATCGACTTAAAGCCAGATCGTCACATTGGCCGCTCTTCTTTCTGAAACGGTTACATTTATCGTCTGCAAAGCTATGTCATGTGTTGCGGTATGCGGAGACACTAAAAGCACCATAGTAGAACACAGATGAAGTTTCTAAGTTGATGTAATAGCCAGTAAGAAGTAGTACAATTCAAGTTTTATTTATGGATTATTGACTATTTACCCTTCTTTGGTGCCTTGGACATGAGCTAGGAACTTAAGATTTTGCATGAAAGGAGGACTGGCAGCCGCGTTGCACGGGAGAATGTGAAAAGTGTTCATATGTATTGTAAACCTGAGAAATCCGGCCGTTTTCGTCATTTGTTATCGAATCGACTTAAAGCAAGATCGTCACATTGGCCGCTCTTCTCTCTGTAACGGTTACATTTATCGTCTGCAAAGCTATGTCGCGTGTTGCGGTATGCGGAGACGCTAAAAGCACCGTACTAGAACACAGATGAAGCTTCTAAGTTGATGTAATAGCCAGTAAGAAGTAGTAAAATTCAAGTTTTAGGTATCGATTATTGTCTTTTTACCCTTCTTTTTTGCCTTGGACATGGGTTAGGAAAATAAGATTTTGCATGAAATGAGGACTAGCAGCCGCGTTGCACGGTAGAATGTGAAAAGTGTTCATATGTAGTAAAAACCTGAGATATACGTCCGTGTTCGTCATTTGTTATCGAATCGACTTAAAGCCAGATCGTCACATTGGCCGCTCTTCTCTCTGAAACGGTTGTACTTATAGTCTGCCAAGCTATGTCGCGTGCTGCGGTAAGCGGAGACTCTAAAAGCACAATAGTAGAACACAGATAAAGCTTCTAAGTTGATGTAATAGCCAGTAATAAGTAGTACAATTCAAGTTTTAGTTATGGATAATTGACTTTTTACCCTTCTTTGGTGCCTTGGACATGAGCTAGGAACTTAAGATTTTGAATGAAAGGAGAACTAGCAGCCGCGTTGCACGGGAGAATGTGAAAAGTGTTCATATGTAGTAAAAACCTGAGAAATCCGTCCGTTTTCGTCATTTGTTATCGAATCGACATAAAGCCAGATCGTCTCATTGGCCGCTCTTCTCTCTGAAACGGTTGTACTTATTGTCTGCCAAGATAAGTCGCGTGCTGCGGTATGCGGAGACTCTAAATGCACCATAGTAGAACACAGATGAAGCTTCGAAGTTGATGTAATAGCCAGTAAGAAGTAGTACAATTCAAGTTTTAGTTATAGATTATTGACTATTTACCGTTCTTTGGTGCCTTGGACTTGAGCTAGGAACTTAAGATTTTGCATGAAAGGAGGACTAGCAGCCGCGTTGCACGTGAGAATGTGAAAAGTGTTCATACGTAGTAAGAACCTGAGAAATCCGTCCGTTTTCGTCATTTGTTATCGAATCGACTTAAAGCCAGATCGTCACATTGGCCGCTCTTCTTTCTGAAACGGTTTTATTTATCGTCTGCAAAGCTATGTCATGTGTTGCGGTATGCGGAGACACTAAAAGCACCATAGTAGAACACAGATGAAGTTTCTAAGTTGATGTAATAGCCAGTAAGAAGTAGTACAATTCAAGTCTTAGGTATCGATTATTGACTTTTTACCCTTCTTTGCTGCCTTGGACATGAGCTGGGAACTTAAGATTTTGCATGAAAGGAGGACTAGCGGCCGCGTTGCACGGGAGAATGTGAAAAGTGTTCATATGTAGTAAAAACCTGAGAAATCCGTCCGTTTTCGTCATTTGTTATCGAATCGACTTAAAGCCAGATCGTCACATTGGCCGCTCTTCTCTCTGAAACGGTTGTACTTATAGTCTGCCAAGCTATGTCGCGTGCTGCGATATGCGGAGACTCTAAAAGCACCATAGTAGAACACAGATAAATCTTCTAAGTTGATGTAATAGCCAGTAATAAGTAGTACAATTAAAGTTTTAGTTATGGATAATTGACTATTTACCCTTCTTTGGTGCCTTGGACATGAGCTGGGAACTTAAGATTTTGCATGAAAGGAGAACTAGCAGCCGCGTTGCACGGGAGAATGTGAAAAGTGTTCATATGTAGTAAAAACCTGAGAAATCCGTCCGTTTTCGTGATTTGTTGTTGAATCGACTTAAAGCCAGATCGTCACATTGGCTGCTCTTCTCTCTGAAACGGTTGTACTTATCGTCTGCCAAGATATGTCGCGTGGTGCGGTATGCGGAGACTCTAAAAGCACCATAGTAGAACACAGATGAAGCTTCGAAGTTGATGTAATAGCCAGTAAGAAGTAGTACAATTCAAGTTTTAGTTATAGATTATTGACTATTTACCGTTCTTTGGTGCCTTGGACTTGAGCTAGGAACTTAAGATTTTGCATGAAAGGAGGACTAGCAGCCGCGTTGCACGGGAGAATGTGAAAAGTGTTCATACGTAGTAAGAACCTGAGAAATCCGTCCGTTTTCGTCATTTGTTATCGAATCGACTTAAAGCCAGATCGTCACATTGGCCGCTCTTCTTTTTGAAACGGTTACATTTATCGTCTGCAAAGCTATGTCATGTGTTGCGGTATGCGGAGACACTAAAAGCACTATAGTAGAACACAGATGAAGTTTCTAAGTTGATGTAATAGCCAGTAAGAAGTAGTACAATTCAAATTTTAGTTCAGGATTATTGACTTTTTACCCTTCTTTGGTGCCTTGGACATGAGCTGGGAACTTAAGATTTTGCATGAAAGGAGGACTAGCAGCCGCGTTGCACGGGAGAATATGAAAAGTGTTCATATGTAGTAAAAACCTGAGAAATCCGTCCGTTTTCGTCATTTGTTATCGAATCGACTTAAAGCCAGATCGTCTCATTCTCCGCTCTTCTGTCTGAAACGGTTACATTTATCGTCTGCAAAGCTATGTCGCGTGCTGCGGTATGAGGATACACTAAAGGCACCATAGTAGAACACAGATGAAGCTTATAAGTTGATGTAATAGCCAGTAAGAAGCAGTACAATTAAAGTTTTAGGTATCGATTATTGACTTTTTACCCTTCTTTGGTGCCTTGGACATGAGCAAGGAACTTACGATATTGCATGAAAGCAGGACTAGCAGCCGCGTTGCACGGGAGAATGTGAAAAGTGTTCATATGCAGTAAAAACCTTAGAAATCCGTCCGTGTTCTTCATTTGTTATCGAAGCGACTTAAGGCCAGATCGTCACATTGGCCGCTCTTCTGTCTGAAACGGTTACATTTATCGTCTGCAAAGCTATGTCGCGTGCTGCGGTATGTGGAGTCACAAAAAGCACCGTAGTAGAACACAGATGAAGCTTCTAAGTTGATGTAATAGCCAGTAAGAAGTAGTACAATTCAAGTTTTACTTATGGATTAGCGACTATTTACCCTTCTTTGGTGCCTTGGACATGTGCTAGGAACCTAAGATTTTGCATGAAAGGAGGACTAGCAGCCGCGTTGCACGGGAGAATGTGAGAAGTGTTCATATGTAGTAAAAACCTGAGAAAACCGTCCGTTTTCGTCATTTGTTATCGAATCGACTTAAAGCCAGATCGTCACATTGGCCGCTCTTCTTCTGAAACGGTTACATTTATCGTCTGGAAAGCTATGTCGCGTGTTGCGGTATGCGGAGACACTAAAAGCACCATAGTAGAACACAGATAAAGCTTCTAAGTTGACGTAATAGCCAGTAAGAAGTAGCACAATTCAAGTTTTATGTAAGGATTATTGACTTTTTACCCTTCTTTTGTGCCTTGGACATGAGCTAGGAACTTAAGATTTTGCATGAAAGGACGACTAGCAGCCGCGTTGTACGGAAGAATGTGAGAAGTGTTCATATGTAGTAGAAACCTTAGAAAACCGTCCGTTTTCTTCATTTGTTATCGAATCGACTTAAAGCAAGATCGTCACATTGGCCGCTCTTCTGTCTGAAACGGTTACATTTATCGCCTGCAAAGCTATGTCGCGTGCTGCGGTATGCGGATACACTAAAAGCACCATAGTAGAACACAGATTAAGCTTCTAAGTTGATGTAATAGCCAGTAAGAAGTAGTACAAATCAAGTTTTAGGGATCGATTATTGACTTTTTACCCTTCTTTGGTGCCTTGGACATGAGCTAGGAACTTAAGATTTTGCATGAAAGAAAGACTAGCAGCCGCGTTTCACGGGAGAATGTGAAAAGTGTTCATATGTAGTAAAAACCTGAGAAGTCCGTGCGTTTTCGTCATTTGTTATCGAATCGACTTAAAGCCAGATCGTCACATTGGCCGCTCTTCTCTCTGGAACGGTTGTACTTATCGTCTGCCAAGATATGTCGCGTGCTGCGGTATGCGGAGACATTAAAAGCACCATAGTAGAACGCAGATGAAGCTTCTAAGTTGATGTAATAGCCAGTAAGAAGTAGTACAATTCAAGTTTTAGTTATGGATTATTGACTTTTTACCCCTCTTTGGTGCCTTAGACATGAGCTAGGAACTTAACATTTTGCATGAAAGGAGGACTAGCAGCCGCGTTGCACGGGAGAATGTAAAAAGTGTTCATATGTAGTAAAAAACTGAGAAATCCGTCCGTTTTCGTCATTTGTTATCGAATCGACTTAAAGCCAGATCGCCACATTGTTCGCTCTTCTCTCTGTAACGGTTGTACTTTTCGTCTGCAAAGCTATGTAGCGTGCTGCGGTATGCGGAGACACTAAAAGCACCATAGTAGAACACAGTTGAAGCTTCTAAGTTGATGTAATAGCCAGTAGGAAGTAGTACAAATCAAGTTTTAGGGATCGATTATTGACTTTTTACCCTTCTTTGGTGCCTTGGACATGAGCTAGGAACTTAAGTTTTTGCATAAAAGGAGGACTAGCAGCCGCGTTGCACGGGAGAATGTGAAAAGTGTTCATATGTAGTAAAAACCAGAGAAACCCGTCCGATTTCGTCATTTGTTATCGAATCGACTTAAAGCCAGTTCGTCACTTTGGCCGCTCTTCTTTTTGAAACGGTTACATTTATCGTCTGCAAAGCTATGTCGCGTGCTGCGGTATGCGGATACACTAAACGCACCATAGTAGAACACAGATGAAGCTTCTAAGTTGATGTAATAGCCAGTAAGAAGTAGTAAAATTCAAGTTTTAGGTATCGATTATTGACTTTTTACCCTTCTTTGGTGCCTTGGACATGGGTTAGGAAAATAAGATTTTGCATGAAATGAGGACTAGCAGCCGCGTTGCACGGTAGAATGTGAAAAGTGTTCATATGTAGTAAAAACCTTAGAAATACGTCCGTGTTCGTCATTTGTTTTCGAATCGACTTAAAGCCAGATCGTCACATTGACCGCCCTTCTCTCTGAAACGGTTGTACTTATCGTCTGCAAAGCTATGTCGGGTACTGCGGTGTGCGGGGACAGTAAAAACACCATAGTAGAACACAGATGAAGCCTCTAAGTTGATGTAATAGCCAGTAAGAAGTAGTACAATTCAAGTTTTAGGTATCGATTATTGAATTTTTAGCTGGCTTTGGTGCCTTGGACATGAGCAAGGAACTTAAGATTTTGCATGAAAGCAGGACTAGCAGCCGCGTTGCACGTGAGAATGTGAAAAGTGTTCATATGAAGTAAAAACCTGAGAAATCCGTTCGTATTCGTCATTTGTTATCCAATCGACTTAAAGGCAGATCGTCACATTGCCCGCTCTTCTCTCTGAAACGGTTGTACTTATAGTCTGCAAAGCTATATCGCGTGCTGCGGTATGCGGAGACACTAAAAGCACCATAGTAGAACACAGATGAAGCTTCTAAGTTGATGTAATAGCCAGTAAGATTTAATACAATTCAAGTTTTAGATATCGATTATTGCCTTTTACCCTTCTTTGGTGCCTTGGACATGAGCTAGGAACTTAAGATTTTGCATGAAAGGAGGACTAGTAGCCGCGTTGCACTGGAGAATGTGAAAAGTGTTCATATGTAGTAAAAACCTGAGAAATTTGTCCGTTTTCGTCATTTGTTATGGAATCGACTTAAAGCCAGATCGTCACATTGGCCGCTCTTCTTTTTGAAACGGTTACATTTATCGTCTGCAAAGCTATGTCGCGTGTTGCGGTATGCGGAGACGCTAAAAGCACCGTACTAGAACACAGATGAAGCTTCTAAGTTGATGTAATAGCCAGTAAGAAGTAGTAAAATTCAAGTTTTAGGTATCGATTATTGTCTTTTTACCCTTCTTTGGTGCCTTGGACATGGGTTAGGAAAATAAGATTTTGCATGAAATGAGGACTAGCAGCCGCGTTGCACGGTAGAATGTGAATAGTGTTCATATGTAGTAAAAACCTGAGAAATACGTCCGTGTTCGTCATTTGTTATCGAATCTACTTAAAGCCAGATCGTCACATTGGCCGCTCTTCTCTCTGAAACGGTTGTACTTATAGTCTGCCAAGCTATGTCGCGTGCTGCGGTATGCGGAGACTCTAAAAGCACCATAGTAGAACACAGATAAAGCTTCTAAGTTGATGTAATAGCCAGTAATAAGTAGTACAATTCAAGTTTTAGTTATGGATAATTGACTTTTTACCCTTCTTTGGTGCCTTGGACATGAGCTAGGAACTTAAGATTTTGCATGAAAGGAGAACTAGCAGCCGCGTTGCACGGGAGAATGTGAAAAGTGTTCATATGTAGTAAAAACCTGAGAAATCTGTCCGTTTTCGTCATTTGTTATCGAATCGACTTAAAGCCAGATCGTCTCATTGGCCGCTCTTCTCTCTGAAACGGTTGTACTTATCGTCTGCCAAGATATGTCGCGTGCTGCGGTATGCGGAGACTCTAAAAGCACCATAGTAGAACACAGATGAAGCTTCGAAGTTGATGTAATAGCCAGTAAGAAGTAGTACAATTCAAGTTTTAGTTATAGATTATTGACTATTTACCGTTCTTTGGTGCCTTGGACTTGAGCTAAGAACTTAAGATTTTGCATGAAAGGAGGACTAGCAGCCGCGTTGCACGTTAGAATGTGAAAAGTGTTCATATGCAGTAAAAACCTTAGAAATCCGTCCGTGTTCTTCATTTGTTATCGAAGCGACTTAAGGCCAGATCGTCACATTGGCCGCTCTTCTGTCTGAAACGGTTACATTTATCGTCTGCAAAGCTATGTCGCGTGCTGCGGTATGTGGAGTCACAAAAAGCACCGTAGTAGAACACAGATGAAGCTTCTAAGTTGATGTAATAGCCAGTAAGAAGTAGTACAATTCAAGTTTTACTTATGGATTAGCGACTATTTACCCTTCTTTGGTGCCTTGGACATGTGCTAGGAACCTAAGATTTTGCATGAAAGGAGGACTAGCAGCCGCGTTGCACGGGAGAATGTGAGAAGTGTTCATATGTAGTAAAAACCTGAGAAAACCGTCCGTTTTCGTCATTTGTTATCGAATCGACTTAAAGCCAGATCGTCACATTGGCCGCTCTTCTTCTGAAACGGTTACATTTATCGTCTGGAAAGCTATGTCGCGTGTTGCGGTATGCGGAGACACTAAAAGCACCATAGTAGAACACAGATAAAGCTTCTAAGTTGACGTAATAGCCAGTAAGAAGTAGCACAATTCAAGTTTTATGTAAGGATTATTGACTTTTTACCCTTCTTTTGTGCCTTGGACATGAGCTAGGAACTTAAGATTTTGCATGAAAGGACGACTAGCAGCCGCGTTGTACGGAAGAATGTGAGAAGTGTTCATATGTAGTAGAAACCTTAGAAAACCGTCCGTTTTCTTCATTTGTTATCGAATCGACTTAAAGCAAGATCGTCACATTGGCCGCTCTTCTGTCTGAAACGGTTACATTTATCGCCTGCAAAGCTATGTCGCGTGCTGCGGTATGCGGATACACTAAAAGCACCATAGTAGAACACAGATTAAGCTTCTAAGTTGATGTAATAGCCAGTAAGAAGTAGTACAAATCAAGTTTTAGGGATCGATTATTGACTTTTTACCCTTCTTTGGTGCCTTGGACATGAGCTAGGAACTTAAGATTTTGCATGAAAGAAAGACTAGCAGCCGCGTTTCACGGGAGAATGTGAAAAGTGTTCATATGTAGTAAAAACCTGAGAAGTCCGTGCGTTTTCGTCATTTGTTATCGAATCGACTTAAAGCCAGATCGTCACATTGGCCGCTCTTCTCTCTGGAACGGTTGTACTTATCGTCTGCCAAGATATGTCGCGTGCTGCGGTATGCAGAGACATTAAAAGCACCATAGTAGAACGCAGATGAAGCTTCTAAGTTGATGTAATAGCCAGTAAGAAGTAGTACAATTCAAGTTTTAGTTATGGATTATTGACTTTTTACCCCTCTTTGGTGCCTTGGACATGAGCTAGGAACTTAACATTTTGCATGAAAGGAGGACTAGCAGCCGCGTTGCACGGGAGAATGTAAAAAGTGTTCATATGTAGTAAAAAACTGAGAAATCCGTCCGTTTTCGTCATTTGTTATCGAATCGACTTAAAGCCAGATCGCCACATTGTTCGCTCTTCTCTCTGTAACGGTTGTACTTTTCGTCTGCAAAGCTATGTAGCGTGCTGCGGTATGCGGAGACACTAAAAGCACCATAGTAGAACACAGTTGAAGCTTCTAAGTTGATGTAATAGCCAGTAGGAAGTAGTACAAATCAAGTTTTAGGGATCGATTATTGACTTTTTACCCTTCTTTGGTGCCTTGGACATGAGCTAGGAACTTAAGTTTTTGCATAAAAGGAGGACTAGCAGCCGCGTTGCACGGGAGAATGTGAAAAGTGTTCATATGTAGTAAAAAACTGAGAAATCCGTCCGTTTTCGTCATTTGTTATCGAATCGATTTAAAGCCAGATCGTCACATTGTTCGCTCTTCTCTCTGAAACGGTTGTACTTTTCGTCTGCAAAGCTATGTCGGGTACTGCGGTGTGCGGGGACAGTAAAAACACCATAGTAGAACACAGATGAAGCCTCTAAGTTGATGTAATAGCCAGTAAGAAGTAGTACAATTCAAGTTTTAGGTATCGATTATTGAATTTTTAGCTGGCTTTGGTGCCTTGGACATGAGCAAGGAACTTAAGATTTTACATGAAAGGAGGACTAGCAGCCGCGTTGCACGGGAGAATGTGAAAAGTGTTCATATGTAGTAAAAACCAGAGAAACCCGTCCGATTTCGTCATTTGTTATCGAATCGACTTAAAGCCAGTTCGTCACTTTGGCCGCTCTTCTTTTTGAAACGGTTACATTTATCGTCTGCAAAGCTATGTCGCGTGCTGCGGTATGCGGATACACTAAACGCACCATAGTAGAACACAGATGAAGCTTCTAAGTTGATGTAATAGCCAGTAAGAAGTAGTAAAATTCAAGTTTTAGGTATCGATTATTGACTTTTTACCCTTCTTTGGTGCCTTGGACATGGGTTAGGAAAATAAGATTTTGCATGAAATGAGGACTAGCAGCCGCGTTGCACGGTAGAATGTGAAAAGTGTTCATATGTAGTAAAAACCTTAGAAATACGTCCGTGTTCGTCATTTGTTTTCGAATCGACTTAAAGCCAGATCGTCACATTGACCGCCCTTCTCTCTGAAACGGTTGTACTTATCGTCTGCAAAGCTATGTCGGGTACTGCGGTGTGCGGGGACAGTAAAAACACCATAGTAGAACACAGATGAAGCCTCTAAGTTGATGTAATAGCCAGTAAGAAGTAGTACAATTCAAGTTTTACTTATGGATTAGCGACTATTTACCCTTCTTTGGTGCCTTGGACATGTGCTAGGAACCTAAGATTTTGCATGAAAGGAGGACTAGCAGCCGCGTTGCACGGGAGAATGTGAGAAGTGTTCATATGTAGTAAAAACCTGAGAAAACCGTCCGTTTTCGTCATTTGTTATCGAATCGACTTAAAGCCAGATCGTCACATTGGCCGCTCTTCTTCTGAAACGGTTACATTTATCGTCTGGAAAGCTATGTCGCGTGTTGCGGTATGCGGAGACACTAAAAGCACCATAGTAGAACACAGATAAAGCTTCTAAGTTGACGTAATAGCCAGTAAGAAGTAGCACAATTCAAGTTTTATGTAAGGATTATTGACTTTTTACCCTTCTTTTGTGCCTTGGACGTGAGCTAGGAACTTAAGATTTTGCATGAAAGGACGACTAGCAGCCGCGTTGTACGGAAGAATGTGAGAAGTGTTCATATGTAGTAGAAACCTTAGAAAACCGTCCGTTTTCTTCATTTGTTATCGAATCGACTTAAAGCAAGATCGTCACATTGGCCGCTCTTCTGTCTGAAACGGTTACATTTATCGCCTGCAAAGCTATGTCGCGTGCTGCGGTATGCGGATACACTAAAAGCACCATAGTAGAACACAGATTAAGCTTCTAAGTTGATGTAATAGCCAGTAAGAAGTAGTACAAATCAAGTTTTAGGGATCGATTATTGACTTTTTACCCTTCTTTGGTGCCTTGGACATGAGCTAGGAACTTAAGATTTTGCATGAAAGAAAGACTAGCAGCCGCGTTTCACGGGAGAATGTGAAAAGTGTTCATATGTAGTAAAAACCTGAGAAGTCCGTGCGTTTTCGTCATTTGTTATCGAATCGACTTAAAGCCAGATCGTCACATTGGCCGCTCTTCTCTCTGGAACGGTTGTACTTATCGTCTGCCAAGATATGTCGCGTGCTGCGGTATGCGGAGACATTAAAAGCACCATAGTAGAACGCAGATGAAGCTTCTAAGTTGATGTAATAGCCAGTAAGAAGTAGTACAATTCAAGTTTTAGTTATGGATTATTGACTTTTTACCCCTCTTTGGTGCCTTGGACATGAGCTAGGAACTTAACATTTTGCATGAAAGGAGGACTAGCAGCCGCGTTGCACGGGAGAATGTAAAAAGTGTTCATATGTAGTAAAAAACTGAGAAATCCGTCCGTTTTCGTCATTTGTTATCGAATCGACTTAAAGCCAGATCGCCACATTGTTCGCTCTTCTCTCTGTAACGGTTGTACTTTTCGTCTGCAAAGCTATGTAGCGTGCTGCGGTATGCGGAGACACTAAAAGCACCATAGTAGAACACAGTTGAAGCTTCTAAGTTGATGTAATAGCCAGTAGGAAGTAGTACAAATCAAGTTTTAGGGATCGATTATTGACTTTTTACCCTTCTTTGGTGCCTTGGACATGAGCTAGGAACTTAAGTTTTTGCATAAAAGGAGGACTAGCAGCCGCGTTGCACGGGAGAATGTGAAACGTGTTCATATGTAGTAAAAAACTGAGAAATCCGTCCGTTTTCGTCATTTGTTATCGAATCGATTTAAAGCCAGATCGTCACATTGTTCGCTCTTCTCTCTGAAACGGTTGTACTTTTCGTCTGCAAAGCTATGTCGCGTGCTGCGGTATGCGGTGACACTAAAAGCACCATAGTAGAACACAGATGAAGCTTCTAAGTTGATGTAGTAGCCAGTAAGAAGTAGTACAATTCAAGTTTTACTTGTGGTTTATTGACTTGTTACCCTTCTTTGGTTCCTTGGACATTAGCTAGGAACTTAAGATTTTGCATGTAATGAGGACTAGCAGCCGCGTTGCACGGGAGAATGTGAAAAGTGTTCATATGTAGTAAAAACCTGAGAAATCCGTCCGTATTCGTCATTTGTTATCGAATCGACTTAAAGCCAGATCGTCACATTGGCCGCTCTTCTCTTTGAAACGGTTGTACTTATCGTCTGCCAAGATATATCGCGTGCTGCGGTATGCGGAGACTCTAAAAGCACCATAGTAGAACACAGATAAAGCTTCTAAGTTGATGTAATAGCCAGTAAGAAGTAGTACAATTAAAGTTTTAGTTATGGATAATTGACTATTTACCCTTCTTTGGTGCCTTGGACATGAGCGAGGAACTTAAGATTTTGCATGAAACGAGGACTAGCAGCCGCGTTGCACGGGAGAATGTGAAAAGCGTTCATATGTAGTAAAAACCTGAGAAATCCGTCCGTTTTCGTCATTTGTTATCGAATCGACTTAAAGCCAGATTGGCACATTGGCCGCTCTTCTCTCTGAAACGGTTACATTTATCGTCTGCAAAGCTATGTCGCGTGCTGCGGTATGTGGAGTCACAAAAAGCACCGTAGTAGAACACAGATGAAGCTTCTAAGTTGATGTAATAGCCAGTAAGATGTAGTACAATTCAAGTTTTAGGTATCGATTATTAACTTTTTACCCTTCTTTGGTGCCTTGGACATGAGCTGGGAACTTAAGATTTTGCATGAAAGGAGGACTAGCAGCCGAGTTGCACGGGATTATGTGAAAAGTGTTCATATGTAGTAAAAACCTGAGAAATCCGTGCGTTTTCGTCATTTGTTATCGAATCGACTTAAAGCCAAATTGTCACATTCGCCGCTCTTCTCTCTAAAACGGTTGTACTTATCGTCTGCAAAGCTATGTCGCGTGCTGCGGTATGCGGAGACACTAAAAGCACCATAGTAGAACACAGATGAAGCTTCGAAAATGATGTAATAGCCAGTAAGAAGTAGTACAATTCAAGTTTTAGTTATGGATTATTGACTTTTTACCCGTCTTTGGTGCCTTGGACATGAGCTAGGAACTTAACATTTTGCATGAAAGGAGGACTAGCAGCCGCGTTGCACGGGAGAATGTAAAAAGTGTTCATATGTAGTAAAAAACTGAGAAATCCGTCCGTTTTCGTCATTTGTTATCGAATCGACTTAAAGCCAGATCGCCACATTGTTCGCTCTTCTCTCTGTAACGGTTGTACTTTTCGTCTGCAAAGCTATGTAGCATGCTGCGGTATGCGGAGACACTAAAAGCACCATAGTAGAACCCAGTTGAAGCTTCTAAGTTGATGTAATAGCCAGTAGGAAGTAGTACAAATCAAATTTTAGGGATCGATTATTGACTTTTTACCCCTCTTTGGTGCCTTGGACATGAGCTAGGAACTTAAGTTATTGCATGAAAGGAGGACTAGCAGCCGCGTTGCACGGGAGAATGTGAAAAGTGTTCATATGTAGTAAAAAACTGAGAAATCCGTCCGTTTTCGTCATTTGTTATCGACTCGACTTCAAGCCAGATCATCACATTGTTCGCTCTTCTCTCTGAAACGGTTGTACTTTTCGTCTTCAAAGCTATGTCGCGTGCTGCGATATGCGGAGACACTAAAAGCACCATAGTAGAACACAGATAAAGCTTCTAAGTTGATGTAATAGCCAGTCGAAGTAGTACAATTAAAGTTTTAGTTATGGATAATTGACTATTTACCCTTCTTTGGTGCCTTGGACATGAGCTAGGAACTTAAGATTTAGCATGAAACGAGGACTAGCAGCCGCGTTGCACGGGAGAATGTGAAAAGCGTTCATATGTAGTAAAAACCTGAGAAAACCGTCCGTTTTCGTCATTTGTTATCGAATCGACTTAAAGCCAGATCGTCACATTGGCCGCTCTTCTTTCTGAAACGGTTACATTTATCGTCTGGAAAGCTATGTCGCGTGTTGCGGTATGCGGAGACACTAAAAGCACCATAGTAGAACACAGATAAAGCTTCTAAGTTGACGTAATAGCCAGTAAGAAGTAGTACAATTCAAGTTTTATGTAAGGATTATTGACTTTTTACCCTTCTTTGGTGCCTTGGACATGAGCTAGGAACTTAAGATTTTGCATGAAAGGACGACTAGCAGCCGCGTTGTACGGAAGAATGTGAGAAGTGTTCATATGTAGTAGAAACCTTAGAAAACCGTCCGTTTTCTTCATTTGTTATCGAATCGACTTAAAGCAAGATCGTCACATTGGCCGCTCTTCTGTCTGAAACGGTTACATTTATCGCCTTCAAAGCTATGTCGCGTGCTGCGGTATGCGGATACACTAAAAGCACCATAGTAGAACACAGATTAAGCTTCTAAGTTGATGTAATAGCCAGTACGAAGTAGTACAAATCAAGTTTTAGGGATCGATTATTGACTTTTTACCCTTCTTTGGTGCCTTGGACATGAGCTAGGAACTTAAAATTTTGCATGAAAGAAAGACTAGCAGCCGCGTTTCACGGGAGAATGTGAAAAGTGTTCATATGTAGTAAAAACCTGAGAAGTCCGTGCGTTTTCGTCATTTGTTATCGAATCGACTTAAAGCCAGATCGTCACATTGGCCGCTCTTCTCTCTGTAACGGTTGTACTTATCGTCTGCCAAGCTATGTCGCGTGCTGCGGTATGCGGAGACATTAAAAGCACCATAGTAGAACGCAGATGAAGCTTCTAAGTTGATGTAATAGCCAGTAAGAAGTAGTACAATTCAAGTTTTATTTATCGATTATTGACTTTTTACCCTTCTTTGGTGCCTTGGACATGAGCTAGGAACTTAAGATTTAGCATGAAAGGAGGACTAGCAGCCGCGTTGCACGTGAGAATGTGAAAAGTGTTCATATGTAGTAAAAACCTGAGAAATCCGTCCGTGTTCCTCATTTGTTATCGAATCGACTTAAAGCCAAATTGTCACATTCGCCGCTCTTCTCTCTAAAACGGTTGTACTTATCGTCTGCAAAGCTATGTCGCGTGCTGCGGTATGCGGAGACACTAAAAGCACCATAGTAGAACACAGATGAAGCTTCGAAAATGATGTAATAGCCAGTAAGAAGTAGTACAATTCAAGTTTTAGGGATCGATTATTGACTTTTTACCCCTCTTTGGTGCCTTGGACATGAGCTAGGAACTTAAGTTTTTGCATGAAAGGAGGACTAGCAGCCGCGTTGCACGGGAGAATGTGAAAAGTGTTCATATGTAGTAAAAACCTGAGAAATCCGTCCGTTTTCGTCATTTGTTATCGAATCGACTTAAAGCCAGATTGGCACATTGGCCGCTCTTCTCTCTGAAACGGTTACATTTATCGTCTGCAAAGCTATGTCGCGTGCTGCGGTATGTGGAGTCACAAAAAGCACCGTAGTAGAACACAGATGAAGCTTCTAAGTTGATGTAATAGCCAGTAAGATGTAGTACAATTCAAGTTTTAGGTATCGATTATTAACTTTTTACCCCTCTTTGGTGCCTTGGACATGAGCTAGGAACTTAACATTTTGCATGAAATGAGGACTAGCAGCCGTGTTGCACGGGAGAATGTAAAAAGTGTTCATATGTAGTAAAAAACTGAGAAATCCGTCCGTTTTCGTCATTTGTTATCGAATCGACTTAAAGCCAGATCGCCACATTGTTCGCTCTTCTTTCTGTAACGGTTGTACTTTTCGTCTGCAAAGCTATGTAGCGTGCTGCGGTATGCGGAGACACTAAAAGCACCATAGTAGAACACAGTTGAAGCTTCTAAGTTGATGTAATAGCCAGTAGGAAGTAGTACAAATCAAGTTTTAGGGATCGATTATTGACTTTTTACCCTTCTTTGGTGCCTTGGACATGAGCTAGGAACTTCAGTTTTTGCATGAAAGGAGGACTAGCAGCCGCGTTGCACGGGAGAATGTGAAAAGTGTTCATATGTAGTAAAAAACTGAGAAATCCGTCCGTTTTCGTCATTTGTTATCGAATCGATTTAAAGCCAGATCGTCACATTGTTCGCTCTTCTCTCTGAAACGGTTGTACTTTTCGTCTGCAAAGCTATGTCGCGTGCTGCGGTATGCGGAGACACTAAAAGCACCATAGTAGAACACAGATGAAGCTTCTAAGTTGATGTAGTAGCCAGTAAGAAGTAGTACAATTCAAGTTTTACTTGTGGTTTATTGACTTGTTACCCTTCTTTGGTTCCTTGGACATTAGCTAGGAACTTAAGATTTTGCATGTAATGAGGACTAGCAGCCGCGTTGCACGGGAGAATGTGAAAAGTGTTCATATGTAGTAAAAACCTGAGAAATCCGTCCGTATTCGTCATTTGTTATCGAATCGACTTAAAGCCAGATCGTCACATTGGCCGCTCTTCTCTTTGAAACGGTTGTACTTATCGTCTGCCAAGATATATCGCGTGCTGCGGTATGCGGAGACTCTAAAAGCACCATAGTAGAACACAGATAAAGCTTCTACGTTGATGTAATAGCCAGTAAGAAGTAGTACAATTAAAGTTTTAGTTATGGATAATTGACTATTTACCCTTCTTTGGTGCCTTGGACATGAGCTAGGAACTTAAGATTTTGCATGAAACGAGGACTAGCAGCCGCGTTGCACGGGAGAATGTGAAAAGCGTTCATATGTAGTAAAAACCTGAGAAATCCGTGCGTTTTCGTCATTTGTTATCGAATTGACTTAAAGCCAGATCGTCACATTGGCCGCTCTTCTCTCTGAAACGGTTGTACTTATCGTCTGCCAAGCTATGTCGCGTGCTTCGGTATGCGGAGATACTAAAAGCACCATAGTAGAACGCAGATGAAGCTTCTAAGTTGATGTAATAGCCAGTAAGAAGTAGTACAATTCAAGTTTTATTTATCGATTATTGACTTTTTACCCTTCTTTGGTGCCTTGGACATGAGCTAGGAAGTTAAGGTTTTGCATGAAAGGAGGACTAGCAGCCGCGTTGCACGTGAGAATGTGAAAAGTGTTCATATGTAGTAAAAACCTGAGAAATCCGTCCGTGTTCGTCATTTGTTATCGAATCGACTTAAAGCCAAATTGTCACATTCGCCGCTCTTCTCTCTAAAACGGTTGTACTTATCGTCTGCAAGGCTATGTCGCGTGCTGCGGTATGCGGAGACACTAAAAGCACCATAGTAGAACACAGATGAAGCTTCGAAAATGATGTAATAGCCAGTAAGAAGTAGTACAATTCAAGTTTTAGTTATGGATTATTGACTTTTTACCCCTCTTTGGTGCCTTGGACATGAGCTAGGAACTTAACATTTTGCATGAAAGGAGGACTAGCAGCCGCGTTGCACGGGAGAATGTAAAAAGTGTTCATATGTAGTAAAAAACTTAGAAATCCGTCCGTTTTCGTCATTTGTTATCGAATCGACTTAAAGCCAGATCGCCACATTGTTCGCTCTTCTATCTGTAACGGTTGTACTTTTCGTCTGCAAAGCTATGTAGCGTGCTGCGGTATGCGGATACACTAAAAGCACCATAGTAGAACACAGATGAGGCTTCTAAGTTGATGTAGTAGCCAGTAAGAAGTAGTACAATTCAAGTTTTAGTTATGGATTATTGACTTTTTACCCTTCTTTGGTGCCTTGGACATGAGCTAGGAACTTAAGATTTTGCATGAAAGGAGGACTAGCAGCCGCGTTGCAAGGGAGAATGTGAAAAGTGCGCGTATGTAGTAAAAACCTGAGAAATCCGCCCGTTTTTGTCATTTGTTATCGAATCGACTTAATGCCAGATCGTCACATTGGCCGCTCTTCTGTCTGAAACGGTTACATGTATCGTCTGCAAAGCTATGTCGCGTGCTGCGGTATGCGGAGACACTAAAAGCACCATAGTAGAACACAGATGAAGCTTCTAAGTTGATGTATTAGCCAGTAAGAAGTAGTACAATTCAAGTTTTAGTTATGGATTATTGAATTTTTCCCTTTCTTTGGTTCTTTACATGAGCTAGGAACTTAAGATTTAGCATGAAAGGAGGACTAGCAGCCGCGTTGCACGGGAGAATGTGAAAAGTGTTCACATCTAGTGAAAACCTTAGAAATCCGTCCGTTTTCGTCATTTGTTATCGAATCGACTTAAAGCCAGATCGTCACATTGGCAGCTCTTCTCTCTGAAACGGTTGTACTTATCGTCTGCCAAGGTATGTCGCGTGCAGCGGTATGCGGAGACACTGAAAGCACCATAGTAGAACACAGATGAAGCTTCTAAGTTGATGTAATAGCCAGTAAGAAGTAGTACAATTCAAGTTTTAGTTATGGATTATTGACTTTTTACTCTTCTTTGGTGCCTTGGACATGAGTAAGGAACTTAAGATTTTGCATGAAAGGAGGACTAGCAGCCGCGTTTCACGGGAGAATGTGAAAGGTGTTCATATGTAGTAAAAAACAGAGTAATCCGTCCGTTTTCGTCATTTGTTTTCGAATCGACTTAAAGCCAGATCGTCACATTGGCCGCTCTTCTCTCTGAAACGGTAGTACTTATCGTCTGCAAAGCTATGTCGCGTGCTGCGGTATGCGGAGACACTAAAAGCACCATAGTAGAACACAGATGAAGCTTCTAAGTTGAGGTAATAGCCAGAAAGAAGTAGTACAATTCAAGTTTTGGTTATGTATTATTGACTTTTTACCCTTCTTTGGTGCTTTGGACATGAGCTAGGAACTTAAGATTTTGCATGAAAGGAGGACTAGTAGCCGCGTTGCACGGGAGAATGTGAAAAGTGTTCATAAGTAGTAAAAACATGAGAAATCCGTCCGTGTTCGTCTTTTGTTATCGAATCGACTTAAAGCCAGATCGTCATATTGGCCGCTCTTCTCTCTGAAACGGTTGTACTTATCGTCTGCAAAGCTATGTCGTGTGCTGCGGTATGCGGAGACGCTAAAAGCACCATAGTAGAACACAGATGAAGCTTCTAAGTTGATGTAATAGCTAGTAAGAAGTAGTACAATTCAAGTTTGGGTATCGATTATTGACTTTTTACCCGTCATTGGTGCCTTGGACATGAGCTAGGAACTTAAGATTTTGCATGAAAGGAGGACTAGCAGCCGCGTTGCACGGGAGAATGTGAAAAGTGCGCGTATGTAGTAAAAACCTGAGAAATCCGCCCGTTTTTGTCCTTTTTTTTCGAATCGACTTAATGCCAGATCGTCACATTGGCCGCTCTTCTGTCTGAAACGGTTACATTTATCGTCTGCAAAGCTATGTCGCGTGCTGCGGTATGCGGAGACACTAAAAGCACCATAGTAGAACACAGATGAAGCTTCTAAGTTGATGTATTAGCCAGTAAGAAGTAGTACAATTCAAGTTTTAGTTATGGATTATTGAATTATTCCCTTTCTTTGGTTCTTTACATGAGCTAGGAACTTAAGATTTAGCATGAAAGGAGGACTAGCAGCCTCGTTGCACGGGAGAATGTGAAAAGTGTTCACATCTAGTGAAAACCTTAGAAATCCGTCCGTGTTCGTCTTTTGTTATCGAATCGACTTAAAGCCAGATCGTCATATTGGCCACTCTTCTCTCTGAAACGGTTGTACTTATCGCCTGCAATGCTATGTCGCGTGCTGCGGTAATTGGAGACACTAAAAGCACCATAGTAGAACACAGATGAAGCTTCTAAGTTGATGTAATAGCCAGTAAGAAGTAGTACAATTCAAGTTTTAGGTATCGATTATTGACTTTTTACCCTTCTTTGGTGCCTTGGACATGAGCTAGGAACTTAAGATTTTGCATGAAAGGAGGACTAGCAGCCGCGTTGCACGTGAGAATGTGAAAAGTGTTCATATGTAGTAAAAACCTGAGATCCGTTCGTGTTCGTCATTTGTTATCGAATCGACTTAGAGCCAGATCGTCACATTGGCCGCTCTTCTCTCTAAATCGGTTGTACTTATCGTCTGCAAAGCTATGTCGCGTGCTGCGGTATGCGGAGACACTAAAAGCACCATAGTAGAACACAGATGAAGCTTCTAAGTTGATGTAATAGCCAGTAAGAAGTAGTACAATTCAAGTTTTGGGTATCGATTATTGACTTTTTACCCGTCATTGGTGCCTTGGACATGAGCTAGGAACTTAAGATTTTGCATGAAAGGAGGACTAGCAGCCGCGTTGCACGGGAGAATGTGAAAAGTGCGCGTATGTAGTAAAAACCTGAGAAATCCGCCCGTTTTTGTCATTTGTTATCGAATCGACTTAATGCCAGATCGTCAGATTGGCCGCTCTTCTGTCTGAAACGGTTGTACTTATCGTCTGCAAAGCTATGTCGCGTGCTGCGGTATGCGGAGACACTAAAAGCACCATAGTAGAACACAGATGAAGCTTCTAAGTTGATGTATTAGCCAGTAAGAAGTAGTACAATTCAAGTTTTAGTTATGGATTATTGACTTTTTCCCTTTCTTTGGTTCTTTACATGAGCTAGGAACTAAAGATTTTGCATGAAAGGAGGAATAGCAGCCGCGTTGCACGGGAGAATGTGAAAAGTGTTCACATCTAGTGAAAACCTTAGAAATCCGTCCGTTTTCGTCATTTGTTATCGAATCGACTTAAAGCCAGATCGTCACATTGGCACCTCTTCTCTCTGAAACGGTTGTACTTATCGTCTGCCAAGGTATGTCGCGTGCAGCGGTATGCGGAGACACTAAAAACACCATGGTAGAACACAGATGAAGCTTCTAAGTTGATGTAATAGCCAGTAAGAAGTAGTACAATTCAAGTTTTAGTTATGGATTATTGACTTTTTAACCTTCTTTGGTGCTTTGGACATGAGCTAGGAACTTCAGATTTTGCATGAAAGGAGGACTAGCAGCCGCGTTTCACGGGAGAATGTGAAAGGTGTTCATATGTAGTAAAAAACTGAGTAATCCGTCCGTTTTCGTCATTTGTTTTCGAATCGACTTAAAGCCAGATCGTCACATTGGCCGCTCTTCTCTCTGAAACGGTAGTACTTATCGTCTGCAAAGCTATGTCGCGTGCTGCGGTATGCGGAGACACTAAAAGCACCATAGTAGAACACAGATGAAGCTTCTGAGTTGATGTAATAGCCAGTAAGAAGTAGTACAATTCAAGTTTTAGGTATCGATTATTGACTTTTTACCCTTCTTTGGTGCCTTGGACATGAGCTAGGAACTTAAGATTTTGCATAAAAGGAGGACTAGCAGCCGCGTTTCAGGGGAGAATGTGAAAAGTGTTCATATGTAGTAAAAACCTGAGAAATCCGTCAGTTTTCGTCATTTGTTTTCGAATCGACTTAAAGCCTGATCGTCACATTGGGCGCTCTTCTCTCTGAAACGGTTGTACTTATCGTCTGCAAAGCTATGTCGCGTGCTGCGGTATGCGAAGACACTAAAAGCACCATAGTAGAACACAGATGAAGCTTGTAAGTTGATGTAATAGCCAGTAAGAAGTAGTTCAATTCAAGTTTTAGGTATCGATTATTGACTTTTTACTCTTCTTTGGTGCCTTGCACATGAGCTAGGAACTTAAGATTTTGCATGAAAGGAGGACTAGCAGCCGCGTTTGGACATGAGCTAGGAACTTCAGATTTTGCATGAAAGGAGGACTAGTAGCCGCGTTGCACGGGAGAATGTGAAAAGTGTTCATATGTAGTAAAAACATGAGAAATCCGTCCGTGTTCGTCTTTTGTTATCGAATCGACTTAAAGCCAGATCGTCATATTGGCCGCTCTTCTCTCTGAAACGGTTGTACTTATCGCCTGCAATGCTATGTCGCGTGCTGCGGTAATTGGAGACACTAAAAGCACCATAGTAGAACACAGATGAAGCTTCTAAGTTGATGTAATAGCCAGTAAGAAGTAGTACAATTCAAGTTTTATGTATCGATTATTGACTTTTTACCCTTCTTTGGTGCCTTGGACATGAGCTAGGAACTTAAGATTTTGCATGAAAGGAGGACTAGCAGCCGCGTTGCACGGGAGAATGTGAAAAGTGTTCATATGTAGTAAAAACCTTAGAAAACCGTCCGTTTTCTTCATTTGTTATCGAATCGACTTAAAGCCAGATCGTCTCATTGGCCGCTCTTCTCTCTGAAACGGTTGTACTTATCGTCTGCCCACCTATGTCGCGTGCTGCGGTATGCGGAGACTCTAAAAGCACCATAGTAGAACACAGATGCAGCTTCTAAGTTAATGTAATAGCCAGTAAGAAGTAGTACAATTCAAGTTTTAGTTATGGATTATTTACTTTTTTACCCTTCTTTGGTGCCTTGGACATGAGCTAGGAACTTAAGATTTTGCATGAAAGGAGGACAGGCAGCCGCGTTGCACGGGAGAATGTGAAAAGTGTTCATATGTAGTATAAAAACTTAGAAATCCGTCCTTTTTCGTCATTTGTTATCGAATCGACTTAAAGCCAGATCGTCACATTGGCCGCTCTTCTGTCTGAAACGGTTACATTTATTGTCTGCAAAGCTATGTCGCGTGCTGCGGTATGCGGAGACACTAAAAGCAACATAGTAGAACACAGATGAAGCTTCTAAGTTGATGTAATAGCCAGTAAGAAGTAGTACAATTCAAGTTTTAGGTATCTATTATTGACTTTTTACCCTTCTTTGGTGCCTTGGACATGAGCTACGAACTTAAGATTTTGCATGAAAGGAGGACTAGCAGCCGCGTTGCAGTGGAGAATGTGAAAACTGTTAATATGTAGTAAAAACCTGAGAAATAAGTCCGTTTTCGTCATTTGTTATCGAATCGACTTAAAGCCAAATCGTCACATTGGCCGCTCTTCTCTCTAAAACGGTTGTACTTATCGTCTGCAAAGCTATGTCGCGTGCTGCGGTATGCGAAGACACTAAAAGCACCATAGTAGGACACAGATGAAGCTTGTAAGTTGATGTAATAACCAGTAAGAAGTAGTTCAATTCAAGTTTTAGGTATCGATTATTGACTTTTTACCCTTCATTGGTGCCTTGGACATGAGCTAGGAACTTAAGATTTTGCATGAAAGGAGGACTAGCAGCCGCGTTGCACGTGAGAATGTGAAAAGTGTTCATATGTAGTAAAAACCTGAGATCCGTTCGTGTTCGTCATTTGTTATCGAATCGACTTAGAGCCAGATCGTCACATTGGCCGCTCTTCTCTCTAAATCGGTTGTACTTATCGTCTGCAAAGCTATGTCGCGTGCTGCGGTATGCGGAGACACTAAAAGCACCATAGTAGAACACAGATGAAGCTTCTAAGTTGATGTAATAGCTAGTAAGAAGTAGTACAATTCAAGTTTTGGGTATCGATTATTGACTTTTTACCCGTCATTGGTGCCTTGGACATGAGCTAGGAACTTAAGATTTTGCATGAAAGGAGGACAAGCAGACGCGTTGCACGGGAGAATGTGAAAAGTGTTCATATGTAGTATAAAAACTTAGAAATCCGTCCTTTTTCGTCATTTGTTATCGAATCGACTTAAAGCCAGATCGTCACATTGGCCGCTCTTCTGTCTGAAACGGTTACATTTATCGTCTGCAAAGCTATGTCGCGTGCTGCGGTATGCGGAGACACTAAAAGCAACATAGTAGAACACAGATGAAGCTTCTAAGTTGATGTAATAGCCAGTAAGAAGTAGTACAATTCAAGTTTTAGTTATGGATTATTGACTTTTTACCCCTCTTTGGTGCCTTGGACATGAGCTAGGAACTTAAGATTTTGCATGAAAGGAGGACTAGCAGCCGCGTTGCACGGGAGAATGTGAAAAGTGTTCATATGTAGTAAAAACCTGAGAAATCCGTCCGTATTCGTCATTTGTTATCGAATCGACTTAAAGCCAGATCGTCACATTGGCCGCTCTTCTCTTTGAAACGGTTGTACTTATCGTCTGCCAAGATATATCGCGTGCTGCGGTATGCGGAGACTCTAAAAGCACCATAGTAGAACACAGATAAAGCTTCTACGTTGATGTAATAGCCAGTAAGAAGTAGTACAATTAAAGTTTTAGTTATGGATAATTGACTATTTACCCTTCTTTGGTGCCTTGGACATGAGCTAGGAACTTAAGATTTTGCATGAAACGAGGACTAGCAGCCGCGTTGCACGGGAGAATGTGAAAAGCGTTCATATGTAGTAAAAACCTGAGAAATCCGTGCGTTTTCGTCATTTGTTATCGAATTGACTTAAAGCCAGATCGTCACATTGGCCGCTCTTCTCTCTGAAACGGTTGTACTTATCGTCTGCCAAGCTATGTCGCGTGCTTCGGTATGCGGAGATACTAAAAGCACCATAGTAGAACGCAGATGAAGCTTCTAAGTTGATGTAATAGCCAGTAAGAAGTAGTACAATTCAAGTTTTATTTATCGATTATTGACTTTTTACCCTTCTTTGGTGCCTTGGACATGAGCTAGGAAGTTAAGGTTTTGCATGAAAGGAGGACTAGCAGCCGCGTTGCACGTGAGAATGTGAAAAGTGTTCATATGTAGTAAAAACCTGAGAAATCCGTCCGTGTTCGTCATTTGTTATCGAATCGACTTAAAGCCAAATTGTCACATTCGCCGCTCTTCTCTCTAAAACGGTTGTACTTATCGTCTGCAAGGCTATGTCGCGTGCTGCGGTATGCGGAGACACTAAAAGCACCATAGTAGAACACAGATGAAGCTTCGAAAATGATGTAATAGCCAGTAAGAAGTAGTACAATTCAAGTTTTAGTTATGGATTATTGACTTTTTACCCCTCTTTGGTGCCTTGGACATGAGCTAGGAACTTAACATTTTGCATGAAAGGAGGACTAGCAGCCGCGTTGCACGGGAGAATGTAAAAAGTGTTCATATGTAGTAAAAAACTTAGAAATCCGTCCGTTTTCGTCATTTGTTATCGAATCGACTTAAAGCCAGATCGCCACATTGTTCGCTCTTCTATCTGTAACGGTTGTACTTTTCGTCTGCAAAGCTATGTAGCGTGCTGCGGTATGCGGATACACTAAAAGCACCATAGTAGAACACAGATGAGGCTTCTAAGTTGATGTAGTAGCCAGTAAGAAGTAGTACAATTCAAGTTTTAGTTATGGATTATTGACTTTTTACCCTTCTTTGGTGCCTTGGACATGAGCTAGGAACTTAAGATTTTGCATGAAAGGAGGACTAGCAGCCGCGTTGCAAGGGAGAATGTGAAAAGTGCGCGTATGTAGTAAAAACCTGAGAAATCCGCCCGTTTTTGTCATTTGTTATCGAATCGACTTAATGCCAGATCGTCACATTGGCCGCTCTTCTGTCTGAAACGGTTACATTTATCGTCTGCAAAGCTATGTCGCGTGCTGCGGTATGCGGAGACACTAAAAGCACCATAGTAGAACACAGATGAAGCTTCTAAGTTGATGTATTAGCCAGTAAGAAGTAGTACAATTCAAGTTTTAGTTATGGATTATTGACTTTTTACTCTTCTTTGGTGCCTTGGACATGAGTAAGGAACTTAAGATTTTGCATGAAAGGAGGACTAGCAGCCGCGTTTCACGGGAGAATGTGAAAGGTGTTCATATGTAGTAAAAAACAGAGTAATCCGTCCGTTTTCGTCATTTGTTTTCGAATCGACTTAAAGCCAGATCGTCACATTGGCCGCTCTTCTCTCTGAAACGGTAGTACTTATCGTCTGCAAAGCTATGTCGCGTGCTGCGGTATGCGGAGACACTAAAAGCACCATAGTAGAACACAGATGAAGCTTCTAAGTTGAGGTAATAGCCAGAAAGAAGTAGTACAATTCAAGTTTTGGTTATGTATTATTGACTTTTTACACTTCTTTGGTGCTTTGGACATGAGCTAGGAACTTAAGATTTTGCATGAAAGGAGGACTAGTAGCCGCGTTGCACGGGAGAATGTGAAAAGTGTTCATAAGTAGTAAAAACATGAGAAATCCGTCCGTGTTCGTCTTTTGTTATCGAATCGACTTAAAGCCAGATCGTCATATTGGCCGCTCTTCTCTCTGAAACGGTTGTACTTATCGTCTGCAAAGCTATGTCGTGTGCTGCGGTATGCGGAGACGCTAAAAGCACCATAGTAGAACACAGATGAAGCTTCTAAGTTGATGTAATAGCTAGTAAGAAGTAGTACAATTCAAGTTTGGGTATCGATTATTGACTTTTTACCCGTCATTGGTGCCTTGGACATGAGCTAGGAACTTAAGATTTTGCATGAAAGGAGGACTAGCAGCCGCGTTGCACGGGAGAATGTGAAAAGTGCGCGTATGTAGTAAAAACCTGAGAAATCCGCCCGTTTTTGTCCTTTTTTTTCGAATCGACTTAATGCCAGATCGTCACATTGGCCGCTCTTCTGTCTGAAACGGTTACATTTATCGTCTGCAAAGCTATGTCGCGTGCTGCGGTATGCGGAGACACTAAAAGCACCATAGTAGAACACAGATGAAGCTTCTAAGTTGATGTATTAGCCAGTAAGAAGTAGTACAATTCAAGTTTTAGTTATGGATTATTGAATTATTCCCTTTCTTTGGTTCTTTACATGAGCTAGGAACTTAAGATTTAGCATGAAAGGAGGACTAGCAGCCTCGTTGCACGGGAGAATGTGAAAAGTGTTCACATCTAGTGAAAACCTTAGAAATCCGTCCGTGTTCGTCTTTTGTTATCGAATCGACTTAAAGCCAGATCGTCATATTGGCCGCTCTTCTCTCTGAAACGGTTGTACTTATCGCCTGCAATGCTATGTCGCGTGCTGCGGTAATTGGAGACACTAAAAGCACCATAGTAGAACACAGATGAAGCTTCTAAGTTGATGTAATAGCCAGTAAGAAGTAGTACAATTCAAGTTTTAGGTATCGATTATTGACTTTTTACCCTTCTTTGGTGCCTTGGACATGAGCTAGGAACTTAAGATTTTGCATGAAAGGAGGACTAGCAGCCGCGTTGCACGTGAGAATGTGAAAAGTGTTCATATGTAGTAAAAACCTGAGATCCGTTCGTGTTCGTCATTTGTTATCGAATCGACTTAGAGCCAGATCGTCACATTGGCCGCTCTTCTCTCTAAATCGGTTGTACTTATCGTCTGCAAAGCTATGTCGCGTGCTGCGGTATGCGGAGACACTAAAAGCACCATAGTAGAACACAGATGAAGCTTCTAAGTTGATGTAATAGCCAGTAAGAAGTAGTACAATTCAAGTTTTGGGTATCGATTATTGACTTTTTACCCGTCATTGGTGCCTTGGACATGAGCTAGGAACTTAAGATTTTGCATGAAAGGAGGACTAGCAGCCGCGTTGCACGGGAGAATGTGAAAAGTGCGCGTATGTAGTTTAAACCTGAGAAATCCGCCCGTTTTTGTCATTTGTTATCGAATCGACTTAATGCCAGATCGTCAGATTGGCCGCTCTTCTGTCTGAAACGGTTGTACTTATCGTCTGCAAAGCTATGTCGCGTGCTGCGGTATGCGGAGACACTAAAAGCACCATAGTAGAACACAGATGAAGCTTCTAAGTTGATGTATTAGCCAGTAAGAAGTAGTACAATTCAAGTTTTAGTTATGGATTATTGACTTTTTCCCTTTCTTTGGTTCTTTACATGAGCTAGGAACTTAAGATTTTGCATGAAAGGAGGAATAGCAGCCGCGTTGCACGGGAGAATGTGAAAAGTGTTCACATCTAGTGAAAACCTTAGAAATCCGTCCGTTTTCGTCATTTGTTATCGAATCGACTTAAAGCCAGATCGTCACATTGGCACCTCTTCTCTCTGAAACGGTTGTACTTATCGTCTGCCAAGGTATGTCGCGTGCAGCGGTATGCGGAGACACTAAAAACACCATGGTAGAACACAGATGAAGCTTCTAAGTTGATGTAATAGCCAGTAAGAAGTAGTACAATTCAAGTTTTAGTTATGGATTATTGACTTTTTAACCTTCTTTGGTGCTTTGGACATGAGCTAGGAACTTCAGATTTTGCATGAAAGGAGGACTAGCAGCCGCGTTTCACGGGAGAATGTGAAAGGTGTTCATATGTAGTAAAAAACTGAGTAATCCGTCCGTTTTCGTCATTTGTTTTCGAATCGACTTAAAGCCAGATCGTCACATTGGCCGCTCTTCTCTCTGAAACGGTAGTACTTATCGTCTGCAAAGCTATGTCGCGTGCTGCGGTATGCGGAGACACTAAAAGCACCATAGTAGAACACAGATGAAGCTTCTGAGTTGATGTAATAGCCAGTAAGAAGTAGTACAATTCAAGTTTTAGGTATCGATTATTGACTTTTTACCCTTCTTTGGTGCCTTGGACATGAGCTAGGAACTTAAGATTTTGCATAAAAGGAGGACTAGCAGCCGCGTTTCAGGGGAGAATGTGAAAAGTGTTCATATGTAGTAAAAACCTGAGAAATCCGTCAGTTTTCGTCATTTGTTTTCGAATCGACTTAAAGCCTGATCGTCACATTGGGCGCTCTTCTCTCTGAAACGGTTGTACTTATCGTCTGCAAAGCTATGTCGCGTGCTGCGGTATGCGAAGACACTAAAAGCACCATAGTAGAACACAGATGAAGCTTGTAAGTTGATGTAATAGCCAGTAAGAAGTAGTTCAATTCAAGTTTTAGGTATCGATTATTGACTTTTTACTCTTCTTTGGTGCCTTGCACATGAGCTAGGAACTTAAGATTTTGCATGAAAGGAGGACTAGCAGCCGCGTTTGGACATGAGCTAGGAACTTCAGATTTTGCATGAAAGGAGGACTAGTAGCCGCGTTGCACGGGAGAATGTGAAAAGTGTTCATATGTAGTAAAAACATGAGAAATCCGTCCGTGTTCGTCTTTTGTTATCGAATCGACTTAAAGCCAGATCGTCATATTGGCCGCTCTTCTCTCTGAAACGGTTGTACTTATCGCCTGCAATGCTATGTCGCGTGCTGCGGTAATTGGAGACACTAAAAGCACCATAGTAGAACACAGATGAAGCTTCTAAGTTGATGTAATAGCCAGTAAGAAGTAGTACAATTCAAGTTTTATGTATCGATTATTGACTTTTTACCCTTCTTTGGTGCCTTGGACATGAGCTAGGAACTTAAGATTTTGCATGAAAGGAGGACTAGCAGCCGCGTTGCACGGGAGAATGTGAAAAGTGTTCATATGTAGTAAAAACCTTAGAAAACCGTCCGTTTTCTTCATTTGTTATCGAATCGACTTAAAGCCAGATCGTCTCATTGGCCGCTCTTCTCTCTGAAACGGTTGTACTTATCGTCTGCCCACCTATGTCGCGTGCTGCGGTATGCGGAGACTCTAAAAGCACCATAGTAGAACACAGATGCAGCTTCTAAGTTAATGTAATAGCCAGTAAGAAGTAGTACAATTCAAGTTTTAGTTATGGATTATTTACTTTTTTACCCTTCTTTGGTGCCTTGGACATGAGCTAGGAACTTAAGATTTTGCATGAAAGGAGGACAGGCAGCCGCGTTGCACGGGAGAATGTGAAAAGTGTTCATATGTAGTATAAAAACTTAGAAATCCGTCCTTTTTCGTCATTTGTTATCGAATCGACTTAAAGCCAGATCGTCACATTGGCCGCTCTTCTGTCTGAAACGGTTACATTTATTGTCTGCAAAGCTATGTCGCGTGCTGCGGTATGCGGAGACACTAAAAGCAACATAGTAGAACACAGATGAAGCTTCTAAGTTGATGTAATAGCCAGTAAGAAGTAGTACAATTCAAGTTTTAGGTATCTATTATTGACTTTTTACCCTTCTTTGGTGCCTTGGACATGAGCTACGAACTTAAGATTTTGCATGAAAGGAGGACTAGCAGCCGCGTTGCAGTGGAGAATGTGAAAACTGTTAATATGTAGTAAAAACCTGAGAAATAAGTCCGTTTTCGTCATTTGTTATCGAATCGACTTAAAGCCAAATCGTCACATTGGCCGCTCTTCTCTCTAAAACGGTTGTACTTATCGTCTGCAAAGCTATGTCGCGTGCTGCGGTATGCGAAGACACTAAAAGCACCATAGTAGGACACAGATGAAGCTTGTAAGTTGATGTAATAACCAGTAAGAAGTAGTTCAATTCAAGTTTTAGGTATCGATTATTGACTTTTTACCCTTCATTGGTGCCTTGGACATGAGCTAGGAACTTAAGATTTTGCATGAAAGGAGGACTAGCAGCCGCGTTGCACGTGAGAATGTGAAAAGTGTTCATATGTAGTAAAAACCTGAGATCCGTTCGTGTTCGTCATTTGTTATCGAATCGACTTAGAGCCAGATCGTCACATTGGCCGCTCTTCTCTCTAAATCGGTTGTACTTATCGTCTGCAAAGCTATGTCGCGTGCTGCGGTATGCGGAGACACTAAAAGCACCATAGTAGAACACAGATGAAGCTTCTAAGTTGATGTAATAGCTAGTAAGAAGTAGTACAATTCAAGTTTTGGGTATCGATTATTGACTTTTTACCCGTCATTGGTGCCTTGGACATGAGCTAGGAACTTAAGATTTTGCATGAAAGGAGGACAAGCAGACGCGTTGCACGGGAGAATGTGAAAAGTGTTCATATGTAGTATAAAAACTTAGAAATCCGTCCTTTTTCGTCATTTGTTATCGAATCGACTTAAAGCCAGATCGTCACATTGGCCGCTCTTCTGTCTGAAACGGTTACATTTATCGTCTGCAAAGCTATGTCGCGTGCTGCGGTATGCGGAGACACTAAAAGCAACATAGTAGAACACAGATGAAGCTTCTAAGTTGATGTAATAGCCAGTAAGAAGTAGTACAATTCAAGTTTTAGTTATGGATTATTGACTTTTTACCCCTCTTTGGTGCCTTGGACATGAGCTAGGAACTTAAGATTTTGCATGAAAGGAGGACTAGCAGCCGCGTTGCACGGGAGAATGTGAAAAGTGTTCATATGTAGTAAAAACCTGAGAAATCCGTCCGTGTTCGTCATTTGTTATCGAATTGACTTAAAGCCAGATTGTCACACTGGCCGCTCTTCTCTCTAAATCGGTTGTACTTATCGTCTGCAAAGCTATGTCGTGTGCTGCGGTATGCGGAGACGCTAAAAGCACCATAGTAGAACACAGATGAAGCTTCTAAGTTGATGTAATAGCTAGTAAGAAGTAGTACAATTCAAGTTTTGGGTATCGATTATTGACTTTTTACCCGTCATTGGTGACTTGGACATGAGCTAGGAACTTAAGATTTTGCATGAAAGGAGGACTAGCAGCCGCGTTGCACGGGAGAATGTGAAAAGTGCGCGTATGTAGTAAAAACTTGAGAAATCCGCCCGTTTTTGTCATTTGTTATCGAATCGACTTAATGCCAGATCGTCACATTGGCCGCTCTTCTGTCTGAAACGGTTAGATTTATCGTCTGCAAAGCAATGTCGCGTGCTGCGGTATGCGGAGACACTAAAAGCACCATAGTAGAACACAGATGAAGCTTCTAAGTTGATGTATTAGCCAGTAAGAAGTAGTACAATTAAAGTTTTAGTTATGGATTATTGAATTTTTCCCTTTCTTTGGTTCTTTACATGAGCTAGGAACTTAAGATTTAGCATGAAAGGAGGACTAGCAGCCGCGTTGCACGGGAGAATGTGAGAAGTGTTCACATCTAGTGAAAACCTTAGAAATCCGTCCGTTTTCGTCATTTGTTATCGAATCGACTTAAAGCCAGATCGTCACATTGGCAGCTCTTCTCTCTGAAACGGTTGTACTTATCGTCTGCCAAGGTATGTCGCGTGCAGTGGTATGCGGAGACACTAAAAGCACCATAGTAGAACACAGATGAAGCTTCTAAGTTGATGTAATAGCCAGTAAGAAGTAGTACAATTCAAGTTTTAGTTATGGATTATTGACTTTTTAACCTTCTTTGGTGCCTTGGACATGAGCAAGGAACTTAAGATTTTGCATGAAAGGAGGACTAGCAGCCGCGTTTCACGGGAGAATGTGAAAGGTGTTCATGTGTAGTAAAAAACAGAGTAATCCGTCCGTTTTCGTCATTTGTTTTCGAATCGACTTAAAGCCAGATCGTCACATTGGCCGCTCTTCTCTCTGAAACGGTAGTACTTATCGTCTGCAAAGCTATGTCGCGTGCTGCGGTATGCGGAGACACTAAAAGCACCATAGTAGAACACAGATGAAGCTTCTGAGTTGATGTAATAGCCAGTAAGAAGTAGTACAATTCAAGTTTTAGGTATCGATTATTGCCTTTTTACCCTTCTTTGGTGCCTTGGACATGAGCTAGGAACTTAAGATTTTGCATAAAAGGAGGACTAGCAGCCGCGTTTCACGGGAGAATGTGAAAAGTGTTCATATGTAGTAAAAACCTGAGAAATCCGTCCGTTTTCGTCATTTGTTTTCGAATCGACTTAAAGCCTGATCGTCACATTGGGCGCTCTTCTCTCTGAAACGGTTGTACTTATCGTCTGCAAAGCTATGTCGCGTGCTGCGGTATGCGAAGACACTAAAAGCACCATAGTAGAACACAGATGAAGCTTGTAAGTTGATGTAATAGCCAGTAAGAAGTAGTTCAATTCAAGTTTTAGGTATCGATTATTGACTTTTTGCTCTTCTTTGGTGCCTTGCACATGAGCTAGGAACTTAAGATTTTGCATGAAAGGAGGACTAGCAGCCGCGTTGCACGGGAGAATGTGAAAAATGTTCATATGTAGTAAAAACCTGAGAAATCCGTCCGTTTTCGTCATTTGTTTTCGAATCGACTTAAAGCCAGATCGTCACATTGGCCGCTCTTCTCTCTGAAACGGTTGTACTTATCGTCTGCCAAGCTATGTCGCGAGCTGCGGTATGCGGAGACTCTAAAAGCACCATAGTAGAACACAGATGCAGCTTCTAAGTTAATGTAATAGCCAGTAAGAAGTAGTACAATTCAAGTTTTAGTTATGGATTATTGACTTTTTTCCCTTCTTTGGTGTCTTGGACATGAGCTAGGAACTTAAGATTTTGCATGAAAGGAGGACTAGCACCCGTATTGCACGGGAGAATGTGAAAAGTGTTCATTTGTAGTACAATCCTGAGAAATCCGTCCGTGTTCGTCATTTGTTATCGAATCGACTTAAAGCCACATTGTCACATTCGCCGCTCTTCTCTCTGAAACGGTTGTACTTATCGTCTGCAAAGCTATGTCGCGTGCTGCGGTGTACGGGTACACTAAAAGCACCATAGTAGAACACAGATGAAGCTTCTAAGTTGATGTAATAGCCAGTAAGAAATAGTACAATTCAAGTTTTAGTTATGGATTATTGACATTTTACCTTTCTTTGGTGCCTTGAGCATGAACAAGGAACTTAAGATTTTGCATGAAAGGAGGACTAGCAGTCGCATTGCACGGGAGAATGTGAAAACATATGTAGTAAAACCTGAGAAATCCATCCGTTTTCGTCATTTGTTATCGAATCGACTTAAAGCCAGATCGACACATTGGCCGTTCTTCTCTCTGAAACGGTTGTACTTATCGTCTGCAAAGCTATGTCGCGTTCTGCGGTACGCGGAGACACTAAAAGCACCATAGCAGAAGACAGATAAAGCTTCTAAGTTGATGTAATAGCCAGTAAGAAGTAGTACAATTCAATTTTTAGTTATGGATTATTGACTTTTTACCCCTCTTTACTGCCTTGGACATGAGCTAGGAACTTAAGATTTTGCATGAAAGGAGGACTAGTAGCCGCGTTGCACGGGAGAATGTGAAAAGTGTTTATAAGTAGTAAAAACATGAGAAATCCGTCCGTGTTCGTCTTTTGTTATCGAATCGACTTAAAGCCAGATCGTCATATTGGCCGCTCTTCTCTCTGAAACGGTTGTACTTATCGCCTGCAATGCTATGTCGCGTGCTGCGGTAATTGGAGACACTAAAAGCACCATAGTAGAACACAGATGAAGCTTCTAAGTTGATGTAATAGCCAGTAAGAAGTAGTACAATTCAAGTTTAAGTTATGGATTATTTACTTTTTACCCTTCTTTGGTGCCTTGGACATGAGCTAGGAACTTAAGATTTTGCATGAAAGGAGGACTAGCAGCCGCGTTGCACGGGAGAATGTGAAAAGTGTTCATATGTAGTAAAATCCTGAGAAATCCGTCCGTGTTCGTCATTTGTTATCGAGATGACTTAAAGCCAGATTGTCACTTTCGCCGCTCTTCTCTCTGAAACGGTTGTACTTATCGTCTGCAAAGCTATTTGGCGTGCTGCGGTGTACGGGTACACTAAAAGCACCATAGTAGAACACAGATGAAGCTTCTAAGTTGATGTAATAGCCAGTAAGAAGTAGTACAATTCAAGTTTTAGTTATGGATTATTGACTTTTTACCCCTCTTTGGTGCCTTGGACATGAGCTAGGAACTTAAGATTTTGCATGAAAGGAGGACTAGCAGCCGCGTTGCACGGGAGAATGTGAAAAGTGTTCATATGTAGTAAAAACCTGAGAAATCCGTCCGTGTTCGTCATTTGTTATCGAATTGACTTAAAGCCAGATTGTCACACTGGCCGCTCTTCTCTCTAAATCGGTTGTACTTATCGTCTGCAAAGCTATGTCGTGTGCTGCGGTATGCGGAGACGCTAAAAGCACCATAGTAGAACACAGATGAAGCTTCTAAGTTGATGTAATAGCTAGTAAGAAGTAGTACAATTCAAGTTTTGGGTATCGATTATTGACTTTTTACCCGTCATTGGTGACTTGGACATGAGCTAGGAACTTAAGATTTTGCATGAAAGGAGGACTAGCAGCCGCGTTGCACGGGAGAATGTGAAAAGTGCGCGTATGTAGTAAAAACTTGAGAAATCCGCCCGTTTTTGTCATTTGTTATCGAATCGACTTAATGCCAGATCGTCACATTGGCCGCTCTTCTGTCTGAAACGGTTAGATTTATCGTCTGCAAAGCAATGTCGCGTGCTGCGGTATGCGGAGACACTAAAAGCACCATAGTAGAACACAGATGAAGCTTCTAAGTTGATGTATTAGCCAGTAAGAAGTAGTACAATTCAAGTTTTAGTTATGGATTATTGAATTTTTCCCTTTCTTTGGTTCTTTACATGAGCTAGGAACTTAGGATTTAGCATGAAAGGAGGACTAGCAGCCGCGTTGCACGGGAGAATGTGAGAAGTGTTCACACCTAGTGAAAACCTTAGAAATCCGTCCGTTTTCGTCATTTGTTATCGAATCGACTTAAAGCCAGATCGTCACATTGGCAGCTCTTCTCTCTGAAACGGTTGTACTTATCGTCTGCCAAGGTATGTCGCGTGCAGCGGTATGCGGAGACACTAAAAGCACCATAGTAGAACACAGATGAAGCTTCTAAGTTGATGTAATAGCCAGTAAGAAGTAGTAGAATTCAAGTTTTAGTTATGGATTATTGACTTTTTAACCTTCTTTGGTGCCTTGGACATGAGCAAGGAACTTAAGATTTTGCATGAAAGGAGGACTAGCAGCCGCGTTTCACGGGAGAATGTGAAAGGTGTTCATGTGTAGTAAAAAACAGAGTAATCCGTCCGTTTTCGTCATTTGTTTTCGAATCGACTTAAAGCCAGATCGTCACATTGGCCGCTCTTCTCTCTGAAACGGTAGTACTTATCGTCTGCAAAGCTATGTCGCGTGCTGCGGTATGCGGAGACACTAAAAGCACCATAGTAGAACACAGATGAAGCTTCTGAGTTGATGTAATAGCCAGTAAGAAGTAGTACAATTCAAGTTTTAGGTATCGATTATTGCCTTTTTACCCTTCTTTGGTGCCTTGGACATGAGCTAGGAACTTAAGATTTTGCATAAAAGGAGGACTAGCAGCCGCGTTTCACGGGAGAATGTGAAAAGTGTTCATATGTAGTAAAAACCTGAGAAATCCGTCCGTTTTCGTCATTTGTTTTCGAATCGACTTAAAGCCTGATCGTCACATTGGCCGCTCTTCTCTCTGAAACGGTTGTACTTATCGTCTGCAAAGCTATGTCGCGTGCTGCGGTATGCGAAGACACTAAAAGCACCATAGTAGAACACAGATGAAGCTTGTAAGTTGATGTAATAGCCAGTAAGAAGTAGTTCAATTCAAGTTTTAGGTATCGATTATTGACTTTTTACTCTTCTTTGGTGCCTTGCACATGAGCTAGGAACTTAAGATTTTGCATGAAAAGAGGACTAGCAGCCGCATTGCACGGGAGAATGTGAAAAATGTTCATATGTAGTAAAAACCTGAGAAATCCGTCCGTTTTCGTCATTTGTTTTCGAATCGACTTAAAGCCAGATCGTCACATTGGCCGCTCTTCTCTCTGAAACGGTTGTACTTATCGTCTGCCAAGCTATGTCGCGAGCTGCGGTATGCGGAGACTCTAAAAGCACCATAGTAGAACACAGATGCAGCTTCTAAGTTAATGTAATAGCCAGTAAGAAGTAGTACAATTCAAGTTTTAGTTATGGATTATTGATTTTTTCCCTTCTTTGGTGTCTTGGACATGAGCTAGGAACTTAAGATTTTGCATGAAAGGAGGACTAGCACCCGCATTGCACGGGAGAATGTGAAAAGTGTTCATTTGTAGTACAATCCTGAGAAATCCGTCCGTGTTCGTCATTTGTTATCGAATCGACTTAAAGCCAGATTGTCACATTCGCCGCTCTTCTCTCTGAAACGGTTGTACTTATCGTCTGCAAAGCTATGTCGCGTGCTGCGGTGTACGGGTACACTAAAAGCACCATAGTAGAACACAGATGAAGCTTCTAAGTTGATGTAATAGCCAGTAAGAAATAGTAAAATTTCAAGTTTTAGTTATGGATTATTGACTTTTTACCTTTCTTTGGTGCCTTGAACATGAACTAGGAACTTAAGATTTTGCATGAAAGGAGGACTAGCTGTCGCATTGCACGGGAGAATGTGAAAACATATGTAGTAAAACCTGAGAAATCCATCCGTTTTCGTCATTTGTTATCGAATCGACTTAAAGCCAGATCGACACATTGGCCGTTCTTCTCTCTGAAACGGTTGTACTTATCGTCTGCAAAGCTATGTCGCGTGCTGCGGTACGCGGAGACACTAAAAGCACCATAGCAGAAGACAGATAAAGCTTCTAAGTTGATGTAATAGCCAGTAAGAAGTAGTACAATTCAATTTTTAGTTATGGATTATTGACTTTTTACCCCTCTTTAGTGCCTTGGACATAAGCTAGGAACTTAAGATTTTGCATGAAAGTAGGACTAGCAGCCGCGTTGCACGGGAGAATGTGAAAAGTGTTCATATGTAGTAAAAACCTTAGAAAACCGTCCGTTTTCTTCATTTGTTATCGAATCGACTTAAAGCCAGATCGTCACATTGGCCGCTCTTCTCTCTAAATCGGTTGTACTTATCGTCTGCAAAGCTATGTCGCGTGCTGCGGTATGCGAAGACACTAAAAGCACCATAGTAGAACACAGATGAAGCTTCTAAGTTGATGTAATAGCTAGTAAGAAGTAGTACAATTCAAGTTTTGGGTATCGATTATTGACTTTTTACCCGTCATTGGTGCCTTGGACATGAGCTAGGAACTTAAGATTTTGCATGAAAGGAGGACAAGCAGCCGCGTTGCACGGGAGAATGTGAAAAGTGTTCATATGTAGTATAAAAACTTAGAAATCCGTCCTTTTTTGTCATTTGTTATCGAATCGACTTAATGCCAGATCGTCAGATTGGCCGCTCTTCTGTCTGAAACGGTTGTACTTATCGTCTGCAAAGCTATGTCGCGTGCTGCGGTATGCGGAGACACTAAAAGCACCATAGTAGAACACAGATGAAGCTTCTAAGTTGATGTATTAGCCAGTAAGAAGTAGTACAATTCAAGTTTTAGTTATGGATTATTGACTTTTTCCCTTTCTTTGGTTCTTTACATGAGCTAGGAACTTAAGATTTTGCATGAAAGGAGGAATAGCAGCCGCGTTGCACGGGAGAATGTGAAAAGTGTTCACATCTAGTGAAAACCTTAGAAATCCGTCCGTTTTCGTCATTTGTTATCGAATCGACTTAAAGAAAGATCGTCACATTGGCAGCTCTTCTCTCTGAAACGGTTGTACTTATCGTCTGCCAAGGTATGTCGCGTGCAGCGGTATGCGGAGACACTAAAAGCACCATAGTAGAACACAGATGAAGCTTCTAAGTTGATGTAATAGCCAGTAAGAAGTAGTACAATTCAAGTTTTAGTTATGGATTATTGACTTTTTAACCTTCTTTGGTGCCTTGGACATGAGCAAGGAACTTAAGATTTTGCATGAAAGGAGGACTAGCAGCCGCGTTTCACGGGAGAATGTAAAAGGTGTTCATATGTAGTAAAAAACTGAGTAATCCGTCCGTTTTCGTCATTTGTTTTCGAATCGACTTAAAGCCAGATCGTCACATTGGCCGCTCTTCTCTCTGAAACGGTAGTACTTATCGTCTGCAAAGCTATGTCGCGTGCTGCGGTATGCGGAGACACTAAAAGCACCATAGTAGAACACAGATGAAGCTTCTGAGTTGATGTAATAGCCAGTAAGAAGTAGTACAATTCAAGTTTTAGGTATCGATTATTGACTTTTTACCCTTCTTTGGTGCCTTGGACATGAGCTAGGAACTTAAGATTTTGCATGAAAGGAGGACTAGCAGCCGCGTTTCACGGGAGAATGTGAAAAGTGTTCATATGTAGTAAAAACCTGAGAAATCCGTCCGTTTTCGTCATTTGTTTTCGAATCGACTTACAGCCTGATCGTCACATTGGCCGCTCTTCTCTCTGAAACGGTTGTACTTATCGTCTGCAAAGCTATGTCGCGTGCTGCGGTATGCGAAGACACTAAAAGCACCATAGTAGAACACAGATGAAGCTTGTAAGTTGATGTAATAGCCAGTAAGAAGTAGTTCAATTCAAGTTTTAGGTATCGATTATTGACTTTTTACTCTTCTTTGGTGCCTTGCACATGAGCTAGGAACTTAAGATTTTGCATGAAAGGAGGACTAGCAGCCGCGTTGCACGGGAGAATGTGAAAAATGTTCATATGTAGTAAAAACCTTAGAAAACCGTCCGTTTTCTTCATTTGTTATCGAATCGACTTAAAGCCAGATCGTCACATTGGCCGCTCTTCTCTCTGAAACGGTTGTACTTATCGTCTGCCCAGCTATGTCGCGTGCTGCGGTATGCGGAGACTCTAAAAGCACCATAGTAGAACACAGATGCAGCTTCTAAGTTAATGTAATAGCCAGTAAGAAGTAGTACAATTCAAGTTTTAGTTATGGATTATTTACTTTTTACCCTTCTTTGGTGCCTTGGACATGAGCTAGGAACTTAAGATTTTGCATGAAAGGAGGACAAGCAGCCGCGTTGCACGGGAGAATGTGAAAAGTGTTCATATGTAGTATAAAAACTTAGAAATCCGTCCTTTTTCGTCATTTGTTATCGAATCGACTTAAAGCCAGATCGTCACATTGGCCGCTCTTCTGTCTGAAACGGTTACATTTATCGTCTGCAAAGCTATGTCGCGTGCTGCGGTATGCGGAGACACTAAAAGCAACATAGTAGAACACAGATGAAGCTTCTAAGTTGATGTAATAGCCAGTAAGAAGTAGTACAATTCAAGTTTTAGGTATCTATTATTGACTTTTTACCCTTCTTTGGTGCCTTGGATATGAGCTACGAACTTAAGATTTTGCATGAAAGGAGGACTAGCAGCCGCGTTGCACGGGAGAATGTGAAAAGTGTTAATATGTAGTAAAAACCTGAGAAATAAGTCCGTTTTCGTCATTTGTTATCGAATCGACTTAAAGCCAAATCGTCACATTGGCCGCTCTTCTCTATAAAACGGTTGTACTTATCGTCTGCAAAGCTATGTCGCGTGCTGCGGTATGCGAAGACACTAAAAGCACCATAGTAGGACACAGATGAAGCTTGTAAGTTGATGTAATAACCAGTAAGAAGTAGTTCAATTCAAGTTTTTGGTATCGATTATTGACTTTTTACCCTTCTTTGGTGCCTTGGACATGAGCAAGGAACTTAAGATTTTGCATGAAAGGAGGACTAGCAGCCGCGTTGCACGTGAGAATGTGAAAAGTGTTCATATGTAGTAAAAACCTGAGATCCGTTCGTGTTCGTCATTTGTTATCGAATCGACTTAGAGCCAGATCGTCACATTGGCCGCTCTTCTCTCTAAATCGGTTGTACTTATTGTCTGCAAAGCTATGTCGCGTGCTGCGGTATGCGAAGACACTAAAAGCACCATAGTAGAACACAGATGAAGCTTCTAAGTTGATGTAATAGCTAGTAAGAAGTAGTACAATTCAAGTTTTGGGTATCGATTATTGACTTTTTACCCGTCATTGGTGCCTTGGACATGAGCTAGGAACTTAAGATTTTGCATGAAAGGAGGACTAGCAGCCGCGTTGCACGGGAGAATGTGAAAAGTGCGCGTATGTAGTAAAAACCTGAGAAATCCGCCCGTTTTTGTCATTTGTTATCGAATCGACTTAATGCCAGATCGTCAGATTGGGCGCTCTTCTGTCTGAAACGGTTGTACTTATCGTCTGCAAAGCTATGTCACGTGCTGCGGTATGCGGAGACACTAAAAGCACCATAGTAGAACACAGATGAAGCTTCTAAGTTGATGTATTAGCTAGTAAGAAGTAGTACAATTCAAGTTTTAGTTACGGATTATTGACTTTTTCCCTTTCTTTGGTTCTTTACATGAGCTAGGAACTTAAGATTTTGCATGAAAGGAGGACTAGCAGCCGCGTTGCACGGGAGAATGTGAAAAGTGTTCACATCTAGTGAAAACCTTAGAAATCCGTCCGTTTTCGTCATTTGTTATCGAATCGACTTAAAGAAAGATCGTCACATTGGCAGCTCTTCTCTCTGAAACGGTTGTACTTATCGTCTGCCAAGGTATGTCGCGTGCAGCGGTATGCGGAGACACTAAAAGCACCATAGTAGAACACAGATGAAGCTTCTAAGTTGATGTAATAGCCAGTAAGAAGTAGTACAATTCAAGTTTTAGTTATGGATTATTGACTTTTTAACCTTCTTTGGTGCCTTGGACATGAGCAAGGAACTTAAGATTTTGCATGAAAGGAGGACTAGCAGCCGCGTTTCACGGGAGAATGTGAAAGGTGTTCATATGTAGTAAAAAACTGAGTAATCCGTCCGTTTTCGTCATTTGTTTTCGAATCGACTTAAAGCCAGATCGTCACATTGGCCGCTCTTCTCTCTGAAACGGTAGTACTTATCGTCTGCAATGCTATGTCGCGTGCTGCGGTATGCGGAGACACTAAAAGCACCATAGTAGAACACAGATGAAGCTTGTAAGTTGATGTAATAGCCAGTAAGAAGTAGTTCAATTCAAGTTTTAGGTATCGATTATTGACTTTTTACTCTTCTTTGGTGCCTTGCACATGAGCTAGGAACTTAAGATTTTGCATGAAAGGAGGACTAGCAGCCGCGTTGCACGGGAGAATGTGAAAAATGTTCATATGTAGTAAAAACCTTAGAAAACGGTCCGTTTTCTTCATTTGTTATCGAATCGACTTAAAGCCAGATCGTCACATTGGCCGCTCTTCTCTCTGAAACGGTTGTACTTATCGTCTGCCCAGCTATGTCGCGTGCTGCGGTATGCGGAGACTCTAAAAGCACCATAGTAGAACACAGATGCAGCTTCTAAGTTAATGTAATAGCCAGTAAGAAGTAGTACAATTCAAGTTTTAGTTATGGATTATTTACTTTTTACCCTTCTTTGGTGCCTTGGACATGAGCTAGGAACTTAAGATTTTGCATGAAAGGAGGACAAGCAGCCGCGTTGCACGGGAGAATGTGAAAAGTGTTCATATGTAGTATAAAAACTTAGAAATCCGTTCTTTTTCGTCATTTGTTATCGAATCGACTTAAAGCCAGATCGTCACATTGGCCGCTCTTCTGTCTGAAACGGTTACATTTATCGTCTGCAAAGCAATGTCGCGTGCTGCGGTATGCGGAGACACTAAAAGCAACATAGTAGAACACAGATGAAGCTTCTAAGTTGATGTAATAGCCAGTAAGAAGTAGTACAATTCAAGTTTTAGGTATCTATTATTGACTTTTTACCCTTCTTTGGTGCCTTGGACATGAGCTACGAACTTAAGATTTTGCATGAAAGGAGGACTAGCAGCCGCGTTGCACGGGAGAATGTGAAAAGTGTTAATATGTAGTAAAAACCTGAGAAATAAGTCCGTTTTCGTCATTTGTTATCGAATCGACTTAAAGCCAAATCGTCACATTGGCCGCTCTTCTCTCTAAAACGGTTGTACTTATCGTCTGCAAAGCTATGTCGCGTGCTGCGGTATGCGAAGACACTAAAAGCACCATAGTAGGACACAGATGAAGCTTGTAAGTTGATGTAATAACCAGTAAGAAGTGGTTCAATTCAAGTTTTAGGTATCGATTATTGACTTTTTACCCTTCTTTGGTGCCTTGGACATGAGCTAGGAACTTAAGATTTTGCATGAAAGGAGGACTAGCAGCCGCGTTGCACGTGAGAATGTGAAAAGTGTTCATATGTAGTAAAAACCTGAGATCCGTTCGTGTTCGTCATTTGTTATCGAATCGACTTAGAGCCAGATCGTCACATTGGCCGCTCTTCTCTCTAAATCGGTTGTACTTATCGTCTGCAAAGTTATGTCGCGTGCTGCGGTATGCGAAGACACTAAAAGCACCATAGTAGAACACAGATGAAGCTTCTAAGTTGATGTAATAGCTAGTAAGAAGTAGTACAATTCAAGTTTTGGGTATCGATTATTGACTTTTTACCCGTCATTGGTGCCTTGGACATGAGCTAGGAACTTAAGATTTTGCATGAAAGGAGGACTAGCAGCCGCGTTGCACGGGAGAATGTGAAAAGTGTTCACATCTAGTGAAAACCTTAGAAATCCGTCCGTTTTCGTCATTTGTTAACGAATCGACTTAAAGAAAGGTCGTCACATTGGCAGCTCTTCTCTCTAAAACGGTTGTACTTATCGTCTGCCAAGGTATGTCGCGTGCAGCGGTATGCGGAGACACTAAAAGCACCATAGTAGAACACAGATGAAGCTTCTAAGTTGATGTAATACCTAGTAAGAAGTAGTACAATTCAAGTTTTGGGTATCGATTATTGACTTTTTACCCGTCATTGGTGCCTTGGACATGAGCTACGAACTTAAGATTTTGCATGAAAGGAGGACTAGCAGCCGCGTTGCAGTGGAGAATGTGAAAAGTGTTAATATGTAGTAAAAACCTGAGAAATAAGTCCGTTTTCGTCATTTGTTATCGAATCGACTTAAAGCCAAATCGTCACATTGGCCGCTCTTCTCTCTAAAACGGTTGTACTTATCGTCTGCAAAGCTATGTCGCGGGCTGCTGTCTGCGGAGACACTTAAAGCACCATAGTAGAACACAGATGAAGCTTCTAAGTTGATGTAATAGAGAGTAAGAAGTAGTACAATTCAAGTTTTAGTTATGGATTATTGACTTTTTAACCTTCTTTGGTGCCTTGGACATGAGCAAGGAACTTAAGATTTTGCATGAAAGGAGGACTAGCAGCCGCGTTTCACGGGAGAATGTGAAAGGTGTTCATATGTAGTAAAAAACTGAGTAATCCGTCCGTTTTCGTCATTTGTTTTCGAATCGACTTAAAGCCAGATCGTCACATTGGCCGCTCTTCTCTCTGAAACCGTAGTACTTATCGTCTGCAAAGCTATGTCGCGTGCTGCGGTATGCGGAGACACTAAAAGCACCATAGTAGAACACAGATAAAGCTTCTGAGTTGATGTAATAGCCAGTAAGAAGTAGTACAATTCAAGTTTTAGGTATCGATTATTGACTTTTTACCCTTCTTTGGTGCCTTGGACATGAGGTAGGAACTTAAGATTTTGCATGAAAGGAGGACTAGCAGCCGCGTTTCACGGGAGAATGTGAAAAGTGTTCATATGTAGTAAAAACCTGAGAAATCCGTCCGTTTTCGTCATTTGTTTTCGAATCGACTTACAGCCTGATCGTCACATTGGCCGCTCTTCTCTCTGAAACGGTTGTACTTATCGTCTGCAAAGCTATGTCGCGTGCTGCGGTATGCGAAGACACTAAAAGCACCATAGTAGAACACAGATGAAGCTTGTAAGTTGATGTAATAGCCAGTAAGAAGTAGTTCAATTCAAGTTTTAGGTATCGATTATTGACTTTTTACTCTTCTTTGGTGCCTTGCACATGAGCTAGGAACTTAAGATTTTGCATGAAAGGAGGACTAGCAGCCGCGTTGCACGGGAGAATGTGAAAAATGTTCATATGTAGTAAAAACCTGAGAAATCCGTCCGTTTTCGTCATTTGTTTTCGAATCGACTTAAAGCCAGATCGTCACATTGGCCGCTCTTCTCTCTGAAACGGTTGTACTTATCGTCTGCCAAGCTATGTCGCGAGCTGCGGTATGCGGAGACTCTAAAAGCACCATAGTAGAACACAGATGCAGCTTCTAAGTTAATGTAATAGCCAGTAAGAAGTAGTACAATTCAAGTTTTAGTTATGGATTATTGACTTTTTTCCCTTCTTTGGTGTCTTGGACATGAGCTAGGAACTTAAGATTATGCATGAAAGGAGGACTAGCACCCGCATTGCACGGGAGAATGTGAAAAGTGTTCATTTGTAGTACAATCCTGAGAAATCCGTCCGTGTTCGTCATTTGTTATCGAATCGACTTAAAGCCAGATTGTCACATTCGCCGCTCTTCTCTCTGAAACGGTTGTACTTATCGTCTGCAAAGCTATGTCGCGTCCTGCGGTGTACGGGTACACTAAAAGCACCATAGTAGAACACAGATGAAGCTTCTAAGTTCATGTAATAGCCAGTAAGAAGTAGTACAATTCAAGTTTTAGTTATGGATTATTGACTTTTTACCCTTCTTTGGTGCCTTGGACATGAGCTACGAACTTAAGATTTTGCATGAAAGGAGGACTAGCAGCCGCGTTGCAGTGGAGAATGTGAAAAGTGTTAATATGTAGTAAAAACCTGAGAAATAAGTCCGTTTTCGTCATTTGTTATCGAATCGACTTAAAGCCAAATCGTCACATTGGCCGCTCTTCTCTCTAAAACGGTTGTACTTATCGTCTGCAAAGCTATGTCGCGGGCTGCTGTCTGCGGAGACACTTAAAGCACCATAGTAGAACACAGATGAAGCTTCTAAGTTGATGTAATAGAGAGTAAGAAGGAGTACAATTCAAGTTTTAGTTATGGATTATTGACTTTTTACCCCTCTTTGGTGCCTTGGACATGAGCTAGGAACTTAAGATTTTGCATGAAAGGAGGACTAGCAGCCGCGTTGCACGGGAGAATGTGAAAAGTGTTCATATGTAGTAAAAACCTGAGAAATCCGTCCGTTTTCGTCATTTGTTTTCGAATCGACTTAAAGCCAGATCGTCACATTGGCCGCTCTTCTCTCTGAAACGGTTGTACTTATCGTCTGCCAAGCTATGTCGCGAGCTGCGGTATGCGGAGACTCGAAAAGTACCATAGTAGAACACAGATGAAGCTTCTAAGTTGATGTAATAGAGAGTAAGAAGTAGTACAATTCAAGTTTTAGTTATGGATTATTGACTTTTTACCCTTCTTTGGTGCCTTGGACATGAGCAAGGAACTTAAGATTTTGCATGAAAGGAGGACTAGCAGCCGCGTTGCACGGGAGAATGTGAAAAGTGTTCATATGTAGTAAAAAACTGAGAAATCCGTCCGTTTTCGTCATTTCTTATCGAATCGACTTAAAGCCAGATCGTCATATTGGCCGCTCTTCTCTCTGAAACGGTTGTACTTATCGTCTGCAAAGCTATTCGCGTGCTGCGGTGTACGGGTACACTAAAAACACCATAGTAGAACACAGATGAAGCTTCTAAGTTGATGTAATAGCCAGTAAGAAGTAGTACAATTCAAGTTTTAGTTATGGATTATTGACTTTTTACCTTTCTTTGGTGCCTTGAACATGAACTAGGAACTTAAGATTTTGCATGAAAGGAGGACTAGCAGTAGCATTGCATGGGAGAATGTGAAAACATATGTAGTAAAAACCTTAGAAAACCGTCCGTTTTCTTCATTTGTTATCGAATCGACTTAAAGCCAGATCGTCACATTGGCCGCTCTTCCGTCTGAAACGGTTACATTTATCGTCTGCAAAGCTATGTCGCGTGCTGCGGTATGCGGAGACACTAAAAGCAACATAGTAGAACACAGATGAAGCTTCTAAGTTGATCTAATAGCCAGTAAGAAGTAGTACAATTCAAGTTTTAGGTATCTATTATTGACTTTTTACCCATCTTTGGTGCCTTGGACATGAGCTACGAACTTAAGATTTTGCATGAAAGGAGGACTAGCAGCCGCGTTGCAGTGGAGAATGTGAAAAGTGTTAATATGTAGTAAAAACCTGAGAAATAAGTCCGTTTTCGTCATTTGTTATCGAATCGACTTAAAGCCAAATCGTCACATTGGCCGCTCTTCTCTCTAAAACGGTTGTACTTATCGTCTACCAAGCTATGTCGCGTGCTGCGGTATGCGAAGACACTAAAAGCACCATAGTAGGACACAGATGAAGCTTGTAAGTTGATGTAATAACCAGTAAGAAGTAGTTCAATTCAAGTTTTAGGTATCGATTATTGATTTTTTACCCTTCTTTGGTGCCTTGGACATGAGCTAGGAACTTAAGATTTTGCATGAAAGGAGGACTAGCAGCCGCGTTGCACGTGAGAATGTGAAAAGTATTCATATGTAGTAAAAAACTGAGAAATCCGTCCGTGTTCGTCATTTGTTATCGAATCGACTTAGAGCCAGATCGTCACATTGGCCGCTCTTCTCTCTAAATCGGTTGTACTTATCGTCTGCAAAGCTATGTCGCGTGCTGCGGTATGCGGAGACACTAAAAGCACCATAGTAGAACACAGATGAAGCTTCTAAGTTGATGGAATAGCCAGTAAGAAGTAGTACAATTTAAGTTTAAGTTATGGTTTATTTACTTTTTACCCTTCTTTGGTGCCTTGGACATGAGCTAGGAACTTAAGATTTTGCATGAAAGGAGGACTAGCAGCCGCGTTGCACGGGAGAATGTGAAAAGTGCGCGTATGTAGTAAAAACCTGAGAAATCCGCCCGTTTTTGTCATTTGTTATCGAATCGACTTAATGCCAGATCGTCAGATTGGCCGCTCTTCTGTGTGAAACGGTTGCACTTATCGTCTGCAAAGCTATGTCGCGTGCTGCGGTATGCGGAGACACTAAAAGCACCATAGTAGAACACAGATGAAGCTTCTAAGTTGATGTATTAGCCAGTAAGAAGTAGTACAATTCAAGTTTTAGTTATGGATTATTGACTTTTTCCCTCTCTTTGGTTCTTTACATGAGCTAGGAACTTAAGATTTTGCATGAAAGGAGGACTAGCAGCCGCGTTGCACGGGAGAATGTGAAAAGTGTTCACATCTAGTGAAAACCTTAGAAATCCGTCCGTTTTCGTCATTTGTTATCGAATCGACTTAAAGCCAGATCGTCACATTGGCAGCTCTTCTCTCTGAAACGGTTGAACTTATCGTCTGCCAAGGTAGGTCGCGTGCAGCGATATGCGGAGATACTAAAAGCACCATAGTAGAACACAGATAAAGCTTCTAAGTTGATGTAATAGCCAGTAAGAAGGAGTACAATTCAAGTTTTAGTTATGGATTATTGACTTTTTAACCTTCTTTGGTGCCTTGGACAAAAGCAAGGAACTTAAGATTTAGCATGAAAGGAGGACTAGCAGCCACGTTTCACGGGAGAATGTGAAAGGTGTTCATATGTAGTAACAAACTGAGTAATCCGTCCGTTTTCGTCATTTGTTTTCGAATCGACTTAAAGCCAGATCGGCACATTGGCCGCTCTTCTGTCCGAAACGGTTGTACTTATCGTCTGCCAAGCTATGTCACGTGTTGCGGTATGCGGAGACACTAAAATCACCATAGTAGAACACAGATGAAGCTTCTAAGTTGATGTAATAGCCAGTAAGAAGTAGTACAATTCAAGTTTTAGGTATCGATTATTGACTTTTTACCCTTCTTTGGTGCCTTGGACATGAGCTAGGAACTTAAGATTTTGCATGAAAGGAGGACTAGCAGCCGCGTTTCACGGGAGAATGTGAAAAGTGTTCATATGTAGTAAAAACCTGAGAAATCCGTCCGTTTTCGTCATTTGTTTTCGAATCGACTTAAAGCCAGATCGTCACATTGGCCGCTCTTCTCTCTGAAACGGTTGTACTTATCGTCTGCCAAGCTATGTCGCGAGCTGCGGTATGCGGAGACTCTAAAAGCACCATAGTAGAACACAGATGCAGCTTCTAAGTTAATGTAATAGCCAGTAAGAAGTAGTACAATTCAAGTTTTAGTTATGGATTATTGACTTTTTACCCTTCTTTGGTGTCTTGGACATGAGCTAGGAACTTAAGATTTTGCATGAAAGGAGGACTAGCACCCGCATTGCACGGGAGAATGTGAAAAGTGTTCATTTGTAGTACAATCCTGAGAAATCCGTCCGTGTTCGTCATTTGTTATCGATTCGACTTAAAGCCAGATTGTCACATTCGCCGCTCTTCTCTCTGAAACGGTTGTACTTATCGTCTGCAAAGCTATGTCGCGTGCTGCGGTGTACGGGTACACTAAAAGCACCATAGTAGAACACAGATGAAGCTTCTAAGTTGATGTAATAGCCAGTAAGAAGTAGTACAATTCAAGTTTTAGTTATGTATTATTGAATTTTTACTCTTCTTTGGTGCTTTGGACATGAGCTAGGAACTTCAGATTTTGCATGAAATGAGGACTAGTAGCCGCGTTGCACGGGAGAATGTGAAAAGTGTTCATATGTAGTAAAAACATGAGAAATCCGTCCGTGTTCGTCTTTTGTTATCGAATCGACTTAAAGCCAGATCGTCATATTGGCCGCTCTTCTCTCTGAAACGGTTGTACTTATCGTCTGCAAAGCTATGTCGCGTGCTGCGACGTACAAGTACACTAAAAACACCATAGTAGAACACAGATGAAGCTTCTAAGTTGATGTAATAGCCAGTAAGAAGTAGTACAATTCAAGTTTTAGGTATCTATTATTGACTTTTTACCCTTCTTTGGTGCCTTGGACATGAGCTACGAACTTAAGATTTTGCATGAAAGGAGGACTAGCAGCCGCGTTTCACGGGAGAATGTGAAAAGTGTTCATACGTAGTAAAAACCTGAGAAATCCGTCCGTTTTCGTCATTTGTTTTCGAATCGACTTAAAGCCAGATCGTCACATTGGCCGCTCTTCTCTCTGAAACGGTTGTACTTATCGTCTGCCAAGCTATGTCGCGAGCTGCGGTATGCGGAGACTCTAAAAGCACCATAGTAGAAGACAGATGCAGCTTCTAAGTTAATGTAATAGCCAGTAAGAAGTAGTACAATTCAAGTTTTAGTTATGGATTATTGACTTTTTTCCCTTCTTTGGTGTCTTGGACATGAGCTAGGAACTTAAGATTTTGCATGAAAGGAGGACTAGCACCCGCATTGCACGGGAGAATGTGAAAAGTGTTCATTTGTAGTACAATCCTGAGAAATCCGTCCGTGTTCGTCATTTGTTATCGAATCGACTTAAAGCCAGATTGTCACATTCGCCGCTCTTCTCTCTGAAACGGTTGTACTTATCGTCTGCAAAGCTATGTCGCGTGCTGCGGTGTACGGGTACACTAAAAGCACCATAGTAGAACACAGATGAAGCTTCTAAGTTGATGTAATAGCCAGTAAGAAGTAGTACAATTCAAGTTTTAGTTATGGATTATTGACTTTTTACCCTTCTTTGGTGCCTTGGACATGAGCTACGAACTTAAGATTTTGCATGAAAGGAGGACTAGCAGCCGCGTTGCACGGGAGAATGTGAAAAGTGTTCATATGTAGTAAAAAACTGAGAAATCCGTCCGTTTTCGTCATTTCTTATCGAATCGACTTAAAGCCAGATCGTCACATTGGCCGCTCTTCTCTCTGAAACAATTGTACTTTTCGTCTTCAAAGCTATGTCGCGGGCTGCTGTCTGCGGAGACACTTAAAGCACCATAGTAGAACACAGATGAAGCTTCTAAGTTGATGTAATAGAGAGTAAGAAGGAGTACAATTCAAGTTTTAGTTATGGATTATTGACTTTTTACCCTTCTTTGGTGCCTTGGACATGAGCAAGGAACTTAAGATTTTGCATGAAAGGAGGACTAGCAGCCGCGTTGCACGGGAGAATGTGAAAAGTGTTCATATGTAGTAAAAACATAAGAAATCCGTCCGTGTTCGTCTTTTGTTATCGAATCGACTTAAAGCCAGATCGTCATATTGGCCGCTCTTCTCTCTGAAACGGTTGTACTTATCGTCTGCAAAGCTATGTCGCGTGCTGCGGTATGCGGAGACACTAAAAGCACCATAGTAGAACACAGATGAAGCTTCTAAGTTGATGTAATAGCCAGTAAGAAGTAGTACAATTAAAGTTTTAGTTATGTATTATTGAATTTTTACTCTTCTTTGGTGCTTTGGACATGAGCTAGGAACTTCAGATTTTGCATGAAATGAGGACTAGTAGCCGCGTAGCACGAGAGAATGTGAAAAGTGTTCATATGTAGTAAAAACATGAGAAATCCGTCCGTGTTCGTCTTTTGTTATCGAATCGACTTAAAGCCAGATCGTCATATTGGCCGCTCTTCTCTCTGAAACGGTTGTACTTATCGTCTGCAAAGCTATGTCGCGTGCTGCGGTACGCGGAGACACTAAAAGCACCATAGCAGAAGACAGATAAAGCTTCTAAGTTGATGTAATAGCCAGTAAGAAGTAGTACAATTCAATTTTTAGTTATGGATTATTGACTTTTTACCCCTCTTTGGTGCCTTGGACATGAGCTAGGAACTTAAGATTTTGCATGAAAGGAGGACTAGCAGCCGCGTTGCACGGGAGAATGTGAAAAGTGTTCATATGTAGTAAAAACCTTAGAAAACCTTCCGTTTTCTTCATTTGTTATCGAATCGACTTAAAGCCAGATCGTCACATTGGCCGCTCTTCTCTCTGAAACGGTTGTACTTATCGTCTGCCCAGCTATGTCGCGTGCTGCGGTATGCGGAGACTCTAAAAGCACCATAGTAGAACACAGATGCAGCTTCTAAGTTAATGTAATAGCCAGTAAGAAGTAGTACAATTCAAGTTTTAGTTATGGATTATTTACTTTTTACCCTTGTTTGGTGCCTTGGACATGAGCTAGGAACTTAAGATTTTGCATGAAAGGAGGACTAGCAGCCGCGTTGCACGGGAGAATGTGAAAAGTGTTCGTATGTAGTAAAAATCGTAGAAAACCGTCCGTTTTCGTCATTTGTTATCGAATCGACTTAAAGCCAAATCGTCACATTGGCCGCTCTTCTCTCTGAAACGGTTGTACTTATCGTCTGCAAAGCTATGTCGCGTGCTGCGGTATGCGGAGACACTAAAAGCAACATAGTAGAACACAGATGAAGCTTCTAAGTTGATGTAATAGCCAGTAAGAAGTAGTACAATTCAAGTTTTAGGTATCTATTATTGACTTTTTACCCTTCTTTGGTGCCTTGGACATGAGCTACGAACTTAAGATTTTGCATGAAAGGAGGACTAGCAGCCGCGTTTCACGGGAGAATGTGAAAAGTGTTCATACGTAGTAAAAACCTGAGAAATCCGTCCGTTTTCGTCATTTGTTTTCGAATCGACTTAAAGCCAGATCGTCACATTGGCCGCTCTTCTCTCTGAAACGGTTGTACTTATCGTCTGCCAAGCTATGTCGCGAGCTGCGGTATGCGGAGACTCTAAAAGCACCATAGTAGAAGACAGATGCAGCTTCTAAGTTAATGTAATAGCCAGTAAGAAGTAGTACAATTCAAGTTTTAGTTATGGATTATTGACTTTTTTCCCTTCTTTGGTGTCTTGGACATGAGCTAGGAACTTAAGATTTTGCATGAAAGGAGGACTAGTACCCGCATTGCACGGGAGAATGTGAAAAGTGTTCATTTGTAGTACAATCCTGAGAAATCCGTCCGTGTTCGTCATTTGTTATCGAATCGACTTAAAGCCAGATTGTCACATTCGCCGCTCTTCTCTCTGAAACGGTTGTACTTATCGTCTGCAAAGCTATGTCGCGTGCTGCGGTGTACGGGTACACTAAAAGCACCATAGTAGAACACAGATGAAGCTTCTAAGTTGATGTAATAGCCAGTAAGAAGTAGTACAATTCAAAATTAGTTATGGATTATTGACTTTTTACCCTTCTTTGGTGCCTTGGACATGAGCTACGAACTTAAGATTTTGCATGAAAGGAGGACTAGCAGCCGCGTTGCACGGGAGAATGTGAAAAGTGCGCGTATGTAGTAAAAACCTGAGAAATCCGCCCGTTTTTGTCATTTGTTATCGAATCGACTTAATGCCAGATCGTCAGATTGGCCGCTCTTCTGTGTGAAACGGTTGCACTTATCGTCTGCAAAGCTATGTCGCGTGCTGCGGTATGCGGAGACACTAAAAGCACCATAGTAGAACACAGATGAAGCTTCTAAGTTGATGTATTAGCCAGTAAGAAGTAGTACAATTCAAGTTTTAGTTATGAATTATTGACTTTTTCCCTCTCTTTGGTTCTTTACATGAGCTAGGAACTTAAGATTTTGCATGAAAGGAGGACTAGCAGCCGCGTTGCACGGGAGAATGTGAAAAGTGTTCACATCTAGTGAAAACCTTAGAAATCCGTCCGTTTTCGTCATTTGTTATCGAATCGACTTAAAGCCAGATCGTCACATTGGCAGCTCTTCTCTCTGAAACGGTTGAACTTATCGTCTGCCAAGGTAGGTCGCGTGCAGCGATATGCGGAGATACTAAAAGCACCATAGTAGAACACAGATAAAGCTTCTAAGTTGATGTAATAGCCAGTAAGAAGGAGTACAATTCAAGTTTTAGTTATGGATTATTGACTTTTTAACCTTCTTTGGTGCCTTGGACAAAAGCAAGGAACTTAAGATTTAGCATGAAAGGAGGACTAGCAGCCACGTTTCACGGGAGAATGTGAAAGGTGTTCATATGTAGTAACAAACTGAGTAATCCGTCCGTTTTCGTCATTTGTTTTCGAATCGACTTAAAGCCAGATCGGCACATTGGCCGCTCTTCTGTCCGAAACGGTTGTACTTATCGTCTGCCAAGCTATGTCACGTGTTGCGGTATGCGGAGACACTAAAATCACCATAGTAGAACACAGATGAAGCTTCTAAGTTGATGTAATAGCCAGTAAGAAGTAGTACAATTCAAGTTTTAGGTATCGATTATTGACTTTTTACCCTTCTTTGGTGCCTTGGACATGAGCTAGGAACTTAAGATTTTGCATGAAAGGAGGACTAGCAGCCGCGTTTCACGGGAGAATGTGAAAAGTGTTCATATGTAGTAAAAACCTGAGAAATCCGTCCGTTTTCGTCATTTGTTTTCGAATCGACTTAAAGCCAGATCGTCACATTGGCCGCTCTTCTCTCTGAAACGGTTGTACTTATCGTCTGCCAAGCTATGTCGCGAGCTGCGGTATGCGGAGACTCTAAAAGCACCATAGTAGAACACAGATGCAGCTTCTAAGTTAATGTAATAGCCAGTAAGAAGTAGTACAATTCAAGTTTTAGTTATGGATTATTGACTTTTTACCCTTCTTTGGTGTCTTGGACATGAGCTAGGAACTTAAGATTTTGCATGAAAGGAGGACTAGCACCCGCATTGCACGGGAGAATGTGAAAAGTGTTCATTTGTAGTACAATCCTGAGAAATCCGTCCGTGTTCGTCATTTGTTATCGATTCGACTTAAAGCCAGATTGTCACATTCGCCGCTCTTCTCTCTGAAACGGTTGTACTTATCGTCTGCAAAGCTATGTCGCGTGCTGCGGTGTACGGGTACACTAAAAGCACCATAGTAGAACACAGATGAAGCTTCTAAGTTGATGTAATAGCCAGTAAGAAGTAGTACAATTCAAGTTTTAGTTATGTATTATTGAATTTTTACTCTTCTTTGGTGCTTTGGACATGAGCTAGGAACTTCAGATTTTGCATGAAATGAGGACTAGTAGCCGCGTTGCACGGGAGAATGTGAAAAGTGTTCATATGTAGTAAAAACATGAGAAATCCGTCCGTGTTCGTCTTTTGTTATCGAATCGACTTAAAGCCAGATCGTCATATTGGCCGCTCTTCTCTCTGAAACGGTTGTACTTATCGTCTGCAAAGCTATGTCGCGTGCTGCGACGTACAAGTACACTAAAAACACCATAGTAGAACACAGATGAAGCTTCTAAGTTGATGTAATAGCCAGTAAGAAGTAGTACAATTCAAGTTTTAGGTATCTATTATTGACTTTTTACCCTTCTTTGGTGCCTTGGACATGAGCTACGAACTTAAGATTTTGCATGAAAGGAGGACTAGCAGCCGCGTTTCACGGGAGAATGTGAAAAGTGTTCATACGTAGTAAAAACCTGAGAAATCCGTCCGTTTTCGTCATTTGTTTTCGAATCGACTTAAAGCCAGATCGTCACATTGGCCGCTCTTCTCTCTGAAACGGTTGTACTTATCGTCTGCCAAGCTATGTCGCGAGCTGCGGTATGCGGAGACTCTAAAAGCACCATAGTAGAAGACAGATGCAGCTTCTAAGTTAATGTAATAGCCAGTAAGAAGTAGTACAATTCAAGTTTTAGTTATGGATTATTGACTTTTTTCCCTTCTTTGGTGTCTTGGACATGAGCTAGGAACTTAAGATTTTGCATGAAAGGAGGACTAGCACCCGCATTGCACGGGAGAATGTGAAAAGTGTTCATTTGTAGTACAATCCTGAGAAATCCGTCCGTGTTCGTCATTTGTTATCGAATCGACTTAAAGCCAGATTGTCACATTCGCCGCTCTTCTCTCTGAAACGGTTGTACTTATCGTCTGCAAAGCTATGTCGCGTGCTGCGGTGTACGGGTACACTAAAAGCACCATAGTAGAACACAGATGAAGCTTCTAAGTTGATGTAATAGCCAGTAAGAAGTAGTACAATTCAAGTTTTAGTTATGGATTATTGACTTTTTACCCTTCTTTGGTGCCTTGGACATGAGCTACGAACTTAAGATTTTGCATGAAAGGAGGACTAGCAGCCGCGTTGCACGGGAGAATGTGAAAAGTGTTCATATGTAGTAAAAAACTGAGAAATCCGTCCGTTTTCGTCATTTCTTATCGAATCGACTTAAAGCCAGATCGTCACATTGGCCGCTCTTCTCTCTGAAACAATTGTACTTTTCGTCTTCAAAGCTATGTCGCGGGCTGCTGTCTGCGGAGACACTTAAAGCACCATAGTAGAACACAGATGAAGCTTCTAAGTTGATGTAATAGAGAGTAAGAAGGAGTACAATTCAAGTTTTAGTTATGGATTATTGACTTTTTACCCTTCTTTGGTGCCTTGGACATGAGCAAGGAACTTAAGATTTTGCATGAAAGGAGGACTAGCAGCCGCGTTGCACGGGAGAATGTGAAAAGTGTTCATATGTAGTAAAAACATAAGAAATCCGTCCGTGTTCGTCTTTTGTTATCGAATCGACTTAAAGCCAGATCGTCATATTGGCCGCTCTTCTCTCTGAAACGGTTGTACTTATCGTCTGCAAAGCTATGTCGCGTGCTGCGGTATGCGGAGACACTAAAAGCACCATAGTAGAACACAGATGAAGCTTCTAAGTTGATGTAATAGCCAGTAAGAAGTAGTACAATTAAAGTTTTAGTTATGTATTATTGAATTTTTACTCTTCTTTGGTGCTTTGGACATGAGCTAGGAACTTCAGATTTTGCATGAAATGAGGACTAGTAGCCGCGTAGCACGAGAGAATGTGAAAAGTGTTCATATGTAGTAAAAACATGAGAAATCCGTCCGTGTTCGTCTTTTGTTATCGAATCGACTTAAAGCCAGATCGTCATATTGGCCGCTCTTCTCTCTGAAACGGTTGTACTTATCGTCTGCAAAGCTATGTCGCGTGCTGCGGTACGCGGAGACACTAAAAGCACCATAGCAGAAGACAGATAAAGCTTCTAAGTTGATGTAATAGCCAGTAAGAAGTAGTACAATTCAATTTTTAGTTATGGATTATTGACTTTTTACCCCTCTTTGGTGCCTTGGACATGAGCTAGGAACTTAAGATTTTGCATGAAAGGAGGACTAGCAGCCGCGTTGCACGGGAGAATGTGAAAAGTGTTCATATGTAGTAAAAACCTTAGAAAACCTTCCGTTTTCTTCATTTGTTATCGAATCGACTTAAAGCCAGATCGTCACATTGGCCGCTCTTCTCTCTGAAACGGTTGTACTTATCGTCTGCCCAGCTATGTCGCGTGCTGCGGTATGCGGAGACTCTAAAAGCACCATAGTAGAACACAGATGCAGCTTCTAAGTTAATGTAATAGCCAGTAAGAAGTAGTACAATTCAAGTTTTAGTTATGGATTATTTACTTTTTACCCTTGTTTGGTGCCTTGGACATGAGCTAGGAACTTAAGATTTTGCATGAAAGGAGGACTAGCAGCCGCGTTGCACGGGAGAATGTGAAAAGTGTTCGTATGTAGTAAAAATCGTAGAAAACCGTCCGTTTTCGTCATTTGTTATCGAATCGACTTAAAGCCAAATCGTCACATTGGCCGCTCTTCTCTCTGAAACGGTTGTACTTATCGTCTGCAAAGCTATGTCGCGTGCTGCGGTATGCGGAGACACTAAAAGCAACATAGTAGAACACAGATGAAGCTTCTAAGTTGATGTAATAGCCAGTAAGAAGTAGTACAATTCAAGTTTTAGGTATCTATTATTGACTTTTTACCCTTCTTTGGTGCCTTGGACATGAGCTACGAACTTAAGATTTTGCATGAAAGGAGGACTAGCAGCCGCGTTTCACGGGAGAATGTGAAAAGTGTTCATACGTAGTAAAAACCTGAGAAATCCGTCCGTTTTCGTCATTTGTTTTCGAATCGACTTAAAGCCAGATCGTCACATTGGCCGCTCTTCTCTCTGAAACGGTTGTACTTATCGTCTGCCAAGCTATGTCGCGAGCTGCGGTATGCGGAGACTCTAAAAGCACCATAGTAGAAGACAGATGCAGCTTCTAAGTTAATGTAATAGCCAGTAAGAAGTAGTACAATTCAAGTTTTAGTTATGGATTATTGACTTTTTTCCCTTCTTTGGTGTCTTGGACATGAGCTAGGAACTTAAGATTTTGCATGAAAGGAGGACTAGTACCCGCATTGCACGGGAGAATGTGAAAAGTGTTCATTTGTAGTACAATCCTGAGAAATCCGTCCGTGTTCGTCATTTGTTATCGAATCGACTTAAAGCCAGATTGTCACATTCGCCGCTCTTCTCTCTGAAACGGTTGTACTTATCGTCTGCAAAGCTATGTCGCGTGCTGCGGTGTACGGGTACACTAAAAGCACCATAGTAGAACACAGATGAAGCTTCTAAGTTGATGTAATAGCCAGTAAGAAGTAGTACAATTCAAAATTAGTTATGGATTATTGACTTTTTACCCTTCTTTGGTGCCTTGGACATGAGCTACGAACTTAAGATTTTGCATGAAAGGAGGACTAGCAGCCGCGTTGCACGGGAGAATGTGAAAAGTGTTCATATGTAGTAAAAAACTGAGAAATCCGTCCGTTTTCGTCATTTCTTATCGAATCGACTTAAAGCCAGATCGTCACATTGGCCGCTCTTCTCTCTGAAACAATTGTACTTTTCGTCTTCAAAGCTATGTCGCGGGCTGCTGTCTGCGGAGACACTTAAAGCACCATAGTAGAACACAGATGAAGCTTCTAAGTTGATGTAATAGAGAGTAAGAAGGAGTACAATTCAAGTTTTATTTATGGATTATTGACTTTTTACCCTTCTTTGGTGCCTTGGACATGAGCAAGGAACTTAAGATTTTGCATGAAAGGAGGACTAGCAGCCGCGTTGCACGGGAGAATGTGAAAAGTGTTCATATGTAGTAAAAACATGAGAAATCCGTCCGTGTTCGTCTTTTGTTATCGAATCGACTTAAAGCCAGATCGTCATATTGGCCGCTCTTCTCTCTGAAACGGTTGTACTTATCGTCTGCAAAGCTATGTCGCGTGCTGCGGTATGCGGAGACACTAAAAGCACCATAGTAGAACACAGATGAAGCTTCTAAGTTGATGTAATAGCCAGTAAGAAGTAGTACAATTAAAGTTTTAGTTATGTATTATTGAATTTTTACTCTTCTTTGGTGCTTTGGACATGAGCTAGGAACTTCAGATTTTGCATGAAATGAGGACTAGTAGCCGCGTTGCACGAGAGAATGTGAAAAGTGTTCATATGTAGTAAAAACATGAGAAATCCGTCCGTGTTCGTCTTTTGTTATCGAATCGACTTAAAGCCAGATCGTCATATTGGCCGCTCTTCTCTCTGAAACGGTTGTACTTATCGTCTGTAAAGCTATGTCGCGTGCTGCGGTGTACGGGTACACTAAAAACACCATAGTAGAACACAGATGAAGCTTCTAAGTTGATGTAATAGCCAGTAAGAAGTAGTACAATTCAAGTTTTAGTTATGGATTATTGACTTTTTACCTTTCTTTGGTGCCTTGAACATGAACTAGGAACTTAAGATTTTGCATGAAAGGAGGACTAGCAGTCGCATTGCACGGGAGAATGTGAAAACATATGTAGTAAAAACCTGAGAAATCCATCCGTTTTCGTTATTTGTTATCGAATCGACTTAAAGCCAGATCGACACATTGGCCGTTCTTCTCTCTGAAACGGTTGTACTTATCGTCTGCAAAGCTATGTCGCGTGCTGCGGTACGCGGAGACACTAAAAGCACCATAGCAGAAGACAGATAAAGCTTCTAAGTTGATGTAATAGCCAGTAAGAAGTAGTACAATTCAATTTTTAGATATGGATTACTGACTTTTTACCCCTCTTTGGTGCCTTGGACATGAGCTAGGAACTTAAGATTTTGCATGAAAGGAGGACTAGCAGCCGCGTTGCACGGGAGAATGTGAAAAGTGTTCATATGTAGTAAAAACCTTAGAAAACCTTCCGTTTTCTTCATTTGTTATCGAATCGACTTAAAGCCAGATCGTCACATTGGCCGCTCTTCTCTCTGAAACGGTTGTACTTATCGTCTGCCCAGCTATGTCGCGTGCTGCGGTATGCGGAGACTCTAAAAGCACCATAGTAGAACACAGATGCAGCTTCTAAGTTAATGTAATAGCCAGTAAGAAGTAGTACAATTCAAGTTTTAGTTATGGATTATTTACTTTTTACCCTTGTTTGGTGCCTTGGACATGAGCTAGGAACTTAAGATTTTGCATGAAAGGAGGACTAGCAGCCGCGTTGCACGGGAGAATGTGAAAAGTGTTCGTATGTAGTAAAAATCGTAGAAAACCGTCCGTTTTCGTCATTTGTTATCGAATCGACTTAAAGCCAAATCGTCACATTGGCCGCTCTTCTGTCTGAAACGGTTAGATTTATCGTCTGCAAAGCTATGTCGCGTGCTGCGGTATGCGGATACACTAAAAGCACCATAGTAGAACACAGATGAAGCTTCTAAGTTGATGTAATAGCCAGTAAGTAGTAGTACAATTCAAGTTTTAGTTATGGATTATTGACTTTTTACCCTTCTTTGGTGCCTTGGACATGAGCTAGGAACTAAAGATGTTGCATGAAATGAGGACTAGCAGCTGCGTTGCACGGGAGAATGTGAAAAGTGTTCATATGTAGTATAAAAACTTAGAAATCCGTCCTTTTTCGTCATTTGTTATCGAATCGACTTAAAGCCAGATCGTCACATTGGCCGCTCTTCTGTCTGAAACGGTTACATTTATCGTCTGCAAAGCTATGTCGCGTGCTGCGGTATGCGGAGACACTAAAAGCAACATAGTAGAACACAGATGAAGCTTCTAAGTTGATGTAATAGCCAGTAAGAAGTAGTACAATTCAAGTTTTAGGTATCTATTATTGACTTTTTACCCTTCTTTGGTGCCTTGGACATGAGCTACGAACTTAAGATTTTGCATGAAAGGAGGACTAGCAGCCGCGTTGCAGTGGAGAATGTGAAAAGTGTTAATATGTAGTAAAAACCTGAGAAATAAGTCCGTTTTCGTCATTTGTTATCGAATCGACTTAAAGCCAAATCGTCACATTGGCCGCTCTTCTCTCTAAAACGGTTGTACTTATCGTCTGCAGAGCTATGTCGCGTGCTGCGGTATGCGAAGACACTAAAAGCACCATAGTAGGACACAGATGAAGCTTGTAAGTTGATGTAATAACCAGTAAGAAGTAGTTCAATTCAAGTTTTAGGTATCGATTATTGACTTTTTACCCTTCTTTGGTGCCTTGGACATGAGCTAGGAACTTAAGATTTTGCATGAAAGGAGGACTAGCAGCCGCGTTGCACGTGAGAATGTGAAAAGTGTTCATATGTAGTAAAAACCTGAGAAATCCGTCCGTGTTCGTCATTTGTTATCGAATCGACTTAGAGCCAGATCGTCACATTGGTCGCTCTTCTCTCTAAATCGGTTGTACTTACCGTCTACAAAGCTATGTCGCGTGCTGCGGTATGCGGAGACACTTAAAAGCACCATTGTAGAACACAGATGAAGCTTCTAAGTTGATGTAATAGCTAGTAAGAAGTAGTACAATTCAAGTTTTGGGTATCGATTATTGACTTTTTACCCGTCATTGGTGCCTTAGACATGAGCTAGGAACTTAAGATTTTGCATGAAAGGAGGACTAGCAGCCGCGGTGCACGGGAGAATGTGAAAAGTGCGCGTATGTAGTAAAAACCTGAGAAATCCGCCCGTTTTTGTCATTTGTTATCGAATCGACTTAATGCCAGATCGTCAGATTGGCCGCTCTTCTGTCTGAAACGGTTGTACTTATCGTCTGCAAAGCTATGTCGCGTGCTGCGGTATGCGGAGACACTAAAAGCACCATAGTAGAACACAGATGAAGCTTCTAAGTTGATGTATTAGCCAGTAAGAAGTAGTACAATTCAAGTTTTAGTTATGGATTATTGACTTTTTCCCTTTCTTTGGTTCTTTACATGAGCTAGGAACTTAAGATTTTGCATGAAAGGAGGACTAGCAGCCGCGTTGCACGGGAGAATGTAAAAAGTGTTCACATCTAGTGAAAACCTTAGAAATCCGTCCGTTTTCGTCATTTGTTATCGAATCGACTTAAAGCCAGATCGTCACATTGGCAGCTCTTCTCTCTGAAACGGTTGTACTTATCGTCTGCCAAGGTATGTCGCGTGCAGCGGTATGCGGAGACACTAAAAGCACCATAGTAGAACACAGATGAAGCTTCTAAGTTGATGTAATAGCCAGTAAGAAGTAGTACAATTCAAGTTTTAGTTATGGATTATTGACTTTTTAACCTTCTTTGGTGCCTTGGACAAAAGCAAGGAACTTAAGATTTTGCATGAAAGGAGGACTAGCAGCCGCGTTTCACGGGAGAATGTGAAAGGTGTTCATATGTAGTAAAAAACTGAGTAATCCGTCCGTTTTCGTCATTTGTTTTCGAATCGACTTAAAGCCAGATCGTCACATTGGCCGCTCTTCTGTCTGAAACGGTTACATTTATCGTCTGCAAAGCTATGTCACGTGTTTCGGTATGCGGAGACACTAAAATCACCATAGTAGAACACAGATGAAGCTTCTAAGTTGATGTAATAGCTAGTAAGAAGTAGTACAATTCAAGTTTTGGGTATCGATTATTGACTTTTTACCCGTCATTGGTGCCTTGGACATGAGCTAGGAACTTAAGATTTTTCATGAAAGGATGACTAGCAGCCGCGTTGCAGTGGAGAATGTGAAAAGTGTTCATATGTAGTAAAAACCTGAGAAATCCGTCCGTCTTTGTCATTTGTTATCGAATCGACTTCAAGCCAAATCGTCACATTGGCCGCTCTTCTCTGTAAAACGGTTGTACTTATCGTCTGCAAAGCTATGTTGCGTGCTGCGGTATGCGAAGACACTAAAAGCACCATAGTAGAACACAGATGAAGCTTCTAAGTTGATGTAATAGCCAGTAAGAAGTAGTACAATTCTAGTTTTAGGTATCGATTATTGACTTTTTACCCATCTTCGGTGCCTTGCACATGAGCTAGGAACTTAAGATTTTGCATGAAAGGAGGACTAGCAGCCGCGTTGCACGGGAGAATGTGAAAAGTGTTCATATGTAGTAAAAACATGAGAAATCCGTCCGTTTTCGTAATTTGTTATCGAATCGACTTAAAGCCAGATCGTCACATTGGCCGCTCTTCTCTCTGAAAGAGTTGTACTTATCGTCTGCCAAGCTATGTCGCGTGCTGCGGTATGCGGAGACTCTAAAAGCACCATAGTAGAACACAGATGCAGCTTCTAAGTTAATGTAATAGCCAGTAAGAAGTAGTACAATTCAAGTTTTAGTTATGGATTATTGACTTTTTACCTTTCTTTGGTGCCTTGAACATGAACTAGGAACTTAAGATTTTGCATGAAAGGAGGACTAGCAGTCGCATTGCACGGGAGAATGTGAAAACATATGTAGTAAAAACCTGAGAAATCCATCCGTTTTCGTTATTTGTTATCGAATCGACTTAAAGCCAGATCGACACATTGGCCGTTCTTCTCTCTGAAACGGTTGTACTTATCGTCTGCAAAGCTATGTCGCGTGCTGCGGTACGCGGAGACACTAAAAGCACCATAGCAGAAGACAGATAAAGCTTCTAAGTTGATGTAATAGCCAGTAAGAAGTAGTACAATTCAATTTTTAGATATGGATTATTGACTTTTTACCCCTCTTTGGTGCCTTGGACATGAGCTAGGAACTTAAGATTTTGCATGAAAGGAGGACTAGCAGCCGCGTTGCACGGGAGAATGTGAAAAGTGTTCATATGTAGTAAAAACCTTAGAAAACCTTCCGTTTTCTTCATTTGTTATCGAATCGACTTAAAGCCAGATCGTCACATTGGCCGCTCTTCTCTCTGAAACGGTTGTACTTATCGTCTGCCCAGCTATGTCGCGTGCTGCGGTATGCGGAGACTCTAAAAGCACCATAGTAGAACACAGATGCAGCTTCTAAGTTAATGTAATAGCCAGTAAGAAGTAGTACAATTCAAGTTTTAGTTATGGATTATTTACTTTTTACCCTTGTTTGGTGCCTTGGACATGAGCTAGGAACTTAAGATTTTGCATGAATGGAGGACTAGCAGCCGCGTTGCACGGGAGAATGTGAAAAGTGTTCGTATGTAGTAAAAATCGTAGAAAACCGTCCGTTTTCGTCATTTGTTATCGAATCGACTTAAAGCCAAATCGTCACATTGGCCGCTCTTCTGTCTGAAACGGTTAGATTTATCGTCTGCAAAGCTATGTCGCGTGCTGCGGTATGCGGATACACTAAAAGCACCATAGTAGAACACAGATGAAGCTTCTAAGTTGATGTAATAGCCAGTAAGTAGTAGTACAATTCAAGTTTTAGTTATGGATTATTGACTTTTTACCCTTCTTTGGTGCCTTGGACATGAGCTAGGAACTAAAGATGTTGCATGAAATGAGGACTAGCAGCTGCGTTGCACGGGAGAATGTGAAAAGTGTTCATATGTAGTATAAAAACTTAGAAATCCGTCCTTTTTCGTCATTTGTTATCGAATCGACTTAAAGCCAGATCGTCACATTGGCCGCTCTTCTGTCTGAAACGGTTACATTTATCGTCTGCAAAGCTATGTCGCGTGCTGCGGTATGCGGAGACACTAAAAGCAACATAGTAGAACACAGATGAAGCTTCTAAGTTGATGTAATAGCCAGTAAGAAGTAGTACAATTCAAGTTTTAGGTATCTATTATTGACTTTTTACCCTTCTTTGGTGCCTTGGACATGAGCTACGAACTTAAGATTTTGCATGAAAGGAGGACTAGCAGCCGCGTTGCAGTGGAGAATGTGAAAAGTGTTAATATGTAGTAAAAACCTGAGAAATAAGTCCGTTTTCGTCATTTGTTATCGAATCGACTTAAAGCCAAATCGTCACATTGGCCGCTCTTCTCTCTAAAACGGTTGTACTTATCGTCTGCAGAGCTATGTCGCGTGCTGCGGTATGCGAAGACACTAAAAGCACCATAGTAGGACACAGATGAAGCTTGTAAGTTGATGTAATAACCAGTAAGAAGTAGTTCAATTCAAGTTTTAGGTATCGATTATTGACTTTTTACCCTTCTTTGGTGCCTTGGACATGAGCTAGGAACTTAAGATTTTGCATGAAAGGAGGACTAGCAGCCGCGTTGCACGTGAGAATGTGAAAAGTGTTCATATGTAGTAAAAACCTGAGAAATCCGTCCGTGTTCGTCATTTGTTATCGAATCGACTTAGAGCCAGATCGTCACATTGGTCGCTCTTCTCTCTAAATCGGTTGTACTTACCGTCTACAAAGCTATGTCGCGTGCTGCGGTATGCGGAGACACTAAAAGCACCATTGTAGAACACAGATGAAGCTTCTAAGTTGATGTAATAGCTAGTAAGAAGTAGTACAATTCAAGTTTTGGGTATCGATTATTGACTTTTTACCCGTCATTGGTGCCTTAGACATGAGCTAGGAACTTAAGATTTTGCATGAAAGGAGGACTAGCAGCCGCGGTGCACGGGAGAATGTGAAAAGTGCGCGTATGTAGTAAAAACCTGAGAAATCCGCCCGTTTTTGTCATTTGTTATCGAATCGACTTAATGCCAGATCGTCAGATTGGCCGCTCTTCTGTCTGAAACGGTTGTACTTATCGTCTGCAAAGCTATGTCGCGTGCTGCGGTATGCGGAGACACTAAAAGCACCATAGTAGAACACAGATGAAGCTTCTAAGTTGATGTATTAGCCAGTAAGAAGTAGTACAATTCAAGTTTTAGTTATGGATTATTGACTTTTTCCCTTTCTTTGGTTCTTTACATGAGCTAGGAACTTAAGATTTTGCATGAAAGGAGGACTAGCAGCCGCGTTGCACGGGAGAATGTAAAAAGTGTTCACATCTAGTGAAAACCTTAGAAATCCGTCCGTTTTCGTCATTTGTTATCGAATCGACTTAAAGCCAGATCGTCACATTGGCAGCTCTTCTCTCTGAAACGGTTGTACTTATCGTCTGCCAAGGTATGTCGCGTGCAGCGGTATGCGGAGACACTAAAAGCACCATAGTAGAACACAGATGAAGCTTCTAAGTTGATGTAATAGCCAGTAAGAAGTAGTACAATTCAAGTTTTAGTTATGGATTATTGACTTTTTAACCTTCTTTGGTGCCTTGGACAAAAGCAAGGAACTTAAGATTTTGCATGAAAGGAGGACTAGCAGCCGCGTTTCACGGGAGAATGTGAAAGGTGTTCATATGTAGTAAAAAACTGAGTAATCCGTCCGTTTTCGTCATTTGTTTTCGAATCGACTTAAAGCCAGATCGTCACATTGGCCGCTCTTCTGTCTGAAACGGTTACATTTATCGTCTGCAAAGCTATGTCACGTGTTTCGGTATGCGGAGACACTAAAATCACCATAGTAGAACACAGATGAAGCTTCTAAGTTGATGTAATAGCTAGTAAGAAGTAGTACAATTCAAGTTTTGGGTATCGATTATTGACTTTTTACCCGTCATTGGTGCCTTGGACATGAGCTAGGAACTTAAGATTTTTCATGAAAGGATGACTAGCAGCCGCGTTGCAGTGGAGAATGTGAAAAGTGTTCATATGTAGGAAAAACCTGAGAAATCCGTCCGTCTTTGTCATTTGTTATCGAATCGACTTCAAGCCAAATCGTCACATTGGCCGCTCTTCTCTGTAAAACGGTTGTACTTATCGTCTGCAAAGCTATGTTGCGTGCTGCGGTATGCGAAGACACTAAAAGCACCATAGTAGAACACAGATGAAGCTTCTAAGTTGATGTAATAGCCAGTAAGAAGTAGTACAATTCTAGTTTTAGGTATCGATTATTGACTTTTTACCCATCTTCGGTGCCTTGCACATGAGCTAGGAACTTAAGATTTTGCATGAAAGGAGGACTAGCAGCCGCGTTGCACGGGAGAATGTGAAAAGTGTTCATATGTAGTAAAAACATGAGAAATCCGTCCGTTTTCGTAATTTGTTATCGAATCGACTTAAAGCCAGATCGTCACATTGGCCGCTCTTCTCTCTGAAAGAGTTGTACTTATCGTCTGCCAAGCTATGTCGCGTGCTGCGGTATGCGGAGACTCTAAAAGCACCATAGTAGAACACAGATGCAGCTTCTAAGTTAATGTAATAGCCAGTAAGAAGTAGTACAATTCAAGTTTTAGTTATGGATTATTGACTTTTTATCCTTCTTTGGTGCCTTGGACATGAGCTAGGAACTTAACATTTTGCATGAAAGGAGGACTAGCAGCCGCATTGCACGGGAGAATGTGAAAAGTGTTCATTTGTAGTAAAAACCTGAGTAATCCGTCCGTGTTCGTCATTTGTTATCGAATCGACTTAAAGGCAGATCGTCACATTGGCCGCTCTTCTCTCTGAAACGGTTGTACTGATCGTCTGCAAAGCTATGTCGCGTGCTGCGGTATGCGGAGACACTAAAAGCACCATAGTAGAACACAGATAAAGCTTCTAAGTTGATGTAATAGCCAGTAAGAAGTAGTACAATTCAAGTTTAAGTTATGGTTTATTTACTTTTTACCCTTCTTTGGTGCCTTGGACATGAGCTAGGAACTTAAGATTTTGCATGAAAGGAGGACTAGCAGCCGCGTTGCACGTGAGAATTTGAAAAGTGTTCATATGTAGTAAAAACCTGAGAAATCCGTCCGTTTTCGTCATTTGTTATCGAATCGACTTAAAGCCAGATCGTCACATTGGCCGCTCTTCTCTCTGAAACGGTTGTACTTATCGTCTGCCAAGCTATGTCGCGGGCTGCGGTATGCGGAGACTCTAAAAGCACCATAGTAGAACACAGATGCAGCTTCTAAGTTAATGTAATAGCCAGTAAGAAGTAGTACAATTCAAGTTTTAGATATGGATTATTCACTTTTTACCCTTCTTTGGTGCCTTGGACATGAGCTAGGAACTTAAGATTTTTCATGAAAGGAGGACGACCAGCCGCGTTGCACGTGAGAATGTGAAAAGTGTTCATATGTAGTAAAAACCTGAGAAATCCGTCCGTTTTCGTCATTTGTTGTCGAATCGACTTAAAGCCAGATCTTCACATTGGCCGCTCTTCTCTCTGAAACGGTTGTACTTATCGTCTGCAAAGCTATGTCGCGTGCTGCCGTATGTGGAGACACTAAAAGAACCATAGTAGAAGACAGATAAAGCTTATAAGTTGATGTAATAGCCAGTAAGAAGTAGTACAATTCAAGTTTTAGTTATGGATAAATGTCTTTTTACCCTTCTTTGGTGCCTTGGACATGAGCTAGGAACTTAATATTTTGCATGAAAGGAGGACTAGCAGCCGCGTTGCACGGGACAATGTGAAAACATATGTAGTAAAAACCTGAGAAATCCGTCCGTTTTCGTCATTTGTTATCGAATCGACTTAAAGCCAGATCGACACATTGGCCGCTCTTCTCTCTGAAACGGTTGTACTTATCGTCTGCAAAGCTATGTCGCGTGCTGCGGTACGCGGAGACACTAACAGCACCATAACAGAAGACAGATAAAGCTTCTAAGTTGATGTAGTAGCCAGTAAGAAGTAGTACAATTCAAGTTTTAGTTATGGATTATTGACTTTTTACCCCTCTTTGGTGCCTTGGACATGAGCTAGGAACTTAAGATTTTGCATGAAAGGAGGACTAGCAGCCGCGTTGCACGTGAGAATGTGAAAAGAGGTCATATGTAGTAAAAACCTGAGAAATCCGTCCGTTTTCGTAATTTGTTATCGAATCGACTTAAAGCCAGATCGTCACATTGGCCGCTCTTCTCTCTGAAACTGTTGTACTTACCGTCTGCCAAGCTATGTCGCGTGCTGCGGTATGCGTAGACTCCAAAAGCACCATAGTAGAACACAGATGCAGCTTCTAAGTTAATGTAATAGCCAGTAAGAAGTAGTACAATTCAAGTTTTAGTTATGGATTATTGACTTTTTACCCTTCTTTGGTGCCTTGGACATGAGCTAGGAACTTAAGATTTTGCATGAAAGGAGGACTAGCAGCCTCGTTGCACGGGAGAATGTGAAAAGAGTTCATATGTAGTAAAAACCTAAGAAAACCGTCCGTTTTCGTCATTTGTTTTCGAATCGACTTAAAGCCAGATCGTCACATTGGCCGCTCTTCTCTCTGAAACGGTTGTACTTATCGTCTGCCAAGATATGTCGCGTGCTGCGGTATGCGGAGACTCTAAAAGCACCATAGTAGAATACAGATGCAGCTTCTAAGTTAATGCAATAGCCAGTAAGAAGTAGTACAATTCAAGTTTCAGTTATGGATTATTGACTTTTTACCCTTCTTTCGTGCCTTGGACATGAGCTATGAACTTAAGATTTTGCATGAAAGGAGGACTAGCAGCCGCGTTGCACGGGAGAATGTGAAAAGTGTTCATATGTAGTAAAAACCTTAGAAATCCGTCCGTTTTCGTAATTTGTTATCGAATCGACTTAAAGCCAGATCGTCACATTGGCCGCTCTTCTGTCAGAAACGGTTACATTTATCGTCTGCAAAGCTATGTCGCGTGCTGCGGTATGCGGAGACACTAAAAGCAGCATAGTAGAACACAGATGAAGCTTCTAAGTTGATGTAATAGCCAGTAAGAAGTAGTACAATTCAAGTTTTAGTTATGGATTATTGACTTTTTACCCTTCTTTGGTGCCTTGGACATGAGCTAGGAACTTAAGATTTTGCATGAAAGGAGGACTAGCAGCCGCGTTGCAGTGGAGAATGTGAAAAGTGTTCATATGTAGTAAAAACTTGAGAACTCCGTCCGTTTTCGTCATTTGTTATCGAATCGACTTAAAGCCAGATCGTCACATTGGCCGCTCGTTTCTCTGAAACGGTTGTACTTATGGTCTGCAAAGCTATGTCGCGTGCTGCGGTATGCGGAGACACTAAAAGCACCATAGTAGAACACAGATGAAGCTTGTAAGTTGATGTAATAGCCAGTAAGAAGTAGTACAGTTCAAGTTTTAGTTATGGATTATTTACTTTTTACCCTTCTTTGGTGCCTTGGACATGAGCTAGGATCTTAAGATTTTGCATGAATGGAGGACTAGCAGCCGCGTTGCAGTGGAGAATGTGAAAAGTGTTCATATGTAGTAAAAACCAGAGAAATCCGTCCGTCTTTGTCATTTGTTATCGAATCGACTTCAAGCCAAATCGTCACATTGGCCGGTCTTCTCTCTAAAACGGTTGTACTTATCGTCTGCAAAGCTATGTCGCGTGCTGCGGTATGCGATGACACTAAAAGCACCATAGTAGAACACAGATGAAGCTTCTAAGTTGATGTAATAGCCAGTAAGAAGTAGTACAATTCAAGTTTTAGGTATCGATTATTGACTTTTTACCCATCTTTGGTGCCTTGGACACGAGCTAGAAACTTAAGATTTTGCATGAAAGGAGGACCAGCAGCCGCGTTGCACGGGAGAATGTGAAAAGTGTTCATATGTAGTAAAAACCTGAGAAATCCGTCCGTGTTCGTCATTTGTTATCGAATCGACTTAAAGCGAGATCGTCACATTGGCCGCTCTTCTCTCTGAAACGGTTGTACTTATCGTCTGCCAAGCTATGTCGAGTATTGCGGTATGCGGAGACACTAAAAGCACCATAGTAGAACACAGATGAAGCTTCTACGTTGATGTAATAGCCAGTAAGAAGTAGTACAATTCAAGTTTTAGTTATGGATTATTTACTTTCTACCCTTCTTTGGTGCCTTGAACATGAGCTAGGAACTTAAGATTTTTCATGAAAGGATGACTAGCAGCCGCGTTGCAGTGGAGAATGTGAAAAGTGTTCATATGTAGTAAAAACCTGAGAAATCCGTCCGTCTTTGTCATTTGTTATCGAATCGACTTCAAGCCAAATCGTCACATTGGCCGCTCTTCTCTCTAAAACGGTTGTACTTATCGTCTGCAAGCTATGTCGCGTGCTGCGGTATGCGAAGACACTAAAAGCACCATAGTAGAACACAGATGAAGCTTCTAAGTTGATGTAATAGCCAGTAAGAAGTAGTACAATTCTAGTTTTAGGTATCGATTATTGACTTTTTACCCATCTTCGGTGCCTTGCACATGAGCTAGGAACTTAAGATTTTGCATGAATGGAGGACTAGCAGCCGCGTTGCACGGGACAATGTGAAAACATATGTAGTAAAAACCTGAGAAATCCGTCCGTTTTCGTAATTTGTTATCGAATCGACTTAAAGCCAGATCGTCACATTGGCCGCTCTTCTCTCTGAAAGAGTTGTACTTATCGTCTGCCAAGCTATGTCGCGTGCTGCGGTATGCGGAGACTCTAAAAGCACCATAGTAGAACACAGATGCAGCTTCTAAGTTAATGTAATAGCCAGTAAGAAGTAGTACAATTCAAGTTTTAGTTATGGATTATTGACTTTTTATCCTTCTTTGGTGCCTTGGACATGAGCTAGGAACTTAACATTTTGCATGAAAGGAGGACTAGCAGCCGCATTGCACGGGAGAATGTGAAAAGTGTTCATTTGTAGTAAAAACCTGAGAAATCCGTCCGTTTTCGTCATTTGTTATCGAATCGACTTAAAGCCAGATCGACACATTGGCCGCTCTTCTCTCTGAAACGGTTGTACTTATCGTCTGCAAAGCTATGTCGCGTGCTGCGGTACGCGGAGACACTAAAAGCACCATAACAGAAGACAGATAAAGCTTCTAAGTTGATGTAGTAGCCAGTAAGAAGTAGTACAATTCAAGTTTAAGTTATGGATTATTGACTTTTTACCCCTCTTTGGTGCCTTGGACATGAGCTAGGAACTTAAGATTTTGCATGAAAGGAGGACTAGCAGCCGCGTTGCACGTGAGAATGTGAAAAGAGGTCATATGTAGTAAAAACCTGAGAAATCCGTCCGTTTTCGTAATTTGTTATCGAATCGACTTAAAGCCAGATCGTCACATTGGCCGCTCTTCTCTCTGAAACTGTTGTACTTACCGTCTGCCAAGCTATGTCGCGTGCTGCGGTATGCGGAGACTCCAAAAGCACCATAGTAGAACACAGATGCAGCCTCTAAGTTAATGTAATAGCCAGTAAGAAGTAGTACAATTCAAGTTTTAGTTATGGATTATTGACTTTTTACCCTTCTTTGGTGCCTTGGACATGAGCTAGGAACTTAAGATTTTGCATGAAAGGAGGACTAGCAGCCTCGTTGCACGGGAGAATGTGAAAAGAGTTCATATGTAGTAAAAACCTAAGAAAACCGTCCGTTTTCGTCATTTGTTTTCGAATCGACTTAAAGTCAGATCGTCACATTGGCCGCTCTTCTCTCTGAAACGGTTGTACTTATCGTCTGCCAAGATATGTCGCGTGCTGCGGTATGCGGAGACTCTAAAAGCACCATAGTAGAATACAGATGCAGCTTCTAAGTTAATGCAATAGCCAGTAAGAAGTAGTACAATTCAAGTTTCAGTTATGGATTATTGACTTTTTACCCTTCTTTGGTGCCTTGGACATGAGCTAGGAACTAAAGATGTTGCATGAAATGAGGACTAGCAGCTGCGTTGCACGGGAGAATGTGAAAAGTGTTCATATGTAGTATAAAAACTTAGAAATCCGTCCTTTTTCGTCATTTGTTATCGAATCGACTTAAAGCCAGATCGTCACATTGGCCGCTCTTCTGTCTGAAACGGTTACATTTATCGTCTGCAAAGCTATGTCGCGTGCTGCGGTATGCGGAGACACTAAAAGCAACATAGTAGAACACAGATGAAGCTTCTAAGTTGATGTAATAGCCAGTAAGAAGTAGTACAATTCAAGTTTTAGGTATCTATTATTGACTTTTTACCCTTCTTTGGTGCCTTGGACATGAGCTACGAACTTAAGATTTTGCATGAAAGGAGGACTAGCAGCCGCGTTGCAGTGGAGAATGTGAAAAGTGTTAATATGTAGTAAAAACCTGAGAAATAAGTCCGTTTTCGTCATTTGTTATCGAATCGACTTAAAGCCAAATCGTCACATTGGCCGCTCTTCTCTCTAGAACGGTTGTACTTATCGTCTGCAGAGCTATGTCGCGTGCTGCGGTATGCGAAGACACTAAAAGCACCATAGTAGGACACAGATGAAGCTTGTAAGTTGATGTAATAACCAGTAAGAAGTAGTTCAATTCAAGTTTTAGGTATCGATTATTGACTTTTTACCCTTCTTTGGTGCCTTGGACATGAGCTAGGAACTTAAGATTTTGCATGAAAGGAGGACTAGCAGCCGCGTTGCACGTGAGAATGTGAAAAGTGTTCATATGTAGTAAAAACCTGAGAAATCCGTCCGTGTTCGTCATTTGTTATCGAATCGACTTACAGCCAGATCGTCACATTGGCCGCTCTTCTCTCTAAATCGGTTGTACTTACCGTCTACAAAGCTATGTCGCGTGCTGCGGTATGCGGAGACACTAAAAGCACCATTGTAGAACACAGATGAAGCTTCTAAGTTGATGTAATAGCTAGTAAGAAGTAGTACAATTCAAGTTTTGGGTATCGATTATTGACTTTTTACCCGTCATTGGTGCCTTAGACATGAGATAGGAACTTAAGATTTTGCATGAAAGGAGGACTAGCAGCCGCGGTGCACGGGAGAATGTGAAAAGTGCGCGTATGTAGTAAAAACCTGAGAAATCCGCCCGTTTTTGTCATTTGTTATCGAATCGACTTAATGCCAGATCGTCAGATTGGCCGCTCTTCTGTCTGAAACGGTTGTACTTATCGTCTGCAAAGCTATGTCGCGTGCTGCGGTATGCGGAGACACTAAAAGCACCATAGTAGAACACAGATGAAGCTTCTAAGTTGATGTATTAGCCAGTAAGAAGTAGTACAATTCAAGTTTTAGTTATGGATTATTGACTTTTTCCCTTTCTTTGGTTCTTTACATGAGCTAGGAACTTAAGATTTTGCATGAAAGGAGGACTAGCAGCCGCGTTGCACGGGAGAATGTAAAAAGTGTTCACATCTAGTGAAAACCTTAGAAATCCGTCCGTTTTCGTCATTTGTTATCGAATCGACTTAAAGCCAGATCGTCACATTGGCAGCTCTTCTCTCTGAAACGGTTGTACTTATCGTCTGCCAAGGTATGTCGCGTGCAGCGGTATGCGGAGACACTAAAAGCACCATAGTAGAACACAGATGAAGCTTCTAAGTTGATGTAATAGCCAGTAAGAAGTAGTACAATTCAAGTTTTAGTTATGGATTATTGACTTTTTAACCTTCTTTGGTGCCTTGGACAAAAGCAAGGAACTTAAGATTTTGCATGAAAGGAGGACTAGCAGCCGCGTTTCACGGGAGAATGTGAAAGGTGTTCATATGTAGTAAAAAACTGAGTAATCCGTCCGTTTTCGTCATTTGTTTTCGAATCGACTTAAAGCCAGATCGTCACATTGGCCGCTCTTCTGTCTGAAACGGTTACATTTATCGTCTGCAAAGCTATGTCACGTGTTTCGGTATGCGGAGACACTAAAATCACCATAGTAGAACACAGATGAAGCTTCTAAGTTGATGTAATAGCTAGTAAGAAGTAGTACAATTCAAGTTTTGGGTATCGATTATTGACTTTTTACCCGTAATTGGTGCCTTGGACATGAGCTAGGAACTTAAGATTTTTCATGAAAGGATGACTAGCAGCCGCGTTGCAGTGGAGAATGTGAAAAGTGTTCATATGTAGTAAAAACCTGAGAAATCCGTCCGTCTTTGTCATTTGTTATCGAATCGACTTCAAGCCAAATCGTCACATTGGCCGCTCTTCTCTGTAAAACGGTTGTACTTATCGTCTGCAAAGCTATGTTGCGTGCTGCGGTATGCGAAGACACTAAAAGCACCATAGTAGAACACAGATGAAGCTTCTAAGTTGATGTAATAGCCAGTAAGAAGTAGTACAATTCTAGTTTTAGGTATCGATTATTGACTTTTTACCCATCTTCGGTGCCTTGCACATGAGCTAGGAACTTAAGATTTTGCATGAAAGGAGGACTAGCAGCCGCGTTGCACGGGAGAATGTGAAAAGTGTTCATATGTAGTAAAAACATGAGAAATCCGTCCGTTTTCGTAATTTGTTATCGAATCGACTTAAAGCCAGATCGTCACATTGGCCGCTCTTCTCTCTGAAAGAGTTGTACTTATCGTCTGCCAAGCTATGTCGCGTGCTGCGGTATGCGGAGACTCTAAAAGCACCATAGTAGAACACAGATGCAGCTTCTAAGTTAATGTAATAGCCAGTAAGAAGTAGTACAATTCAAGTTTTAGTTATGGATTATTGACTTTTTATCCTTCTTTGGTGCCTTGGACATGAGCTAGGAACTTAACATTTTGCATGAAAGGAGGACTAGCAGCCGCATTGCACGGGAGAATGTGAAAAGTGTTCATTTGTAGTAAAAACCTGAGTAATCCGTCCGTGTTCGTCATTTGTTATCGAATCGACTTAAAGGCAGATCGTCACATTGGCCGCTCTTCTCTCTGAAACGGTTGTACTGATCGTCTGCAAAGCTATGTCGCGTGCTGCGGTATGCGGAGACACTAAAAGCACCATAGTGGAACACAGATAAAGCTTCTAAGTTGATGTAATAGCCAGTAAGAAGTAGTACAATTCAAGTTTAAGTTATGGTTTATTTACTTTTTACCCTTCTTTGGTGCCTTGGACATGAGCTAGGAACTTAAGATTTTGCATGAAAGGAGGACTAGCAGCCGCGTTGCACGTGAGAATTTGAAAAGTGTTCATATGTAGTAAAAACCTGAGAAATCCGTCCGTTTTCGTCATTTGTTATCGAATCGACTTAAAGCCAGATCGTCACATTGGCCGCTCTTCTCTCTGAAACGGTTGTACTTATCGTCTGCCAAGCTATGTCTCGGGCTGCGGTATGCGGAGACTCTAAAAGCACCATAGTAGAACACAGATGCAGCTTCTAAGTTAATGTAATAGCCAGTAAGAAGTAGTACAATTCAAGTTTTAGATATGGATTATTCACTTTTTACCCTTGTTTGGTGCCTTGGACATGAGCTAGGAACTTAAGATTTTTCATGAAAGGAGGACGACCAGCCGCGTTGCACGTGAGAATGTGAAAAGTGTTCATATGTAGTAAAAACCTGAGAAATCCGTCCGTTTTCGTCATTTGTTGTCGAATCGACTTAAAGCCAGATCTTCACATTGGCCGCTCTTCTCTCTGAAACGGTTGTACTTATCGTCTGCAAAGCTATGTCGCGTGCTGCCGTATGCGGAGACACTAAAAGAACCATAGTAGAAGACAGATAAAGCTTATAAGTTGATGTAATAGCCAGTAAGAAGTAGTACAATTCAAGTTTTAGTTATGGATAAATGTCTTTTTACCCTTCTTTGGTGCCTTGGACATGAGCTAGGAACTTAATATTTTGCATGAAAGGAGGACTAGCAGCCGCGTTGCACGGGACAATGTGAAAACATATGTAGTAAAAACCTGAGAAATCCGTCCGTTTTCGTCATTTGTTATCGAATCGACTTAAAGCCAGATCGACACATTGGCCGCTCTTCTCTCTGAAACGGTTGTACTTATCGTCTGCAAAGCTATGTCGCGTGCTGCGGTACGCGGAGACACTAAAAGCACCATAACAGAAGACAGATAAAGCTTCTAAGTTGATGTAGTAGCCAGTAAGAAGTAGTACAATTCAAGTTTTAGTTATGGATTATTGACTTTTTACCCCTCTTTGGTGCCTTGGACATGAGCTAGGAACTTAAGATTTTGCATGAAAGGAGGACTAGCAGCCGCGTTGCACGTGAGAATGTGAAAAGAGGTCATATGTAGTAAAAACCTGAGAAATCCGTCCGTTTTCGTAATTTGTTATCGAATCGACTTAAAGCCAGATCGTCACATTGGCCGCTCTTCTCTCTGAAACTGTTGTACTTACCGTCTGCCAAGCTATGTCGCGTGCTGCGGTATGCGTAGACTCCAAAAGCACCATAGTAGAACACAGATGCAGCTTCTAAGTTAATGTAATAGCCAGTAAGAAGTAGTATAATTCAAGTTTTAGTTATGGATTATTGACTTTTTACCCTTCTTTGGTGCCTTGGACATGAGCTAGGAACTTAAGATTTTGCATGAAAGGAGGACTAGCAGCCTCGTCGCACGGGAGAATGTGAAAAGAGTTCATATGTAGTAAAAACCTAAGAAAACCGTCCGTTTTCGTCATTTGTTTTCGAATCGACTTAAAGCCAGATCGTCACATTGGCCGCTCTTCTCTCTGAAACGGTTGTACTTATCGTCTGCCAAGATATGTCGCGTGCTGCGGTATGCGGAGACTCTAAAAGCACCATAGTAGAATACAGATGCAGCTTCTAAGTTAATGCAATAGCCAGTAAGAAGTAGTACAATTCAAGTTTCAGTTATGGATTATTGACTTTTTACCCTTCTTTCGTGCCTTGGACATGAGCTATGAACTTAAGATTTTGCATGAAAGGAGGACTAGCAGCCGCGTTGCACGGGAGAATGTGAAAAGTGTTCATATGTAGTAAAAACCTTAGAAATCCGTCCGTTTTCGTAATTTGTTATCGAATCGACTTAAAGCCAGATCGTCACATTGGCCGCTCTTCTGTCTGAAACGGTTACATTTATCGTCTGCAAAGCTATGTCGCGTGCTGCGGTATGCGGAGACACTAAAAGCAGCATAGTAGAACACAGATGAAGCTTCTAAGTTGATGTAATAGCCAGTAAGAAGTAGTACAATTCAAGTTTTAGTTATGGATTATTGACTTTTTACCCTTCTTTGGTGCCTTGGACATGAGCTAGGAACTTAAGATTTTGCATGAAAGGAGGACTAGCAGCCGCGTTGCAGTGGAGAATGTGAAAAGTGTTCATATGTAGTAAAAACTTGAGAACTCCGTCCGTTTTCGTCATTTGTTATCGAATCGACTTAAAGCCAGATCGTCACATTGGCCGCTCGTTTCTCTGAAACGGTTGTACTTATGGTCTGCAAAGCTATGTCGCGTGCTGCGGTATGCGGAGACACTAAAAGCACCATAGTAGAACACAGATGAAGCTTGTAAGTTGATGTAATAGCCAGTAAGAAGTAGTACAGTTCAAGTTTTAGTTATGGATTATTTACTTTTTACCCTTCTTTGGTGCCTTGGACATGAGCTAGGATCTTAAGATTTTGCATGAATGGAGGACTAGCAGCCGCGTTGCAGTGGAGAATGTGAAAAGTGTTCATATGTAGTAAAAACCAGAGAAATCCGTCCGTCTTTGTCATTTGTTATCGAATCGACTTCAAGCCAAATCGTCACATTGGCCGGTCTTCTCTCTAAAACGGTTGTACTTATCGTCTGCAAAGCTATGTCGCGTGCTGCGGTATGCGAAGACACTAAAAGCACCATAGTAGAACACAGATGAAGCTTCTAAGTTGATGTAATAGCCAGTAAGAAGTAGTACAATTCAAGTTTTAGGTATCGATTATTGACTTTTTACCCATCTTTGGTGCCTTGGACACGAGCTAGAAACTTAAGATTTTGCATGAAAGGAGGACCAGCAGCCGCGTTGCACGGGAGAATGTGAAAAGTGTTCATATGTAGTAAAAACCTGAGAAATCCGTCCGTGTTCGTCATTTGTTATCGAATCGACTTAAAGCGAGATCGTCACATTGGCCGCTCTTCTCTCTGAAACGGTTGTACTTATCGTCTGCCAAGCTATGTCGAGTATTGCGGTATGCGGAGACACTAAAAGCACCATAGTAGAACACAGATGAAGCTTCTACGTTGATGTAATAGCCAGTAAGAAGTAGTACAATTCAAGTTTTAGTTATGGATTATTTACTTTCTACCCTTCTTTGGTGCCTTGAACATGAGCTAGGAACTTAAGATTTTTCATGAAAGGATGACTAGCAGCCGCGTTGCAGTGGAGAATGTGAAAAGTGTTCATATGTAGTAAAAACCTGAGAAATCCGTCCGTCTTTGTCATTTGTTATCGAATCGACTTCAAGCCAAATCGTCACATTGGCCGCTCTTCTCTCTAAAACGGTTGTACTTATCGTCTGCAAAGCTATGTCGCGTGCTGCGGTATGCGAAGACACTAAAAGCACCATAGTAGAACACAGATGAAGCTTCTAAGTTGATGTAATAGCCAGTAAGAAGTAGTACAATTCTAGTTTTAGGTATCGATTATTGACTTTTTACCCATCTTCGGTGCCTTGCACATGAGCTAGGAACTTAAGATTTTGCATGAATGGAGGACTAGCAGCCGCGTTGTACGGGAGAATGTGAAAAGTGTTCATATGTAGTAAAAACATGAGAAATCCGTCCGTTTTCGTAATTTGTTATCGAATCGACTTAAAGCCAGATCGTCACATTGGCCGCTCTTCTCTCTGAAAGAGTTGTACTTATCGTCTGCCAAGCTATGTCGCGTGCTGCGGTATGCGGAGACTCTAAAAGCACCATAGTAGAACACAGATGCAGCTTCTAAGTTAATGTAATAGCCAGTAAGAAGTAGTACAATTCAAGTTTTAGTTATGGATTATTGACTTTTTATCCTTCTTTGGTGCCTTGGACATGAGCTAGGAACTTAACATTTTGCATGAAAGGAGGACTAGCAGCCGCATTGCACGGGAGAATGTGAAAAGTGTTCATTTGTAGTAAAAACCTGAGAAATCCGTCCGTTTTCGTCATTTGTTATCGAATCGACTTAAAGCCAGATCGACACATTGGCCGCTCTTCTCTCTGAAACGGTTGTACTTATCGTCTGCAAAGCTATGTCGCGTGCTGCGGTACGCGGAGACACTAAAAGCACCATAACAGAAGACAGATAAAGCTTCTAAGTTGATGTAGTAGCCAGTAAGAAGTAGTACAATTCAAGTTTTAGTTATGGATTATTGACTTTTTACCCCTCTTTGGTGCCTTGGACATGAGCTAGGAACTTAAGATTTTGCATGAAAGGAGGACTAGCAGCCGCGTTGCACGTGAGAATGTGAAAAGAGGTCATATGTAGTAAAAACCTGAGAAATCCGTCCGTTTTCGTAATTTGTTATCGAATCGACTTAAAGCCAGATCGTCACATTGGCCGCTCTTCTCTCTGAAACTGTTGTACTTACCGTCTGCCAAGCTATGTCGCGTGCTGCGGTATGCGGAGACTCCAAAAGCACCATAGTAGAACACAGATGCAGCCTCTAAGTTAATGTAATAGCCAGTAAGAAGTAGTACAATTCAAGTTTTAGTTATGGATTATTGACTTTTTACCCTTCTTTGGTGCCTTGGACATGAGCTAGGAACTTAAGATTTTGCATGAAAGGAGGACTAGCAGCCTCGTTGCACGGGAGAATGTGAAAAGAGTTCATATGTAGTAAAAACCTAAAAAAACCGTCCGTTTTCGTCATTTGTTTTCGAATCGACTTAAAGTCAGATCGTCACATTGGCCGCTCTTCTCTCTGAAACGGTTGTACTTATCGTCTGCCAAGATATGTCGCGTGCTGCGGTATGCGGAGACTCTAAAAGCACCATAGTAGAATACAGATGCAGCTTCTAAGTTAATGCAATAGCCAGTAAGAAGTAGTACAATTCAAGTTTCAGTTATGGATTATTGACTTTTTACCCTTCTTTCGTGCCTTGGACATGAGCTATGAACTTAAGATTTTGCATGAAAGGAGGACTAGCAGCCGCGTTGCACGGGAGAATGTGAAAAGTGTTCATATGTAGTAAAAACCTTAGAAATCCGTCCGTTTTCGTAATTTGTTATCGAATCGACTTAAAGCCAGATCGTCACATTGGCCGCTCTTCTGTCTGAAATGGTTACATTTATCGTCTGCAAAGCTACGTCGCGTGCTGCGGTATGCGGAGACACTAAAAGCAGCATAGTAGAACACAGATGAAGCTTCTAAGTTGATGTAATAGCCAGTAAGAAGTAGTACAATTCAAGTTTTAGTTATGGATTATTTACTTTCTACCCTTCTTTGGTGCCTTGAACATGAGCTAGGAACTTAAGATTTTTCATGAAAGGATGACTAGCAGCCGCGTTGCAGTGGAGAATGTGAAAAGTGTTCATATGTAGTAAAAACCAGAGAAATCCGTCCGTCTTTGTCATTTGTTATCGAATCGACTTCAAGCCAAATCGTCACATTGGCCGGTCTTCTCTCTAAAACGGTTGTACTTATCGTCTGCAAAGCTATTTCGCGTGCTGCGGTATGCGAAGACACTAAAAGCACCATAGTAGAACACAGATGAAGCTTCTAAGTTGATGTAATAGCCAGTAAGAAGTAGTACAATTCAAGTTTTAGGTATCGATTATTGACTTTTTACCCATCTTTGGTGCCTTGCACATGAGCTAGGAACTTAAGATTTTGCATGAAAGGAGGACTAGCAGCCGCGTTGCACGTGAGAATGTGCAAAGTGTTCATATGTAGTAAAAACCTGAGAAATCCGTCCGTTTTCGTAATTTGTTATCGAATCGACTTAAAGCCAGATCGTCACATTAGCCGCTCTTCTCTCTGAAAGAGTTGTACTTATCGTCTGCCAAGCTATGTCGCGTGCTGCGGTATGCGGAGACTCTAAAAGCACCATAGTAGAACACAGATGCAGCTTCTAAGTTAATGTAATAGCCAGTAAGAAGTAGTACAATTCAAGTTTTAGATATGGATTATTCACTTTTTACCCTTCTTTGGTGCCTTGGACATGAGCTAGGAACTTAAGATTTTTCATGAAAGGAGGACGACCAGCCGCGTTGCACGTGAGAATGTGAAAAGTGTTCATATGTAGTAAAAACCTGAGAAATCCGTCCGTTTTCGTCATTTGTTGTCGAATCGACTTAAAGCCAGATCTTCACATTGGCCGCTCTTCTCTCTGAAACGGTTGTACTTATCGTCTGCAAAGCTATGTCGCGTGCTGCCGTATGCGGAGACACTAAAAGAACCATAGTAGAAGACAGATAAAGCTTATAAGTTGATGTAATAGCCAGTAAGAAGTAGTACAATTCAAGTTTTAGTTATGGATAAATGACTTTTTACCCTTCTTTGGTGCCTTGGACATGAGCTAGGAACTTAATATTTTGCATGAAAGGAGGACTAGCAGCCGCGTTGCACGGGACAATGTGAAAACATATGTAGTAAAAACCTGAGAAATCCGTCCGTTTTCGTCATTTGTTATCGAATCGACTTAAAGCCAGATCGTCACATTGGCCGCTCTTCTCTCTGAAACGGTTGTACTTATCGTCTGCAAAGCTATGTCGCGTGCTGCGGTACGCGGAGACACTAAAAGCACCATAACAGAAGACAGATAAAGCTTCTAAGCTGATGTAGTAGCCAGTAAGAAGTAGTACAATTCAAGTTTAAGTTATGGATTATTGAGTTTTTACCCCTCTTTGGTGCCTTGGACATGAGCTAGGAACTTAAGATTTTGCATGAGACTAGCAGCCGCGTTGCACGTGAGAATGTGAAAAGAGGTCATATGTAGTAAAAACCTGAGAAATCCGTCCGTTTTCGTCATTTGTTATCGAATCGACTTAAAGCCAGATCGTCACATTGGCCGCTCTTCTCTCTGAAACTGTTGTACTTACCGTCTGCCAAGCTATGTCGCGTGCTGCGGTATGCGGAGACTCCAAAAGCACCATAGTAGAACACAGATGCAGCCTCTAAGTTAATGTAATAGCCAGTAAGAAGTAGTACAATTCAAGTTTTAGTTATGGATTATTGACTTATTACCCTTCTTTGGTGCCTTGGACATGAGCTAGGAACTTAAGATTTTGCATGAAAGGAGGACTAGCAGCCGCGTTGCACGGGAGAATGTGAAAAGAGTTCATATGTAGTAAAAACCTAAGAAAACCGTCCGTTTTCGTCATTTGTTTTCGAATCGACTTAAAGTCAGATCGTCACATTGGCCGCTCTTCTCTCTGAAACGGTTGTACTTATCGTCTGCCAAGATATGTCGCGTGCTGCGGTATGCGGAGACTCTAAAAGCACCATAGTAGAATACAGATGCAGCTTCTAAGTTAATGCAATAGCCAGTAAGAAGTAGTACAATTCAAGTTTCAGTTATGGATTATTGACTTTTTACCCTTCTTTCGTGCCTTGGACATGAGCTATGAACTTAAGATTTTGCATGAAAGGAGGACTAGCAGCCGCGTTGCACGGGAGAATGTGAAAAGTGTTCATATGTAGTAAAAACCTTAGAAATCCGTCCGTTTTCGTAATTTGTTATCGAATCGACTTAAAGCCAGATCGTCACATTGGCCGCTCTTCTGTCTGAAACGGTTACATTTATCGTCTGCAAAGCTATGTCGCGTGCTGCGGTATGCGGAGACACTAAAAGCAGCATAGTAGAACACAGATGAAGCTTCTAAGTTGATGTAATAGCCAGTAAGAAGTAGTACAATTCAAGTTTTAGTTATGGATTATTTACTTTCTACCCTTCTTTGGTGCCTTGAACATGAGCTAGGAACTTAAGATTTTTCATGAAAGGATGACTAGCAGCCGCGTTGCAGTGGAGAATGTGAAAAGTGTTCATATGTAGTAAAAACCAGAGAAATCCGTCCGTCTTTGTCATTTGTTATCGAATCGACTTCAAGCCAAATCGTCACATTGGCCGGTCTTCTCTCTAAAACGGTTGTACTTATCGTCTGCAAAGCTATTTCGCGTGCTGCGGTATGCGAAGACACTAAAAGCACCATAGTAGAACACAGATGAAGCTTCTAAGTTGATGTAATAGCCAGTAAGAAGTAGTACAATTCAAGTTTTAGGTATCGATTATTGACTTTTTACCCATCTTTGGTGCCTTGCACATGAGCTAGGAACTTAAGATTTTGCATGAAAGGAGGACTAGCAGCCGCGTTGCACGTGAGAATGTGCAAAGTGTTCATATGTAGTAAAAACCTGAGAAATCCGTCCGTTTTCGTAATTTGTTATCGAATCGACTTAAAGCCAGATCGTCACATTAGCCGCTCTTCTCTCTGAAAGAGTTGTGCTTATCGTCTGCCAAGCTATGTCGCGTGCTGCGGTATGCGGAGACTCTAAAAGCACCATAGTAGAACACAGATGCAGCTTCTAAGTTAATGTAATAGCCAGTAAGAAGTAGTACAATTCAAGTTTTAGATATGGATTATTGACTTTTTACCCTTCTTTGGTGCCTTGGACATGAGCTAGGAACTTAAGATTTTTCATGAAAGGAGGACGACCAGCCGCGTTGCACGTGAGAATGTGAAAAGTGTTCATATGTAGTAAAAACCTGAGAAATCCGTCCGTTTTCGTCATTTGTTGTCGAATCGACTTAAAGCCAGATCTTCACATTGGCCGCTCTTCTCTCTGAAACGGTTGTACTTATCGTCTGCAAAGCTATGTCGCGTGCTGCCGTATGCGGAGACACTAAAAGAACCATAGTAGAAGACAGATAAAGCTTATAAGTTGATGTAATAGCCAGTAAGAAGTAGTACAATTCAAGTTTTAGTTATGGATAAATGACTTTTTACCCTTCTTTGGTGCCTTGGACATGAGCTAGGAACTTAATATTTTGCATGAAAGGAGGACTAGCAGCCGCGTTGCACGGGACAATGTGAAAACATATGTAGTAAAAACCTGAGAAATCCGTCCGTTTTCGTCATTTGTTATCGAATCGACTTAAAGCCAGATCGACACATTGGCCGCTCTTCTCTCTGAAACGGTTGTACTTATCGTCTGCAAAGCTATGTCGCGTGCTGCGGTACGTGGAGACACTAAAAGCACCATAACAGAAGACAGATAAAGCTTCTAAGCTGATGTAGTAGCCAGTAAGAAGTAGTACAATTCAAGTTTAAGTTATGGATTATTGAGTTTTTACCCCTCTTTGGTGCCTTGGACATGAGCTAGGAACTTAAGATTTTGCATGAAAGGAGGACTAGCAGCCGCGTTGCACGTGAGAATGTGAAAAGAGGTCATATGTAGTAAAAACCTGAGAAATCCGTCCGTTTTCGTAATTTGTTATCGAATCGACTTAAAGCCAGATCGTCACATTGGCCGCTCTTCTCTCTGAAACTGTTGTACTTACCGTCTGCCAAGCTATGTCGCGTGCTGCGGTATGCGGAGACTCCAAAAGCACCATAGTAGAACACAGATGCAGCCTCTAAGTTAATGTAATAGCCAGTAAGAAGTAGTACAATTCAAGTCTTAGTTATGGATTATTGACTTATTACCCTTCTTTGGTGCCTTGGACATGAGCTAGGAACTTAAGATTTTGCATGAAAGGAGGACTAGCAGCCTCGTTGCACGGGAGAATGTGAAAAGAGTTCATATGTAGTAAAAACCTAAGAAAACCGTCCGTTTTCGTCATTTGTTTTCGAATCGACTTAAAGTCAGATCGTCACATTGGCCGCTCTTCTCTCTGAAACGGTTGTACTTATCGTCTGCAAAGCTATGTCGCGTGCTGCGGTATGCGGAGACACTAAAAGCAGCATAGTAGAACACAGATGAAGCTTCTAAGTTGATGTAATAGCCAGTAAGAAGTAGTACAATTCAAGTTTTAGTTATGGATTATTTACTTTCTACCCTTCTTTGGTGCCTTGAACATGAGCTAGGAACTTAAGATTTTTCATGAAAGGATGACTAGCAGCCGCGTTGCAGTGGAGAATGTGAAAAGTGTTCATATGTAGTAAACACCAGAGAAATCCGTCCGTCTTTGTCATTTGTCATCGAATCGACTTCAAGCCAAATCGTCACATTGGCCGGTCTTCTCTCTAAAACGGTTGTACTTATCGTCTGCAAAGCTATTTCGCGTGCTGCGGTATGCGAAGACACTAAAAGCACCATAGTAGAACACAGATGAAGCTTCTAAGTTGATGTAATAGCCAGTAAGAAGTAGTACAATTCAAGTTTTAGGTATCGATTATTGACTTTTTACCCATCTTTGGTGCCTTGCACATGAGCTAGGAACTTAAGATTTTGCATGAAAGGAGGACTAGCAGCCGCGTTGCACGTGAGAATGTGCAAAGTGTTCATATGTAGTAAAAACCTGAGAAATCCGTCCGTTTTCGTAATTTGTTATCGAATCGACTTAAAGCCAGATCGTCACATTAGCCGCTCTTCTCTCTGAAAGAGTTGTACTTATCGTCTGCCAAGCTATGTCGCGTGCTGCGGTATGCGGAGACTCTAAAAGCACCATAGTAGAACACAGATGCAGCTTCTAAGTTAATGTAATAGCCAGTAAGAAGTAGTACAATTCAAGTTTTAGTTATGGATTATTGACTTTTTATCCTTCTTTGGTGCCTTGGACATGAGCTACGAACTTAAGATTTTGCATGAAAGGAGGACTAGCAGCCGCATTGGACGGGAGAATGTGAAAAGTGTTCATTTGTAGTAAAAACCTGAGTAATCCGTCCGTGTTCGTCATTTGTTATCGAATCGACTTAAAGGCAGATCGTCACATTGGCCGCTCTTCTCTCTGAAAGAGTTGTACTTATCGTCTGCGAAGCTATGTCGCGTGCTGCGGTATGCGGAGACACTAAAAGCACCATAGTAGAACACAGATAAAGCTTCTAAGTTGATGTAATAGCCAGTAAGAAGTAGTAGAATTCAAGTTTAAGTTATGGTTTATTTACTTTTTACCCTTCTTTGGTGCCTTGGACATGAGCTAGGAACTTAAGATTTTGCATGAAAGGAGGACTAGCAGCCGCGTTGCACGGGAGAATTTGAAAAGTGTTCATATGTAGTAAAAACCTGAGAAATCCGTCCGTTTTCGTCATTTGTTATCGAATCGACTTAAAGCCAGATCGTCACATTGGCCGCTCTTCCCTCTGAAACGGTTGTACTTATCGTCTGCCAAGCTATGTCGCGGGCTGCGGTATGCGGAGACTCTAAAAGCACCATAGTAGAACACAGATGCAGCTTCTAAGTTAATGTAATAGCCAGTAAGAAGTAGTACAATTCAAGTTTTAGATATGGATTATTCACTTTTTACCCTTCTTTGGTGCCTTGGACATGAGCTAGGAACTTAAGATTTTTCATGAAAGGAGGACGACCAGCCGCGTTGCATGTGAGAATGTGAAAAGTGTTCATATGTAGTAAAAACCTGAGAAATCCGTCCGTTTTCGTCATTTGTTGTCGAATCGACTTAAAGCCAGATCTTCACATTGGCCGCTCTTCTCTCTGAAACGGTTGTACTTATCGTCTGCAAAGCTATGTCGCGTGCTGCCGTATGCGGAGACACTAAAAGAACCATAGTAGAAGACAGATAAAGCTTATAAGTTGATGTATTAGCCAGTAAGAAGTAGTACAATTCAAGTTTTAGTTATGGATAAATGACTTTTTACCCTTCTTTGGTGCCTTGGACATGAGCTAGGAACTTAATATTTTGCATGAAAGGAGGACTAGCAGCCGCGTTGCACGGGACAATGTGAAAACATATGTAGTAAAAACCTGAGAAATCCGTCCGTTTTCGTCATTTGTTATCGAATCGACTTAAAGCCAGATCGTCACATTGGCCGCTCTTCTCTCTGAAACGGTTGTACTTATCGTCTGCAAAGCTATGTCGCGTGCTGCGGTACGCGGAGACACTAAAAGCACCATAACAGGAGACAGATAAAGCTTCTAAGTTGATGTAGTAGCCAGTAAGAAGTAGTACAATTCAAGTTTTAGTTATGGATTATTGACTTTTTACCCCTCTTTGGTGCCTTGGACATGAGCTAGGAACTTAAGATTTTGCATGAAAGGAGGACTAGCAGCCGCGTTGCACGTGAGAATGTGAAAAGAGGTCATATGTAGTAAAAACCTGAGAAATCCGTCCGTTTTCGTAATTTGTTATCGAATCGACTTAAAGCCAGATCGTCACATTGGCCGCTCTTCTCTCTGAAACTGTTGTACTTACCGTCTGCCAAGCTATGTCACGTGCTGCGGTATGCGGAGACTCCAAAAGCACCATAGTAGAACACAGATGCAGCTTCTAAGTTAATGTAATTGCCAGTAAGAAGTAGTACAATTCAAGTTTTAGTTATGGATTATTGACTTTTTACCCTTCTTTGGTGCCTTGGACATGAGCTAGGAACTTAAGATTTTGCATGAAAGGAGGACTAGCAGCCGCGTTGCACGGGAGAATGTGAAAAGTGTTCATATGTAGTAAAAACCTTAGAAATCCGTCCGTTTTCGTAATTTGTTATCGAATCGACTTAAAGCCAGATCGTCACATTGGCCGCTCTTCTGTCTGAAACGGTTACATTTATCGTCTGCAAAGCTATGTCGCGTGCTGCGGTATGCGGAGACACTAAAAGCAGCATAGTAAAACACAGATGAAGCTTCTAAGTTGATGTAATAGCCAGTAAGAAGTAGTACAATTCAAGTTTTAGTTATGGATTATTGACTTTTTACCCTTCTTTGGTGCCTTGGACATGAGCTAGGAACTCAAGATTTTGCATGAAAGGAGGACTAGCAGCCGCGTTGCAGTGGAGAATGTGAAAAGTGTTCATATGTAGTAAAAACTTGAGAACTCCGTCCGTTTTCGTCATTTGTTATCGAATCGACTTAAAGCCAAATCGTCACATTGGCCGCTCGTCTCTCTGAAACGGTTGTACTTATGGTCTGCAAAGCTATGTCGCGTGCTGCGGTATGCGGAGGCACTAAAAGAACCATAGTAGAACACAGATGAAGCTTGTAAGTTGATGTAATAGCCAGTAAGAAGTAGTACAGTTCAAGTTTTATTTATGGATTATTTACTTTTTACCCTTCTTTGGTGCCTTGGACATGAGCTAGGATCTTAAGATTTTGCATGAATGGAGGCCTAGCAGCTGCGTTGCACGGGAGAATGTGAAAAGTGTTCATATGTAGTAAAAACCTGAGAAATCCGTCCGTTTTCATAATTTGTTATCGAATCGACTTAAAGCCAGATCGTCACATTGGCCGCTCTTCTCTCTGAAACGGGTGTACTTATCGTCTGCCAAGCTATGTCGCGTGCTGCGGTATGCGGAGACTCCAAAAGCACCATAGTAGAACACTGATGCAGCTTCTAAGTTAATGTAATAGCCAGTAAGAAGTAGAACAATTCAAGTTTTAGTTATGGATTATTGACTTTTTACCCTTCTTTGGTGCCTTGGACATGAGTTACGAACTTAAGATTTTGCATGAAAGGAGGACTAGCAGCCGCGTAGCAGTGGAGAATGTGAAAAGTGTTCATATGTAGTAAAAACCTGAGAAATCCGTCCGTTTTCGTCATTTGTTATCGAATCGACTTAAAGCCAGATCGTCACATTGGCCGCTCTTCTCTCTGAAACGGTTGTACTTATCGTCTGCCAAGCTATGTCGAGTATTGCGGTATGCGGAGACACTAAAAGCACCATAGTAGAACACAGATGAAGCTTCTACGTTGATGTAATAGCCAGTAAGAAGTAGTACAATTCAAGTTTTAGTTGTGGATTATTTACTTTCTACCCTTCTTTGGTGCCTTGAACATGAGCTAGGAACTTAAGATTTTTCATGAAAGGATGACTAGCAGCCGCGTTGCAGTGGAGAATGTGAAAAGTGTTCATATGTAGTAAAAACCAGAGAAATCCGTCCGTCTTTGTCATTTGTTATCGAATCGACTTCAAGCCAAATCGTCACATTGGCCGGTCTTCTCTCTAAAACGGTTGTACTTATCGTCTGCAAAGCTATGTCGCGTGCTGCGGTATGCGAAGACACTAAAAGCACCATAGTAGAACACAGATGAAGCTTCTAAGTTGATGTAATAGCCAGTAAGAAGTAGTACAATTCAAGTTTTAGGTATCGATTATTGACTTTTTACCCATCTTTGGTGCCTTGCACATGAGCTAGGAACTTAAGATTTTGCATGAAAGGAGGACTAGCAGCCGCGTTGCACGTGAGAATGTGAAAAGTGTTCATATGTAGTAAAAACCTGAGAAATCCGTCCGTTTTCGTAATTTGTTATCGAATCGACTTAAAGCCAGATCGTCACATTAGCCGCTCTTCTCTCTGAAAGAGTTGTACTTATCGTCTGCCAAGCTATGTCGCGTGCTGCGGTATGTGGAGACTCTAAAAGCACCATAGTAGAACACAGATGCAGCTTCTAAGTTAATGTAACAGCCAGTAAGAAGTAGTACAATTCAAGTTTTAGTTATGGATTATTGACTTTTTATCCTTCTTTGGTGCCTTGGACATGAGCTAGGAACTTAACATTTTGCATGAAAGGAGGACTAGCAGCCGCATTGCACGGGAGAATGTGAAAAGTGTTCATTTGTAGTAAAAACCTGAGTAATCCGTCCGTGTTCGTCATTTGTTATCGAATCGACTTAAAGGCAGATCGTCACATTGGCCGCTCTTCTCTCTGAAACGGTTGTACTGATCGTCTGCGAAGCTATGTCGCGTGCTGCGGTATGCGGAGACACTAAAAGCACCATAGTAGAACACAGATAAAGCTTCTAAGTTGATGTAATAGCCAGTAAGAAGTAGTACAATTCAAGTTTAAGTTATGGTTTATTTACTTTTTACCCTTCTTTGGTGCCTTGGACATGAGCTAGGAACTTAAGATTTTGCATGAAAGGAGGACTAGCAGCCGCGTTGTACGTGAGAATTTGAAAAGTGTTCATATGTAGTAAAAACCTGAGAAATCCGTCCGTTTTCGTCATTTGTTATCGAATCGACTTAAAGCCAGATCGTCACATTGGCCGCTCTTCCCTCTGAAACGGTTGTACTTATCGTCTGCCAAGCTATGTCGCGGGCTGCGGTATGCGGAGACTCCAAAAGCACCATAGTAGAACACTGATGCAGCTTCTAAGTTAATGTAATAGCCAGTAAGAAGTAGTACAATTCAAGTTTTAGTTATGGATTATTGACTTTTTACCCTTCTTTGGTGCCTTGGACATGAGCTAGGAACTTAAGATTTTGCATGAAAGGAGGACTAGCAGCCTCGTTGCACTGGAGAATGTGAAAAGAGTTCATATGTAGTAAAAACCTTAGAAAACCGTCCGTTTTCGTCATTTGCTTTCGAATCGACTTAAAGCCAGATCGTCACATTGGCCGCTCTTCTCTCTGAAACGGTTGTACTTATCGTCTGCCAAGCTATGTCGCGTGCTGCGGTATGCGGAGACTCTAAAAGCACCATAGTAGAATACAGATGCAGCTTCTAAGTTAATGCAATAGCCAGTAAGAAGTAGTACAATTCAAGTTTCAGTTATGGATTATTGACTTTTTACCCTTCTTTCGTGCCTTGGACATGAGCTATGAACTTAAGATTTTGCATGAAAGGAGGACTAGCAGCCGCGTTGCACGGGAGAATGTGAAAAGTGTTCATATGTAGTAAAAACCTTAGAAATCCATCCGTTTTCGTAATTTGTTATCGAATCGACTTAAAGCCAGATCGTCACATTGGCCGCTCTTCTGTCTGAAACGGTTACATTTATCGTCTGCAAAGCTATGTCGCGTGCTGCGGTATGCGGAGACACTAAAAGCAGCATAGTAGAACACAGATGAAGCTTCTAAGTTGATGTAATAGCCAGTAAGAAGTAGTACAATTCAAGTTTTAGTTATGGATTATTCACTTTTTACCCTTCTTTGGTGCCTTGGACATGAGCTAGGAACTTAAGATTTTTCATGAAAGGAGGACGACCAGCCGCGTTGCACGTGAGAATGTGAAAAGTGTTCATATGTAGTAAAAACCTGAGAAATCCGTCCGTTTTCGTCATTTGTTATCGAATCGACTTAAAGCCAGATCGTCACATTGGTCGCTCTTCTCTCTGAAACGGTTGTACTTATCGTCTGCCAAGCTATGTCGAGTATTGCGGTATGCGGAGACACTAAAAGCACCATAGTAGAACACAGATGAAGCTTTTACGTTGATGTAATAGCCAGTAAGAAGTAGTACAATTCAAGTTTTAGTTGTGGATTATTTACTTTCTACCCTTCTTTGGTGCCTTGAACATGAGCTAGGAACTTAAGATTTTTCATGAAAGGATGACTAGCAGCCGCGTTGCAGTGGAGAATGTGAAAAGTGTTCATATGTAGTAAAAACCAGAGAAATCCGTCCGTCTTTGTCATTTGTTATCGAATCGACTTCAAGCCAAATCGTCACATTGGCCGGTCTTCTCTCTAAAACGGTTGTACTTATCGTCTGCAAAGCTATGTCGCGTGCTGCGGTATGCGAAGACACTAAAAGCACCATAGTAGAACACAGATGAAGCTTCTAAGTTGATGTAATAGCCAGTAAGAAGTAGTACAATTCAAGTTTTAGGTATCGATTATTGACTTTTTACCCATCTTTGGTGCCTTGCACATGAGCTAGGAACTTAAGATTTTGCATGAAAGGAGGACTAGCAGCCGCGTTGCACGTGAGAATGTGAAAAGTGTTCATATGTAGTAAAAACCTGAGAAATCCGTCCGTTTTCGTAATTTGTTATCGAATCGACTTAAAGCCAGATCGTCACATTAGCCGCTCTTCTCTCTGAAAGAGTTGCACTTATCGTCTGCCAAGCTATGTCGCGTGCTGCGGTATGTGGAGACTCTAAAAGCACCATAGTAGAACACAGATGCAGCTTCTAAGTTAATGTAATAGCCAGTAAGAAGTAGTACAATTCAAGTTTTAGTTATGGATTATTGACTTTTTATCCTTCTTTGGTGCCTTGGACATGAGCTAGGAACTTAAGATTTTGCATGAAAGGAGGACTAGCAGCCGCATTGCACGGGAGAATGTGAAAAGTGTTCATTTGTAGTAAAAACCTGAGTAATCCGTCCGTGTTCGTCATTTGTTATCGAATCGACTTAAAGGCAGATCGTCACATTGGCCGCTCTTCTCTCTGCAACGGTTGTACTGATCGTCTGCGAAGCTATGTCGCGTGCTGCGGTATGCGGAGACACTAAAAGCACCATAGCAGAACACAGATAAAGCTTCTAAGTTGATGTAATAGCCAGTAAGAAGTAGTACAATTCAAGTTTAAGTTATGGTTTATTTACTTTTTACCCTTCTTTGGTGCCTTGGACATGAGCTAGGAACTTAAGATTTTGCATGAAAGGAGGACTAGCAGCCGCGTTGCACGTGAGAATTTGAAAAGTGTTCATATGTAGTAAAAACCTGAGAAATCCGTCCGTTTTCGTCATTTGTTATCGAATCGACTTAAAGCCAGATCGTCACATTGGCCGCTCTTCCCTCTGAAACGGTTGTACTTATCGTCTGCCAAGCTATGTTGCGGGCTGCGGTATGCGGAGACTCCAAAAGCACCATAGTAGAACACTGATGCAGCTTCTAAGTTAATGTAATAGCCAGTAAGAAGTAGTACAATTCAAGTTTTAGTTATGGATTATTGACTTTTTACCCTTCTTTGGTGCCTTGGACATGAGCTAGGAACTTAAGATTTTGCATGAAAGGAGGACTAGCAGCCTCGTTGCACTGGAGAATGTGAAAAGAGTTCATATGTAGTAAAAACCTTAGAAAACCGTCCGTATTCGTCATTTGTTTTCGAATCGACTTAAAGCCAGATCGTCACATTGGCCGCTCTTCTCTCTGAAACGGTTGTACTTATCGTCTGCCAAGCTATGTCGCGTGCTGCGGTATGCGGAGACTCTAAAAGCACCATAGTAGAATACAGATGCAACTTCTAAGTTAATGCAATAGCCAGTAAGAAGTAGTACAATTCAAGTTTCAGTTATGGATTATTGACTTTTTACCCTTCTTTCGTGCCTTGGACATGAGCTATGAACTTAAGATTTTGCATGAAAGGAGGACTAGCAGCCGCGTTGCACGGGAGAATGTGAAGAGTGTTCATATGTAGTAAAAACCTTAGAAATCCATCCGTTTTCGTAATTTGTTATCGAATCGACTTAAAGCCAGATCGTCACATTGGCCGCTCTTCTGTCTGAAACGGTTACATTTATCGTCTGCAAAGCTATGTCGCGTGCTGCGGTATGCGGAGACACTAAAAGCACCATAGTAGAACACAGATGAAGCTTCTAAGTTGATGTAATAGCCAGTAAGAAGTAGTACAATTCAAGTTTTAGTTATGGATTATTGACTTTTTACCCTTCTTTGGTGCCTTGGACATGAGCTAGGAACTCAAGATTTTGCATGAAAGGAGGACTAGCAGCCGCGTTGCAGTGGGGAATGTGAAAAGTGTTCATATGTAGTAAAAACTTGAGAACTCCGTCCGTTTTCGTCATTTGTTATCGAATCGACTTAAAGCCAGATCGTCACATTGGCCGCTCGTCTCTCTGAAACGGTTGTACTTATGGTCTGCAAAGCTATGTCGCGTGCTGCGGTATGCGGAGACACTAAGAGCACCATAGTAGAACACAGATGAAGCTTGTAAGTTGATGTAATAGCCAGTAAGAAGTAGTACAGTTCAAGTTTTAGTTATGGATTATTTATTTTTTACCCTTCTTTGGTGCCTTGGACATGAGCTAGGATCTTAAGATTTTGCATGAAAGGAGGACTAGCAGCCGCGTTGCACGGGAGAATGTGAAAAGTGTTCATATGTAGTAAAAACCTGAGAAATCCGTCCGTTTTCGTAATTTGTTATCGAATCGACTTAAAGCCAGATCGTCACATTGGCCGCTCTTCTCTCTGAAACGGGTGAACTTATCGTCTGCCAAGCTATGTCGCGTGCTGCGGTATGCGGAGACTCCAAAAGCACCATAGTAGAACACTGATGCAGCTTCTAAGTTAATGTAATAGCCAGTAAGAAGTAGAACAATTCAAGTTTTAGTTATGGATTATTGACTTTTTACCCTTCTTTGGTGCCTTGGACATGAGTTACGAACTTAAGGTTTTGCATGAAAGGAGGACTAGCAGCCGCGTTGCAGTTGAGAATGTGAAACGTGTTCATATGTAGTAAAAACCTGAGAAATCCGTCCGTTTTCGTCATTTGTTATCGAATCGACTTAAAGCCAGATCGACACATTGGCCGCTCTTCTCTCTGAAACGGTTGTACTTATCGTCTGCAAAGCTATGTCGCGTGCTGCCGTATGCGGAGACACTAAAAGAACCATAGTAGAAGACAGATAAAGCTTATAAGTTGATGTAATAGCCAGTAAGAAGTAGTACAATTCAAGTTTTAGTTATGGATAAATGACTTTTTACCCTTCTTTGGTGCCTTGGACATGAGCTAGGAACTTAATATTTTGCATGAAAGGAGGACTAGCAGCCGCGTTGCACGGGAAAATGTGAAAACATATGTAGTAAAAACCTGAAAAATCCGTCCGTTTTCGTCATTTGTTATCGAATCGACTTAAAGCCAGATCGACACATTGGCCGCTCTTCTCTCTGAAACGGTTGTACTTATCGTCTGCAAAGCTATGTCGCGTGCTGCGGTACGCGGAGACACTAAAAGCACCATAACAGGAGACAGATAAAGCTTCTAAGTTGATGTAGTAGCCAGTAAGAAGTAGTACAATTCAAGTTTTAGTTATGGATTATTGACTTTTTACCCCTCTTTGGTGCCTTGGACATGAGCTATGATCTTAAGATTTTGCATGAAAGGAGGACTAGCAGCCGCGTTGCACGGGAGAATGTGAAAAGTGTTCATATGTAGTAAAAACCTGAGAAATCCGTCCGTTTTCGTAATTTGTTATCGAATCGACTTAAAGCCAGATCGTCACATTGGCCGCTCTTCTCTCTGAAACGGGTGTACTTATCGTCTGCCAAGCTATTTCGCGTGCTGCGGTATGCGGAGACTCCAAAAGCACCATAGTAGAACACTGATGCAGCTTCTAAGTTAATGTAATAGCCAGTAAGAAGTAGAACAATTCAAGTTTTAGTTATGGATTATTGACTTTTTACCCTTCTTTGGTGCCTTGGACATGAGTTACGAACTTAAGATTTTGCATGAAAGGAGGACTAGCAGCCGCGTTGCAGTGGAGAATGTGAAAAGTGTTCATATGTAGTAAAAACCTGAGAAATCCGTCCGTTTTCGTAATTTGTTATCGAATCGACTTAAAGCCAGATCGTCACATTGGCCGCTCTTCTCTCTGAAACGGTGGTACTTATCGTCTGCAAAGCTATGTCGCGTGCTGCGGTACGCGGAGACACTAAAAGCACCATAGCAGAAGACAGATAAAGCTTCTAAGTTGATGTAATAGCCAGTAAGAAGTAGTACAATTCAAGTTTTAGTTATGGATTATTGACTTTTTACCCTTCTTTGGTGCCTTGGACATGAGCTAGGAACTTAAGATTTTGCATGAAAGGAGGACTAGCAGCCGCGTTGCATGGGAGAATGTGAAAAGAGTTCATATGTAGTAAAAACCTTAGAAAACCGTCCGTTTTCGTCATTTGTTATCGAATCGACTTAAAGCCAGATCGTCACATTGGCCGCTCTTCTCTCTGAAACGGTTGTACTTATCGTCTGCCAAGCTATATCGCGTGCTGCGGTATGCGGAGACACTGAAAGCACCATAGTAGAACACAGATGAAGCTTCTAAGTTGATGTAATAGCCAGTAAGAAGTAGTACAATTCAAGTTTTAGTTATGGATAATTGACTTTTTACCCTTCTTTGGTGCCTTGGACATGAGCTACGAACTTAAGATTTAGCATGAAAGGAGGACTAGCAGCCGCGTTGCACGGGAGAATGTGAAAACATATGTAGTAAAAACCTGAGAAATCCTTTCGTTTTCGACATTTGTTATCGAATCGACTTAAAGCCAGATTGACACATTGGCTGCTCTTCTCTCTGAAACGGATGTACTTATCGTCTGCCAAGCTATGTCGCGTGCTGCGGTACGCGGAGACACTAAAAGCACCATAGCAGAAGACAGATAAAGCTTCTAAGTTGATGTAGTAGCCAGTAAGAAGTAGTAAAATTCAAGTTTTAGTTATGGATTATTGACTTTTTACCCCTCTTTGGTGCCTTGGACATGAGCCAGGAACTTAAGATTTTGCATGAAAGGAGGACTAGCAGCCGCGTTGCTGTGGAGAATGTGAAAAGTGTTCATATGTAGTAAAAACCTGAGAACTCCGTCCGTTTTCGTCATTTGTTATCGAATCGACTTAAAGCCAGATCGTCACATTGGCCGCTCTTCTCTCTGAAACGGTTGTACTTATCGTCTGCCAAGCTATGTCGCGGGCTGCGGTATGCGGAGACTCTAAAAGCACCATAGTAGAACACAGATGCAGCTTCTATGTTAATGTAATAGCCAGTAAGAAGTAGTACAATTCAAGTTTTCGTTATGGATTATTGACTTTTACCCTTCTTTCGTGCCTTGGACATGAGCTAGAAACTTAAGATTTTGCATGAAAGGAGGACTAGCAGCCGTGTTGCACGGGAGAATGTGAAAACATATGTAGTAAAAACCTGAGAAATCTGTCCGATTTCGTCATTTGTTATCGAATCGACTTAAAGCCAGATCGACACATTGGCCGCTCTTCTCTCTGAAACGGTTGTACTTATCGTCTGCAAAGCTATGTCGCGTGCTGCGGTACGCGGAGACACTAAAAGCGCCGTAGCAGAAGACAGATAAAGCTTGTAAGTTGATGTAGTAGCCAGTAAGAAGTAGTACAATTCAAGTTAGTTATGGATTATTGACTTTTTACCCCTCTTTGGTGCCTTGGACATGAGCTAGGAACTTAAGATATTGCATGAAAGGAGGACTAGCAGCCGCGTTGCACGGGAGAATGTGAAAAGTGTTCATATGTAGTAAAAACCTGAGAACTCTGTCCGTTTTCGTCATTTGTTATCGAATCGACTTAAAACCAGATCGTCACATTGGCCGCTCGTCTCTCTGAAACGGTTGTACTTATCGTCTGCAAAGCTATGTCGCGTGCTGCTGTATGCGGAGACACTAAAAGCACCATAGTAGAACACAGATGAAGCTTCTAAGTTGATGTAATAGCCAGTAAGAAGTAGTACAGTTCAAGTTTTAGTTATGGATTATTTACTTTTTACCCTTCTTTGGTGCCTTGGACACCAGCTAGGAACTTAAGATTTTTCATGAAAGGAGGACTAGCAGCCGCGTTGCACACGAGAGTGTGAAAAGTGTTCATATGTAGTAAAAACCTGAGAAATCGGTCCGTTTTCGTCATTTGTTATCGAATCGACTTAAAGCCAGATCGTCACATTGGTCGCTCTTCTCTCTGAAACGGTTGTACTTTTCGTCTGCCAAGCTATGTCGCGTGCTGCGGTATGCGGAGACTCTAAAAGCACCTTAGTAGAATACAGATGCAGCTTCTAAGTTAATGCAATAGCCAGTAAGAAGTAGTACAATTCAAGTTTTAGTTATGGATTAATGACTTTTTACCCTTCTTTCGTGCCTTGGACATGAGCTATGAACTTAAGATTTTGCATGAAAGGAGGACTAGCAGCCGCGTTGCACGGGAGAATGTGAAAAGTGTTCATATGTAGTAAAAACCTTAGAAATCCGTCCGTTTTCGTAATTTGTTATCGAATCGACTTAAAGCCAGATCGTCACATTGGCCGCTCTTCTGTCTGAATCGGTTACATTTATCGTCTGCAAAGCTATGTCGCGTGCTGCGGTATGCGGAGACACTGAAAGCACCATAGTAGAACACAGATGAAGCTTCTAAGTTGATGTAATAGCCAGTAAGAAGTAGTACAATTCAAGTTGTAGTTATGGATTATTGACTTTTTACCCTTCTTTGGTGCCTTGGACATGAGCTAGGAACTCAAGATTTTGCATGAAAGGAGGACTAGCAGCCGCGTTGCACGGGAGAATGTAAAAACATATGTAGTAAAAACCTGAGAAATCCGTCCGTTTTCGTAATTTGTTATCGAATCGACTTAAAACCAGATCGTCACATTGGCCGCTCTTCTCTCTGAAACGGTTGTACTTATCGTCTGCAAAGCTATGTCGCGTGCTGCGGTACGCGGAGACACTAAAAGCACCATAGCTGAAGGCAGATAAAGCTTCTAAGTTGATGTAATAGCCAGTAAGAAGTAGTACAATTCAAGTTTTAGTAATGGATTATTGACTTTTTACCCTTCTTTCGTGCCTTGGACATGAGCTAGGAACTTAAGATTTTTCATGAAAGGAGGACTAGCAGCCGCGTTGCACGGGAGAATGTGAAAAGTGTTCATATGTAGTAAAAACCTTAGAAATCCGTCCGTTTTCGTTATTTGTTATCGAATTGACTTAAAGCCAGATCGTCACATTGGCCGCTCTTCTGTCTGAAACGGTTACATTTATCGTCTGCAAAGCAATGTCGCGTGCTGCGGTATGCGGAGACACTAAAAGCACCATAGTAGAACACAGATGAAGCTTCTAAGTTGATGTAATAGCCAGTAAGAAGTAGTACAATTAAAGTTTTAGTTACGGATTATTAACTTTTTACCCTTCTTTGGTGCCTTGGACATAAGCTAGGAACTTAAGATTTGCACGAAAGGAGGACTAGCAGCCGCGTTGCAGTGGAGAATGTGAAATGTGTTCATATGTAGTAAAAACCTGAGAACTCCGTCCGTTTTCGTCATTTGTTATCGAATCGACTTAAAGCCAGATCGTCACATTGGCCGCTCGTCTCTCTGAAATGGTTGTACTTATCGTCTGCAAAGCTATGTCGCGTGCTGCGGTATGCGGAGACACTGAAAGCACCATAGTAGAACACAGATGAAGCTTCTAAGTTGATGTAATAGCCAGTAAGAAGTAGTACAGTTCAAGTTTTAGTTATGGATTATTTACTTTTTACCCCTCTTTGGTGCCTTGGACATGAGCTAGGAACTTAAGATTTTGCATGAAAGGAGGACTAGCAGCCGCGTTGCACGGGAGAATGTGAAAAGTGTTCATATGTAGTAAAAACCTGAGAAATCCGTCCGTTTTCGTCATTTGTTATCGAATCGACTTAAAGCCAGATCGTCACAATGGCCGCTCTTCTCTCTGAAACGGTTGTACTTATCGTCTGCAAAGCTATGTCGCGTGCTGCGGTATGCGGAGACACTAAAAGCACCATAGTAGAACACAGATGCAGCTTCTAAGTTGATGTAATAGCCAGTAAGAAGTAGTACAATTCAAGTTTTAGTTATGGACTATTACCTTTTTACCCTTCTTTGGTGCCTTGGACATATGCTAGGAACTTAAGATTCTGCATGAAAGGAGGACTAGCAGCCGCGTTGCACGTGAGAATGTGAAAAGTGTTCATATGTAGTAAAAACCTGAGAAATCCGTCCGTTTTCGTCATTTGTTATCGAATCGACTTAAAGCCAAATCGTCACATTGGCCGCTCTTCTCTCTAAAACGGTTGTACTTATCGTCCGCAAAGCTATGCCGCGTGCTGCGGTATGCGAAGACACTAAAAGCACCATAGTAGAACACAGATGAAGCTTCTAAGTTGATGCAATAGCCAGTAAGAAGTAGTACAATTCAAGTTTTAGGTATTGATTATTGACTTTTTACCCATCTTTGGTGCCTTGGACATGAGCTAGGAACTTAAGATATTGCATTAAAGGAGGACTAGCAGCCACGTTGCACAGGAGAATGTGAAAAGTGTTTATATGTAGTAAAAACCTGAGAAATCCGTCCGTTTTCGTCATTTGTTATCGAATCGACTTAAAGCCAAATCGTCACATTGGCCGCTCTTCTCTCTGAAACGGTTGTACTTATCGTCTGCCAAGCTATGTCGCGTGCTGCGGTATGCGGAGACTCCAAAAGCACCATAGTAGAACACAGATGCAGCTTCTAAGTTAATGTAATAGCCAGTAAGAAGTAGTACAATTCAAGTTTTAGTTATGGATTATTGACTTTTTACCCTTCTTTGGTGCCTTGGACATGAGCTACGAACTTAAGATTTTGCATGAAAGGAGGACTAGCAGCCGCGTTGCACGGGAGAATGTGAAAAGTGTTCATATGTAGTAAAAACCTGAGAAACCCGTTCGTTTTCGTCATTTGTTATCGAATCGACTTATAGCCAGATCGACACATTGGCCGCTCTTCTCTCTGAAACGGTTGTACTTATCGTCTGCCAAGCTATGTCGCGTGCTGCGGTATGCGGAGACTCCAAAAGCACCATAGTAGAACACAGATGCAGCTTCTAAGTTGATGTAATAGCCAGTAAGAAGTAGTACAATTCAAGTTTTAGTTATGGATTATTGACTTTTTACCCCTCTTTGGTGCATTGGACATGAGATTGGAATTTAAGATTTTGCATGAAAGGAGGACTAGCAGCCGCGTTGCATGGGAGAATGTGAAAAGAGTTCATATGTAGTAAAAACCTTAGAAAACCGTCCGTTTTCGTCATTTGTTATCGAATCGACTTAAAGCCAGATCGTCACATTGGCCGCTCTTCTGTCTGAAACGGTTACATTTATCGTCTGCAAAGCTATGTCGCGTGCTGCGGTATTCGGAGACACTAAAAGCACCATAGTAGAACACACATGAAGCTTCTAAGTTGATGTAATAGCCAGTAAGAAGTAGTACAATTCAAGTTTTAGTTATGGATTATTGACTTTTTACCCTTCCTTGGTGCCTTGGACATGCGCTAGGAACTTAAGATTTTGAATGAAAGGAGGACTAGCAGCCGCGTTGCAGTGGAGAATGTGAAAAGTGTTCATATGTAGTAAAAACCTGAGAAATCCGTCCGTTTTCGTCATTTGTTATCGAATCGACTTAAAGCCAGATCGTCACATTGGCCGCTCTTCTCTCTGAAACGGTTGTACTTATCGTCTGCCCAGCTATGTCGCGTGCTGCGGTATGCGGAAACACTAAAAGCACCACAGTAGAACACAGATGAAGCTTCTAAGTTGATGTAATAGCCAGTAAGAAGTAGTACAGTTCAAGTTTTAGTTATGGATTATTGACTTTTTACCCTTCTTTGGTGCCTTGGACATGAGCTAGGAACTTAAGATTTTGCATGAAAGGAGGACTAGCAGCCGCGTTGCAGTGGAGAATGTGAAAAGTGTTAATATGTAGTAAAACCTGAGAAATCCGTCCGTTTTCGTCATTTGTTATCGAATCGACTTAAAGCCAGATCGTCACATTGGCCGCTCTTCTCTCTGAAACGGTTGTACTTATCGTCTGCAAAGCTATGTCGCGTGCTGCGGTATGCGGAGACACTAAAAGCACCATAGTAGAACACAGATGAAGCTTCTAAGTTGATGTAATAGCCAGTAAGAAGTAGTACAGTTCAAGTTTTAGTTATGGATTATTTACGTTTTACCCTTCTTTGGTGCCTTGGTCATGAGCTAGGAACTTACGATTTTTCATGAAAGGAGGACTAGCAGCCGCGTTGCACGTGAGAATGTGAAAAGTGTTCATATGTAGTGAAAACCTGAGAAATCCCTCCGTTTTCGTCATTTGTTATCGAATCGACTTAAAGCCAAATCGTCACATTGGCCGCTCTTCTCTCTAAAATGGTTGTACTTATCGTCTGCAAAGCTATGTCGCGTGCTGCGGTATGCGAAGACACTAAAAGCACCATAGTAGAAGACAGATAAAGCTTCTAAGTTGATGTAATAGCCAGTAAGAAGTAGTACAATTCAAGTTTTACTTATGGATAATTGACTTTTTACCCTTCTTTGGTGCCTTGGACATGAGCTAGGAAATTAAGATTTTGCATGAAAGGAGGACTAGCAGTCGCGTTGCACGGGAGAATGTGTAAACATATGTAGTAAAAACCTGAGAAATCCATCCGTTTTCGTCATTTGTTATCGAATCGACTTAAAGCCAGATCGACACATTGGCCGTTCTTCTCTCTGAAACGGTTTTACTTATCGTCTGCAAAGCTATGTCGCGTGCTGCGGTACGCGGAGACACTAAAAGCACCATAGCAGAAACAGATAAAGCTTCTAAGTTGATGTAATAGCCAGTAAGAAGTAGTACAATTCAATTTTTAGTTATGGATTATTGACTTTTTACCCCTCTTTGGTGCCTTGGACATGAGCTACGAACTTAAGGTTTTGCATGAAAGGAGGGCTAGCAGCCGCGTTGCACGGGAGAATGTGAAAAGTGTTCATATGTAGTAAAAACCTTAGAAAACCGTCCGTTTTCTTCATTTGTTATCGAATCGACTTAAAGCCAGATCGTCACATTGGCCGCTCTTCTCTCTGAAACGGTTGTACTTATCGTCTGCCCAGCTATGTCGCGTGCTGCGGTATGCGGAGACTCTAAAAGCACCATAGTAGAACACAGATGCAGCTTCTAAGTTAATGTAATAGCCAGTAAGAAGTAGTACAATTCAAGTTTTAGTTATGGATTATTTACTTTTTACCCTTCTTTGGTGCCTTGGACATGAGCTAGGAACTTAAGATTTTGCATGAAAGGAGGACTAGCAGCCGCGTTGCACGGGGGAATGTGAAAAGTGTTCGTATGTAGTAAAAATCGTAGAAAACCGTCCGTTTTCGTCATTTGTTATCGAATCGACTTAAAGCCAAATCGTCACATTGGCCGCTCTTCTGTCTGAAACGGTTGTACTTATCGTCTGCAAAGCTATGTCGCGTGCTGCGGTATGCGGGGACACTAAAAGCACCATAGTAGAACACAGATGAAGCTTCTAAGTTGATGTAATGGCCAGTAAGAAGTAGTACAATTCAAGTTTTAGTTATGGATTATTTAGTTTTTACCCCTATTTGGTGCCTTGGACATGAGCTAGGACCTTAAGATTTTTCATGAAAGGATGACTAGCAGCCGCGTTGCACGTGAGAATGTGAAAAGTGTTCATATGTAGTAAAAACCTGAGAAATCCGTCCGTTTTCGTCATTTGTTATCGAATCGACTTAAAGCCAGATCGACACATTGGCCGCTCTTCTCTCTAAAACTGTTGTACTTATCGTCTGCATAGCTATGTCGCGTGCTGCGGTATGCGAAGACACTAAAAGCACCATAGTAGAACACAGATGAAGTTTCTAAGTTGATGTAATAGCCAGTAAGAAGTAGTACAATTCAAGTTTTAGGTATCGATTATTGACTTTTTACCCATCTTTGGTGCCTTGGACATGAGCTAGGAACTTAAGATTTTGCATGAAAGGAGGACTAGCAGCCGCGTTGCACGGGAGAATGTGAAAAGTGTTCATATGTAGTAAAAACTTTAGAAAACCGTCCGTTTTCTTCATTTGTTATCGAATCGACTTAAAGCCAGATCGTCACATTGGCCGCTCTTCTCTCTGAAACGGTTGTACTTATCGTCTGCCCAGCTATGTCGCGTGCTGCGGTATGCGGAGACTCTAAAAGCACCATAGTAGAACACAGATGCAGCTTCTAAGTTAATGTAATAGCCAGTAAGAAGTAGTACAATTCAAGTTTTAGTTATGGATTATTTACTTTTTACCCTTCTTTGGTGCCTTGGACATGAGCTAGGAACTTAAGATTTTGCATGAAAAGAGGACTAGCAGCCGCGTTGCACGGGAGAATGTGAAAAGTGTTCGTATGTAGTAAAAATCGTAGAAAACCGTCCGTTTTCGTCATTTGTTATCGAATCGATTTAAAGCCAGATCGTCACAATGGCCGCTCTTCTCTCTGAAACGGTTGTACTTATCGTCTGCAAAGCTATGTCGCGTGCTGCGGTATGCGGAGACACTAAAAGCACCATAGTAGAACACAGATGCAGCTTCTAAGTTGATGTAATAGCCAGTAAGAAGTAGTACAATTCAAGTTTTAGGTATTGATTATTGACTTTTTACCCATCTTTGGTGCCTTGGACATGAGCTAGGAACTTAAGATATTGCATTAAAGGAGGACTAGCAGCCACGTTGCACAGGAGAATGTGAAAAGTGTTTATTTGTAGTAAAAACCTGAGAAATCCGTCCGTTTTCGTCATTTGTTATCGAATCGACTTAAAGCCAAATCGTCACATTGGCCGCTCTTCTCTCTGAAGCGGTTGTACTTATCGTCTGCCAAGCTATGTCGCGTGCTGCGGTATGCGGAGACTCCAAAAGCACCATAGTAGAACACAGATGCAGCTTCTAAGTTAATGTAATAGCCAGTAAGAAGTAGTACAATTCAAGTTTTAGTTATGGATTATTGACTTTTTACCCTTCTTTGGTACCTTGGACATGAGCTACGTACTTAAGATTTTGCATGAAAGGAGGACTAGCAGCCGCGTTGCAGTGGAGAATGTGAAAAGTGTTCATATGTAGTAAAAACCTGAGAAACCCGTTCGTTTTCGTCATTTGTTATCGAATCGACTTATAGCCAGATCGACACATTTTCCGCTCTTCTCTCTGAAACGGTTGTACTTATCGTCTGCCAAGCTATGTCGCGTGCTGCGGTATGCGGAGACTCCAAAAGCACCATAGTAGAACACAGATGCAGCTTCTAAGTTGATGTAAAAACCAGTAAGAAGTAGTACAATTCAAGTTTTAGTTATGGATTATTGAGTTTTTACCCCTCTTTGGTGCCTTGGACATGAGCTTGGAATTTAAGATTTTGCATGAAAGGAGGACTAGCAGCCGCGTTGCATGGGAGAATGTGAAAAGAGTTCATATGTAGTAAAAACCTTAGAAAACCGTCCGTTTTCGTCATTTGTTATCGAATCGACTTAAAGCCAGATCGTCACATTGGCCGCTCTTCTGTCTGAAACGGTTACATTTATCGTCTGCAAAGCTATGTCGCGTGCTGCGGTATTCGGAGACACTAAAAGCACCATAGTAGAACACAGATGAAGCTTCTAAGTTGATGTAATAGCCAGTAAGAAGTAGTAAAATTCAAGTTTTAGTTATGGATTATTGACTTTTTACCCTTCCTTGGTGCCTTGGACATGAGCTAGGAACTTAAGATTTTGCATGAAAGGAGGACTAGCAGCCGCGTTGCAGTGGAGAATGTGAAAAGTGTTCATATGTAGTAAAAACCTGAGAAATCCGTCCGTTTACGTCATTTGTCATCGAATCGACTTAAAGCCAGATCGTCACATTGGCCGCTCTTCTCTCTGAAACGGTTGTACTTATCGTCTGCCCAGCTATGTCGCGTGCTGCGGTATGCGGAGACACTAAAGGCACCATAGTAGAACACAGATGAAGCTTCTAAGTTGATGTAATAGCCAGTAAGAAGTAGTACAGTTCAAGTTTTAGTTATGGATTATTGACTTTTTACCCTTCTTTGGTGCCTTGGACATGAGCTAGGAACTTAAGATTTTGCATGAAAGGAGGACTAGCAGCCGCGTTGCAGTGGAGAATGTGAAAAGTGTTAATATGTAGTGAAAACCTGAGAAATCCCTCCGTTTTCGTCATTTGTTATCGAATCGACTTAAAGCCAAATCGTCACATTGGCCGCTCTTCTCTCTAAAATGGTGGTACTTATCGTCTGCAAAGCTATGTCGCGTGCTGCGGTATGCGAAGACACTAAAAGCACCATAGTAGAACACAGTTGAAGCTTCTAAGTTGATGTAATAGCCAGTAAGAAGTAGTACAATTCAAGTTTTAGTTATGGATTATTGACTTTTTACCCTTCCTTGGTGCCTTGGACATGAGCTAGGAACTTAAGATTTTGCCTGAAAGGAGGAGTAGCAGCCGCGTTGCACGGGAGAATGTGAAAAGTGTTCATATGTAGTAAAAACCTGAGAAATCCGTCCGTTTTCTTCATTTGTTATCGAATCGACGTAAAGCCAGATCGTCACATTGGCCGCTCTTCTCTCTGAAACGGTTGTACTTATCGTCTGCAAAGCTATGTCGCGTGCTGCGGTATGCGGAGACACTAAAAGCACCATAGTAGAAGACAGATAAAGCTTCTAAGTTGATGTAATAGCCAGTAAGAAGTAGTACAATTCAAGTTTTAGTTATGGATAATTGACTTTTCACCCTTCTTTGGTGCCTTGGACATGAGCTAGGAAATTAAGATTTTGCATGAAAGGAGGACTAGCAGTCGCGTTGCACGGGAGAATGTGTAAACATATGTAGTAAAAACCTGAGAAATCCATCCGTTTTCGTCATTTGTTATCGAATCGACTTAAAGCCAGATCGACACATTGGCCGTTCTTCTCTCTGAAACGGTTGTACTTATCGTCTGCAAAGCTATGTCGCGTGCTGCGGTACGCGGAGACACTAAAAGCACCATAGCAGAAGACAGATAAAGCTTCTAAGTTGATGTAATAGCCAGTAAGAAGTAGTACAATTCAAGTTTTAGTTATGGATTATTGACTTTTTACCCCTCTTTGGTGCCTTGGACATGAGCTACGAACTTAAGGTTTTGCATGAAAGGAGGGCTAGCAGCCGCGTTGCACGGGAGAATGTGAAAAGTGTTCATATGTAGTAAAAACCTTAGAAAACCGTCCGTTTTCTTCATTTGTTATCGAATCGACTTAAAGCCAGATCGTCACATTGGCCGCTCTTCTCTCTGAAACGGTTGTACTTATCGTCTGCCCAGCTATGTCGCGTGCTGCGGTATGCGGAGACTCTAAAAGCACCATAGTAGAACACAGATGCAGCTTCTAAGTTAATGTAATAGCCAGTAAGAAGTAGTACAATTCAAGTTTTAGGTATCTATTATTGACTTTTTACCCTTCTTTGGTGCCTTGGACATGAGCTACGAACTTAAGATTTTGCATGAAAGGAGGACTAGCAGCCGCGTTGCAGTGGAGAATGTGAAAAGTGTTAATATGTAGTAAAAACCTGAGAAATAAGTCCGTTTTCGTCATTTGTTATCGAATCGACTTAAAGCCAAATCGTCACATTGGCCGCTCTTCTCTCTGAAACGGTTGTACTTATCGTCTGCCAAGCTATGTCGCGTGCTGCGGTATGCGGAGACTTCAAAAGCACCATAGTAGAACACAGATGCAGCTTCTAAGTTAATGTAATAGCCAGTAAGAAGTAGTACAATTCAAGTTTTAGTTATGGATTATTGACTTTTTACCCTTCTTTGGTGCCTTGGACATGAGCTACGAACTTAAGATTTTGCATGAAAGGAGGACTAGCAGCCGCGTTGCAGTGGAGAATGTGAAAAGTGTTCATATGTAGTAAAAACCTGAGAAACCCGTTCGTTTTCGTCATTTGTTATCGAATCGACTTATAGCCAGATCGACACATTGGCCGCTCTTCTCTCAGAAACGGTTGTACTTATCGTCTGCCAAGCTATGTCGCGTGCTGCGGTATGCGGAGACTCTAAAAGCACCATAGTAGAACACAGATGCAGCTTCTAAGTTGATGTAATAGCCAGTAAGAAGTAGTACAATTCAAGTTTTAGTTATGGATTATTGACTTTTTACCCCTCTTTGGTGCCTTGGACATGAGCTTGGAATTTAAGATTTTGCATGAAAGGAGGACTAGCAGCCGCGTTGCATGGGAGAATGTGAAAAGAGTTCATATGTAGTAAAAACCTTAGAAAACCGTCCGTTTTCGTCATTTGTTATCGAATCGACTTAAAGCCAGATCGTCACATTGGCCGCTCTTCTGTCTGAAACGGTTACATTTATCGTCTGCAAAGCTATGTCGCGTGCTGCGGTATTCGGAGACACTAAAAGCACCATAGTAGAACACACATGAAGCTTCTAAGTTGATGTAATAGCCAGTAAGAAGTAGTACAATTCAAGTTTTAGTTATGGATTATTGACTTTTTACCCTTCCTTGGTGCCTTGGACATGAGCTAGGATCTTAAGATTTTGCATGAAAGGAGGACTAGCAGCCGCGTTGCAGTGGAGAATGTGAAAAGTGTTCATATGTAGTAAAAACCTGAGAACTCCGTCCGTTTTCGTCATTTGTTATCAAATCGACTTAAAGCCAGATCGTCACATTGGCCGCTCTTCTCTCTGAAACGGTTGTACTTATCGTCTGCAAAGCTATGTCGCGTGCTGCGGTATGCGGAGACACTAAAAGCACCATAGTAGAACACAGATGAAGCTTCTAAGTTGATGTAATAGCCAGTAAGAAGTAGTACAGTTCAAGTTTTAGTTATGGATTATTTACTTTTTACCCTTCTTTGGTGCCTTGGACATGAGCTACGAACTTAGGATTTTGCATGAATGGAGGACTAGCAGCCGCGTTGCAGTGGAGAATGTGAAAAGTGTTCATATGTAGTAAAAACCTGAGAAATCCGTCCGTTTTCGTCATTTGTTATCGAATCGACTTAAAGCCAGATAGTCACATTGGCCGCTCTTCTCTCTGAAACGGTTGTACTTATCGTCTGCAAAGCTATGTCGCGTGCTGCGGTATGCGGTGACACTAAAAGCACCATCGTAGAACACAGATGAAGCTTCTAAGTTGATGTAATAGCCAGTAAGAAGTAGTACAATTCAAGTTTTAGTTATGGATTATTGACTTTTTACCCTTCTTTGGTGCCTTGGACATGAGCTAGGAACTTAAGATTTTGCATGAAAGGAGGACTAGCAGCCGCGTTGCAGTGGAGAATGTGAAAAGTGTTAATATGTAGTAAAACCTAAGAAATCCGTCCGTTTTCGTCATTTGTTATCGAATCGACTTAAAGCCAGATCGTCACATTGGCCGCTCTTCTCTCTGAAACGGTTGTACTTATCGTCTGCAAAGCTATGTCGCGTGCTGCGGTATGCGGAGACACTAAAAGCACCATAGTAGAACACAGATGAAGCTTCTAAGTTGATGTAATAGCCAGTAAGAAGTAGTACAATTCAAGTTTTAGTTATGGATTATTTACGTTTTACCCTTCTTTGGTGCCTTGGTCATGAGCTAGGAACTCAAGATTTTGCCTGAAAGGAGGAGTAGCAGCCGCGTTGCACGGGAGAATGTGAAAAGTGTTCATATGTAGTAAAAACCTGAGAAATCCGTCCGTTTTCTTCATTTGTTATCGAATCGACGTAAAGCCAGATCGTCACATTGGCCGCTCTTCTCTCTGAAACGGTTGTACTTATCGTCTGCAAAGCTATGTCGCGTGCTGCGGTATGCGGAGACACTAAAAGCACCATAGTAGAAGACAGATAAAGCTTCTAAGTTGATGTAATAGCCAGTAAGAAGTAGTACAATTCAAGTTTTAGTTATGGATAATTGACTTTTCACCCTTCTTTGGTGCCTTGGACATGAGCTAGGAAATTAAGTTTTTGCATGAAAGGAGGACTAGCAGTCGCGTTGCACGGGAGAATGTGTAAACATATGTAGTAAAAACCTGAGAAATCCATCCGTTTTCGTCATTTGTTATCGAATCGACTTAAAGCCAGATCGACACATTGGCCGTTCTTCTCTCTGAAACGGTTGTACTTATCGTCTGCAAAGCTATGTCGCGTGCTGCGGTACGCGGAGACACTAAAAGCACCATAGCAGAAGACAGATAAAGCTTCTAAGTTGATGTAATAGCCAGTAAGAAGTAGTACAATTCAATTTTTAGTTATGGATTATTGACTTTTTACCCCTCTTTGGTGCCTTGGACATGAGCTACGAACTTAAGGTTTTGCATGAAAGGAGGGCTAGCAGCCGCGTTGCACGGGAGAATGTGAAAAGTGTTCATATGTAGTAAAAACCTTAGAAAACCGTCCGTTTTCTTCATTTGTTATCGAATCGACTTAAAGCCAGATCGTCACATTGGCCGCTCTTCTCTCTGAAACGGTTGTACTTATCGTCTGCCCAGCTATGTCGCGTGCTGCGGTATGCGGAGACTCTAAAAGCACCATAGTAGAACACAGATGCAGCTTCTAAGTTAATGTAATAGCCAGTAAGAAGTAGTACAATTCAAGTTTTAGGTATCTATTATTGACTTTTTACCCTTCTTTGGTGCCTTGGACATGAGCTACGAACTTAAGATTTTGCATGAAAGGAGGACTAGCAGCCGCGTTGCAGTGGAGAATGTGAAAAGTGTTAATATGTAGTAAAAACCTGAGAAATAAGTCCGTTTTCGTCATTTGTTATCGAATCGACTTAAAGCCAAATCGTCACATTGGCCGCTCTTCTCTCTGAAACGGTTGTACTTATCGTCTGCCAAGCTATGTCGCGTGCTGCGGTATGCGGAGACTTCAAAAGCACCATAGTAGAACACAGATGCAGCTTCTAAGTTAATGTAATAGCCAGTAAGAAGTAGTACAATTCAAGTTTTAGTTATGGATTATTGACTTTTTACCCTTCTTTGGTGCCTTGGACATGAGCTACGAACTTAAGATTTTGCATGAAAGGAGGACTAGCAGCCGCGTTGCAGTGGAGAATGTGAAAAGTGTTCATATGTAGTAAAAACCTGAGAAACCCGTTCGTTTTCGTCATTTGTTATCGAATCGACTTATAGCCAGATCGACACATTGGCCGCTCTTCTCTCTGAAACGGTTGTACTTATCGTCTGCCAAGCTATGTCGCGTGCTGCGGTATGCGGAGACTCTAAAAGCACCATAGTAGAACACAGATGCAGCTTCTAAGTTGATGTAATAGCCAGTAAGAAGTAGTACAATTCAAGTTTTAGTTATGGATTATTGACTTTTTACCCCTCTTTGGTGCCTTGGACACGAGCTTGGAATTTAAGATTTTGCATGAAAGGAGGACTAGCAGCCGCGTTGCATGGGAGAATGTGAAAAGAGTTCATATGTAGTAAAAACCTTAGAAAACCGTCCGTTTTCGTCATTTGTTATCGAATCGACTTAAAGCCAGATCGTCACATTGGCCGCTCTTCTGTCTGAAACGGTTACATTTATCGTCTGCAAAGCTATGTCGCGTGCTGCGGTATTCGGAGACACTAAAAGCACCATAGTAGAACACACATGAAGCTTCTAAGTTGATGTAATAGCCAGTAAGAAGTAGTACAATTCAAGTTTTAGTTATGGATTATTGACTTTTTACCCTTCCTTGGTGCCTTGGACATGAGCTAGGATCTTAAGATTTTGCATGAAAGGAGGACTAGCAGCCGCGTTGCAGTGGAGAATGTGAAAAGTGTTCATATGTAGTAAAAACCTGAGAACTCCGTCCGTTTTCGTCATTTGTTATCAAATCGACTTAAAGCCAGATCGTCACATTGGCCGCTCTTCTCTCTGAAACGGTTGTACTTATCGTCTGCAAAGCTATGTCGCGTGCTGCGGTATGCGGAGACACTAAAAGCACCATAGTAGAACACAGATGAAGCTTCTAAGTTGATGTAATAGCCAGTAAGAAGTAGTACAGTTCAAGTTTTAGTTATGGATTATTTACTTTTTACCCTTCTTTGGTGCCTTGGACATGAGCTACGAACTTAGGATTTTGCATGAATGGAGGACTAGCAGCCGCGTTGCAGTGGAGAATGTGAAAAGTGTTCATATGTAGTAAAAACCTGAGAAATCCGTCCGTTTTCGTCATTTGTTATCGAATCGACTTAAAGCCAGATAGTCACATTGGCCGCTCTTCTCTCTGAAACGGTTGTACTTATCGTCTGCAAAGCTATGTCGCGTGCTGCGGTATGCGGTGACACTAAAAGCACCATCGTAGAACACAGATGAAGCTTCTAAGTTGATGTAATAGCCAGTAAGAAGTAGTACAATTCAAGTTTTAGTTATGGATTATTGACTTTTTACCCTTCTTTGGTGCCTTGGACATGAGCTAGGAACTTAAGATTTTGCATGAAAGGAGGACTAGCAGCCGCGTTGCAGTGGAGAATGTGAAAAGTGTTAATATGTAGTAAAACCTAAGAAATCCGTCCGTTTTCGTCATTTGTTATCGAATCGACTTAAAGCCAGATCGTCACATTGGCCGCTCTTCTCTCTGAAACGGTTGTACTTATCGTCTGCAAAGCTATGTCGCGTGCTGCGGTATGCGGAGACACTAAAAGCACCATAGTAGAACACAGATGAAGCTTCTAAGTTGATGTAATAGCCAGTAAGAAGTAGTACAATTCAAGTTTTAGTTATGGATTATTTACGTTTTACCCTTCTTTGGTGCCTTGGTCATGAGCTAGGAACTCAAGATTTTGCCTGAAAGGAGGAGTAGCAGCCGCGTTGCACGGGAGAATGTGAAAAGTGTTCATATGTAGTAAAAACCTGAGAAATCCGTCCGTTTTCTTCATTTGTTATCGAATCGACTTAAAGCCAGATCGTCACATTGGCCGCTCTTCTCTCTGAAACGGTTGTACTTATCGTCTGCAAAGCTATGTCGCGTGCTGCGGTATGCGGAGACACTAAAAGCACCATAGTAGAAGACAGATAAAGCTTCTAAGTTGATGTAATAGCCAGTAAGAAGTAGTACAATTCAAGTTTTAGTTATGGATAATTGACTTTTTACCCTTCTTTGGTGCCTTGGACATGAGCTAGGAAATTAAGATTTTGCATGAAAGGAGGACTAGCAGTCGCGTTGCACGGGAGAATGTGTAAACATATGTAGTAAAAACCTGAGAAATCCATCCGTTTGCGTCATTTGTTATCGAATCGACTTAAAGCCAGATCGACACATTGGCCGTTCTTCTCTCTGAAACGGTTGTACTTATCGTCTGCAAAGCTATGTCGCGTGCTGCGGTACGCGGAGACACTAAAAGCACCATAGCAGAAGACAGATAAAGCTTCTAAGTTGATGTAATAGCCAGTAAGAAGTAGTACAATTCAATTTTTAGTTATGGATTATTGACTTTTTACCCTTCTTTGGTGCCTTGGACATGAGCTAGGAACTTAAGGTTTTGCATGAAAGGAGGACTAGCAGCCGCGTTGCACGGTAGAATGTGAAAAGTGTTCATATGTAGTAAAAACCTTAGAAAACCGTCCGTTATCTTCATTTGTTATCGAATCGACTTAAAGCCAGATCGTCACATTGGCCGCTCTTCTCTCTGAAACGGTTGTACTTATCGTCTGCCCAGCTATGTCGCGTGCTGCGGTATCCGGAGACTCTAAAAGCACCATAGTAGAACACAGATGCAGCTTCTAAGTTAATGTAATAGCCAGTAAGAAGTAGTACAATTCAGGTTTAATTATGGATTATTCACTTTTTACCTTTCTTTGGTGCCTTGGACATGAGCTAGGAACTTAAGATTTTTCATGAAAGGAGGACGACCAGCCGCGTTGCACGTGAGAATGTGAAAAGTGTTCATATGTAGTAAAAACCTGAGAAATCCGTTCGTTTTCGTCATTTGTTGTCGAATCGACTTAAAGCCAGATCTTCACATTGGCCGCTCTTCTCTCTGAAACGGTTGTACTTATCGTCTGCAAAGCTATGTCGCGTGCTGCCGTATGCGGAGACACTAAAAGAACCATAGTAGAAGACAGATAAAGCTTATAAGTTGATGTAATAGCCAGTAAGAAGTAGTACAATTCAAGTTTTAGTTATGGATAAATGACTTTTTACCCTTCTTTGGTGCCTTGGACATGAGCTAGGAACTTAATATTTTGCATGAAAGGAGGACTAGCAGCCGCGTTGCACGGGACAATGTGAAAACATATGTAGTAAAAACCTGAGAAATCCGTCCGTTTTCGTCATTTGTTATCGAATCGACTTAAAGCCAGATCGACACATTGGCCGCTCTTCTCTCTGAAACGGTTGTACTTATCGTCTGCAAAGCTATGTCGCGTGCTGCGGTACGCGGAGACACTAAAAGCACCATAACAGAAGACAGATAAAGCTTCTAAGTTGATGTAGTAGCCAGTAAGAAGTAGTACAATTTAAGTTTTAGTTATGGATTATTGACTTTTTACCCCTCTTTGGTGCCTTGGACATGAGCTAGGAACTTAAGATTTTGCATGAAAGGAGGACTAGCAGCCGCGTTGCAGTGGGGAATGTGAAAAGTGTTCATATGTAGTAAAAACCTGAGAACTCCGTCCGTTTTCGTCATTTGTTATCGAATCGACTTAAAGCCAGATCGTCACATTGGCCGCTCTTCTCTCTGAAACGGTTGTACTTATCGTCTGCCAAGCTATGTCGCGTGCTGCGGTATGCGAAGACACTAAAAGCACCATAGTAGAACACAGTTGAAGCTTCTAAGTTGATGTAATAGCCAGTAAGAAGTAGTACAATTCAAGTTTTCGTTATGGATTATTGACTTTTTACCCTTCTTTCGTGCCTTGGACATGAGCTAGAAACTTAAGATTTTGCATGAAAGGAGGGCTAGCAGCCGCGTTGCACGGGAGAATGTGAAAACATATGTAGTAAAAACCTGAGAAATCCGTCCGTTTTCGTCATTTGTTATCGAATCGACTTAAAGCCAGATCGACACATTGGCCGCTCTTCTCTCTGAAACGGTTGTACTTATCGTCTGCAAAGCTATGTCGCGTGCTGCGGTACGCGGAGACACTAAAAGCACCATAGCAGAAGACAGATAAAGCTTCTAAGTTGATGTAGTAGCCAGTAAGAAGTAGTACAATTCAAGTTTTAGCTATGGATTATTGACTTTTTACCCCTCTTTGGTGCCTTGGACATGAGCTAGGAACTTAAGATTTTGCATGAAAGGAGGACTAGCAGCCGCGTTGCAGTGGAGAATGTGAAAAGTGTTCATATGTAGTAAAAACCTGAGAACTCCGTCCGTTTTCGTCATTTGTTATCGAATCGACTAAAAACCAGATCGTCACATTGGCCGCTCGTCTCTCTGAAACGGTTGTACTTATCGTCTGCAAAGCTATGTCGCGTGCTGCGGTATGCGGAGACACTAAAAGCACCATAGTAGAAGACAGATAAAGCTTCTAAGTTGATGTAATAGCCATTAAAATGTAGTACAATTCAAGTATTACTTATGGATTATTTACTTTTTACCCTTCTTTGCTTCCTTGGACATGAGCTAGGAACTTAAGATTTTGCATGAAAGGAGGACTAGCAGCCGCGTTGCACGTGAGAATGTGAAAAGAGTTCATATGTAGAAAAAACCTGAGAAATCCGTCCGTTTTCGTCATTTGTTTTCGAATCGACTTAAAGCCAGATCGTCACATTGGCCGCTCTTCTCTCTGAAACGGTTGTACTTATCGTCTGCCAAGCTATGTCGCGTGCTGCGGTATGCGGAGACTCTAAAGGCACCATAGTAGAATACAGATGCAGCTTCTAAGTTAATGCAATAGCCAGTAAGAAGTAGTACAATTCAAGTTTCAGTTATGGATTATTGACTTTTTACCCTTCTTTCGTGCCTTGGACATGAGCTATGAACTTAAGATTTTGCATGAAAGGAGGACTAGCAGCCGCGTTGCACGGGAGAATGTGAAAAGTGTTCATATGTAGTAAAAACCTTAGAAATCCGTCCGTTTTCGTAATTTGTTATCGAATCGACTTAAAGCCAGATCGTCACATTGGCCGCTCTTCTGTCTGAAACGGTTACATTTATCGTCTGCAAAGCTATGTCGCGTGCTGCGGTATGCGGAGACACTAAAAGCACCATAGTAGAACACAGATGAAGCTTCTAAGTTGATGTAATAGCCAGGAAGAAGTAGTACAGTTCAAGTTTTAGTTATGGATTATTTACTTTTTACCCTTCTTTGGTGCCTTGGACATGAGCTAGGAACTTAAGATTTTGCATGAAAGGAGGACTAGCAGCCGCGTTGCAGTGGAGAATGTGAAAAGTGTTCATATGTAGTAAAAACCTGAGAAATCCGTCCGTTTTCGTAATTTGTTATCGAATCGACTTAAAGCCAGATCGTCACATTGGCCGCTCTTCTCTCTGAAAGAGTTGTACTTATCGTCTGCCAAGCTATGTCGCGTGCTGCGGTATGCGGAGACTCTAAAAGCACCATAGTAGAACACAGATGCAGTTTCTAAGTTAATGTAATAGCCAGTAAGAAGTAGTACAATTCAAGTTTTAGTTATGGATTATTGACTTTTTATCCTACTTTGGTGCCTTGGACATGAGCTAGGAACTTAACATTTTGCATGAAAGGAGGACTAGCAGCCGCATTGCACGGGAGAATGTGAAAAGTGTTCATTTGTAGTAAAAACCTGAGTAATCCGTCCGTGTTCGTCATTTGTTATCGAATCGACTTAAAGGCAGATCGTCACATTGGCCGCTCTTCTCTCTGAAACGGTTGTACTGATCGTCTGCAAAGCTATGTCGCGTGCTGCGGTATGCGGAGACACTAAAAGCACCATAGTAGAACACAGATAAAGCTTCTAAGTTGATGTAATAGCCAGTAAGAAGTAGTACAATTCAAGTTTAAGTTATGGATTATTTACTTTTTACCCCTCTTTGGTGCCTTGGACATGAGCTAGGAACTTAAGATTTTGCATGAAAGGAGGACTAGCTGCCGCGTTGCACGTGAGAATTTGAAAAGTGTTCATATGTAGTAAAAACCTGAGAAATCCGTCCGTTTTCGTCATTTGTTATCGAATCGACTTAAAGCCAGATCGTCACATTGGCCGCTCTTCTCTCTGAAACGGTTGAACTTATCGTCTGCCAAGCTATGTCGCGGACTGCGGTATGCGGAGACTCTAAAAGCACCATAGTAGAACACAGATGCAGCTTCTAAGTTAATGTAATAGCCAGTAAGAAGTAGTACAATTCTAGTTTTAGTTATGGATTATTCACTTTTTACCTTTCTTTGGTGCCTTGGACATGAGCTAGGAAGTTAAGATTTTTCATGAAAGGAGGACGACCAGCCGCGTTGCACGTGAGAATGTGAAAAGTGTTCATATGTAGTAAAAACCTGAGAAATCCGTCCGTTTTCGTCATTTGTTGTCGAATCGACTTAAAGCCAGATCTTCACATTGGCCGCTCTTCTCTCTGAAACGGTTGTACTTATCGTCTGCAAAGCTATGTCGCGTGCTGCCGTATGCGGAGACACTAAAAGAACCATAGTAGAAGACAGATAAAGCTTATAAGTTGATGTAATAGCCAGTAAGAAGTAGTACAATTCAAGTTTTAGTTATGGATAAATGACTTTTTACCCTTCTTTGGTGCCTTGGACATGAGCTAGGAACTTAATATTTTGCATGAAAGGAGGACTAGCAGCCGCGTTGCACGGGACAATGTGAAAACATATGTAGTAAAAACCTGAGAAATCCGTCCGTTTTCGTCATTTGTTATCGAATCGACTTAAAGCCAGATCGACACATTGGCCGCTCTTCTCTCTGAAACGGTTGTACTTATCGTCTGCAAAGCTATGTCGCGTGCTGCGGTACGCGGAGACACTAAAAGCACCATAACAGAAGACAGATAAAGCTTCTAAGTTGATGTAGTAGCCAGTAAGAAGTAGTACAATTCAAGTTTTAGTTATGGATTGTTGACTTTTTACCCCTCTTTGGTGCCTTGGACATGAGCTAGGAACTTAAGATTTTGCATGAAAGGAGGACTAGCAGCCGCGTTGCAGTGGGGAATGTGAAAAGTGTTCATATGTAGTAAAAACCTGAGAACTCCGTCCGTTTTCGTCATTTGTTATCGAATCGACTTAAAGCCAGATCGTCACATTGGCCGCTCTTCTCTCTGAAACGGTTGTACTTATCGTCTGCCAAGCTATGTCGCGGGCTGCGGTATGCGGAGACTCTAAAAGCACCATAGTAGAACACAGATGAAGCTTCTAAGTTAATGTAATAGCCAGTAAGAAGTAGTACAATTCAAGTTTTCGTTATGGATTATTGACTTTTTACCCTTCTTTCGTGCCTTGGACATGAGCTAGAAACTTAAGATTTTGCATGAAAGGAGGGCTAGCAGCCGCGTTGCACGGGAGAATGTGAAAACATATGTAGTAAAAACCTGAGAAATCCGTCCGTTTTCGTCATTTGTTATCGAATCGACTTAAAGCCAGATCGACACATTGGCCGCTCTTCTCTCTGAAACGGTTGTACTTATCGTCTGCAAAGCTATGTCGCGTGCTGCGGTACGCGGAGACACTAAAAGCACCATAGCAGAAGACAGATAAAGCTTCTAAGATGATGTAGTAGCCAGTAAGAAGTAGTACAATTCAAGTTTTAGCTATGGATTATTGACTTTTTACCCCTCTTTGGTGCCTTGGACATGAGCTAGGAACTTAAGATTTTGCATGAAAGGAGGACTAGCAGCCGCGTTGCAGTGGAGAATGTGAAAAGTGTTCATATGTAGTAAAAACCTGAGAACTCCGTCCGTTTTCGTCATTTGTTATTGAATCGACTAAAAACCAGATCGTCACATTGGCCGCTCGTCTCTCTGAAACGGTTGTACTTATCGTCTGCAAAGCTATGTCGCGTGCTGCGGTATGCGGAGACACTAAAAGCACCATAGTAGAAGACAGATAAAGCTTCTAAGTTGATGTAATAGCCATTAAGATGTAGTACAATTCAAGTATTACTTATGGATTGTTTACTTTTTACCCTTCTTTGCTTCCTTGGACATGAGCTAGGAACTTAAGATTTTGCATGAAAGGAGGACTAGCAGCCGCGTTGCACGTGAGAATGTGAAAAGAGTTCATATGTAGAAAAAACCTGAGAAATCCGTCCGTTTTCGTAATTTGTTATCGAATCGACTTAAAGCCAGATCGTCACATTGGCCGCTCTTCTCTCTGAAACTGTTGTACTTACCGTCTGCCAAGCTATGTCGCGTGCTGCGGTATGCGGAGACTCCAAAAGCACCATAGTAGAACACAGATGCAGCTTCTAAGTTAATGTAATAGCCAGTAAGAAGTAGTACAATTCAAGTTTTAGTTATGGATTATTGAATTTTTACCCTTCTTTGGTGCCTTGGACATGAGCTAGGAACTTAAGATTTTGCATGAAAGGAGGACTAGCAGCCTCGTTGCACGGGAGAATGTGAAAAGAGTTCATATGTAGTAAAAACCTTAGAAAACCGTCCGTTTTCGTCATTTGTTTTCGAATCGACTTAAAGCCAGATCGTCACATTGGCCGCTCTTCTCTCTGAAACGGTTGTACTTATCGTCTGCCAAGCTATGTCGCGTGCTGCGGTATGCGGAGACTCTAAAAGCACCATAGTAGAATACAGATGCAGCTTCTAAGTTAATGCAATAGCCAGTAAGAAGTAGTACAATTCAAGTTTCAGTTATGGATTATTGACTTTTTACCCTTCTTTCGTGCCTTGGACATGAGCTATGAACTTAAGATTTTGCATGAAAGGAGGACTAGCAGCCGCGTTGCACGGGAGAATGTGAAAAGTGTTCATATGTAGTAAAAACCTTAGAAATCCGTCCGTTTTCGTAATTTGTTATCGAATCGACTTAAAGCCAGATCGTCACATTGGCCGCTCTTCTGTCTGAAACGGTTACATTTATCGTCTGCAAAGCTATGTCGCGTGCTGCGGTATGCGGAGACACTAAAAGCAGCATAGTAGAACACAGATGAAGCTTCTAAGTTGATGTAATAGCCAGTAAGAAGTAGTACAATTCAAGTTTTAGTTATGGATTATTTACTTTTTACCCTTCTTTGGTGCCTTGGACATGAGCTAGGAACTTAAGATTTTGCATTAAAGGAGGACTAGAAGCCGCGTTGCAGTGGAGAATGTGAAAAGTGTTCATATGTAGTAAAAACTTGAGAACTCCGTCCGTTTTCGTCATTTGTTATCGAATCGACTTAAAGCCAGATCGTCACATTGGCCGCTCGTCTCTCTGAAACGGTTGTACTTATCGTCTGCAAAGCTATGTCGCGTGCTGCGGTATGCGGAGACACTAAAAGCACCATAGTAGAACACAGATGAAGCTTGTAAGTTGATGTAATAGCCAGTAAGAAGTAGTACAGTTCAAGTTTTAGTTATGGATTATTTACTTTTTACCCTTCTTTGGTGCCTTGGACATGAGCTAGGAACTTAAGATTTTGCATGAAAGGAGGACTAGCAGCCGCGTTGCAGTGGAGAATGTGAAAAGTGTTCATATGTAGTAAAAACCTGAGAACTCCGTCCGTTTTCGTCATTTGTTATCGAATCGACTTAAAGCCAGATCGTCACATTGGCCGCTCTTCTCTCTGAAACGGTTGTACTTATCGTCTGCAAAGCTATGTCGCGTGCTGCGGTATGCGGAGACACTAAAAGCACCATAGTAGAATACAGATAAAGCTTCTAAGTTGATGTAATAGCTAGTAAGAAGTAGTACAATTAAAGTTTTAGTTATGGATTATTAACTTTTTACCCTTCTTTGGTGCCTTGGACATGAGCTAGGAACTTGAGATTTTGCATGAAAGGAGGACTAGCAGCCGCGTTGCACGGGAGAATGTGAAAAGTGTTCATATGTAGTAAAAACTTGAGAAATCCGTCCGTTTTCGTCATTTGTTATCGAATTGACTTAAAGCCAAATCGTCACATTGGCCGCTCTTCTCTCTAAAACGGTTGTACTTATCGTCCGCAAAGCTATGTCGCGTGCTGCGGTATGCGAAGACACTAAAAGCACCATAGTAGAACACAGATGAAGCTTCTAAGTTGATGTAATAGCCAGTAAGAAGTAGTACAATTCAAGTTTTAGGTATTGATTATTGACTTTTTACCGATCTTTGGTGCCTTGGACATGAGCTAGGAACTTAAGATATTGCATGAAAGGAGGACTAGCGGCCACGTTGCACAGGAGAATGTGAAAAGTGTTCATATGTAGTAAAAACCTGAGAAATCCGTCCGTTTTCGTAATTTGTTATCTAATCGACTTAAGGCCAGATCTTCACCTTGGCCGCTCTTCTCTCTGAAACGGTTGTACTTATCGTCTGCCAAGCTATGTCGCGTGCTGCGGTATGCGGAGACTCCAAAAGCACCATAGTAGAACACAGATGCAGCTTCTAAGTTAATGTAATAGCCAATAAGAAGTAGTACAATTCAAGTTTTAGTTATGGATTATTGACTTTTTACCCTTCTTTGGTGCCTTGGACATGAGCTACGAACTTAAGATTTTGCATGAAAGGAGAACTAGCAGCCGCGTTGCAGTGGAGAATGTGAAAAGTGTTCATATCTAGTAAAAACCTGAGAAACCCGTCCGTTTTCGTCATTTGTTATCGAATCGACTTATAGCCAGATCGACACATTGGCCGCTCTTCTCTCTGAAACGGTTGTACTTATCGTCTGCCAAGCTATGTCGCGTGCTGCGGTATGCGGAGACTCCAAAAGCACCATAGTAGAACACAGATGCAGCTTCTAAGTTGATGTAATAGCCAGTAAGAAGTAGTACAATTCAAGTTTTAGTTATGGATTATTGACTTTTTACCCTTCTTTGGTGCCTTGGACATGAGCTTGGAATTTAAGATTTTGCATGAAAGGAGGACTAGCAGCCGCGTTGCATGGGAGAATGTGAAAAAAGTTCATATGTAGTAAAAACCTTAGAAAACCGTCCGTTTTCGTCATTTGTTATCG